>NW_023494794.1:17177340-17574840 GCF_904425465.1 Colossoma macropomum | reverse complement strand
GGTGGTTAATGGGGGTCATGTATTTATTCATTCATTTATTTATTTTTATAAGCCGTCTAGCTGTTTATATCCCTCCATCTGTATGACTTGGCGTGTTAACGATCAGCACTTCATCGGGTCTGATTTTTCATCCGCATGGGTCATTATGAGCTTCTGCTCTGCTGGGAGATCACTGCTGGAACCTGCCAAAGCACCAGCTGCCTGAGTCAATATTCAGGGTGTGTGGGGTTGAAAGTAGCCACTGTTTGTGTCTTTTGCTGTCAGCGTTTGTTGACCATAAGCTGTCGCACCCGCGTTAGTGGATTACAGACAAAAACATGGACGAGTCCAAAACTATCACTCTACCACACTGCTCTACAAGTTTCCACCCACATCTCCTTTCTTAAATGCTATGATACACATTACATCCAAACAAACAGATCCGTTGCGTGTGTGTGGCGCGCATTTGCGTGTGTATGTGTGTGTGTGTGTGTGTGTGTGTGTTGTGTGTGTGTGTGTGTGTGGACAAGCCGAGGCTCATGCCAGGCTAGTGAACTCTCTCAGTTCCTGGAAAAGGATGACATCATTCCTCTACTGCTGATTGGCTGGTAGATGAAGGAAATCCCTGTTCTAATTGGGTGGAGTCAACATTCAACTTCCTCATTTTTCTGTTTTTTTTTTTGACTTTGTACAGGTTTCACTTCCTCATTTATGTTGTTGTTCTACAAATTGTTTGTATTAGAATTAAAATTGCTGTTTCAGTGTTTCCTACAGCTCTGAAACAAACCTGGGAGGTGCATCACAGGGGTTGGGGGAGGTTATTTGAATATAGATATATTCTTATATATCTTAGATATATACTTTACTGTTTCATCCATTACGCTGAAGTGGATGTGGAAGAAAACACAGTGATGCCATGTGAACTGAGTAATAGGCCTCGTCCAAACAGATCTGTATATTTTTAAAAACGTTTTTTCCTGCATTTTCAAGAACATCTTCGTACACACCAGCAGCATTTTCTAAAAACCTCTACATCCACACGAACGCAAGTACAACTCAAACTCTCGCATGAGCAAGCCAGCCAAGTAGGGTGAGATAATATCCCATAAAATGTGATGTCATACACCTTAAGAAGAACACTGTGAGCATGCACACTGCACAAAATACGGAGCGTGCCAAGAAGCTAAAGAAGAGCCTTTGTAACAATGAGATGGTGGCGTTACAAATACTGTTGACTGCAGACTGTCGGACCTCTCATATGTCATCTGTGTGAAATATCGAATTACAAAGTCAGATTTTTGCTTGGAAATATAAGAAATCATACCGCTTGTCGTGATGTTGTTTACATTGAAATGACTGTTTCTGAAACATCCATGCATTTGAATTATGTAGTTAGGACTTATTTCGAATCATTTGTTAAGTGACCTTATAAGTCCCACAACGAGGAAATTTTATCTTTGCGTTTTGATCCATATGTGCAGTAAAACACCACATACACACTAGTGAACACACATACTAGGGGGCAGTGAGCACACTTGCCCAGAGCGGTGGGCAGCCCTATCCACGGCACCCGGGGAGCAGTTGGGTGTTAGGTGCCTTGCTCGAGGACACTTCAGTCACGTACTGTCGGCTCTGGTGATCCAACCGGCGACCTTCCGGTCACAAGGTTGCCCCCCTGTTTAGCTAATAACCATCAAGTCAAATATATTTAGAATATCTGAGGCTTTTTTTTTATTTGCAGTCGAGGTGACACCCCATTTACAAGAACTGAGCACAGAACATATTAATGCATCCACGTTAGGGTTTAATGAAAACGTAAGGCCAAATTCACTTGTTTTTTTAACTCAATAAATGGAAAGAGCTGAAAACATGCACAAGGTGACAATGGGATATCAGCATTTTCAAAAAGCTGTTTTGCCCTGGAGCAGGTTTCCTAACACATCTGTTTTCTGGATACATATGGATGAGGCCTTAATCTTAGTCAAATAAAAGGACATCAGAGTGCGCAGTTCAGTTAAAGTTGTATTAATAGGATATTGCGATCTTTAATTTGGCCATGAAACTCTAATTTGTCTATTCAGAAAGAAAGTTATTGCGAATGTCACGCAAACTTTACCATTCGACAGTTTGTGGCCACTTTGCTTAGCCTTTTGCCTTCTTCTCTGAAGTAATTTCACCAAAGTCATTTCACCGAAGGCCATTTGAAATGACCTATTTTACCTGATGAATGAGAGCCGAGACATATTTTTCTAAGACTGAAGTTGCTTCTTAGTCTGAAACCTAACAAGTTTTTTCTGCAGACGTGATATCTGCTTGCAGTATCAAGCATGTTTTAACCAGCACAGCTACATTTCTAGAACAGTCTCATCTGTTAGGTACAATAATGGTGGTATTATTTTGGATATCACACAACATAAAATAGAAATCAATATATAAATGCATAAAATAAATCAATAAATTAACTTTTTTTTTTAATTGCCACGGTATACGGTATATATATATATATATATATATTATATATATATATATATATAAAATTTTACAATGGAACAAAATGGAAATTATATATTGCTAAAATGGAACGAAATATACTTGGGTGGGGGCTCTCAATTATGTGTGGGAAACACTGTATTTTAACCTTTTGATTGATGAATGTTTTAATAAAATCTGAGCATTATAGAAAGATATTATCATTGTTTGTCCTAATGTATTGTGCTCACTCTCTGTGTCTCTCACACCAGATGTTTGTGGTGGATAAGGCAGACAGCTCCAGCTGTTCCCTCCATGAGTTCAACATCACTGGCTCAACCTATGCTCCAGAAGGACAAGTGTAAGAGCACACACACACACACACACGCCTATTTCTTGATCCTTTAAACACCAGCATGTTAAGAGAAGCCAGCTAGGGTCCCACTGCTCTTTGTCATCTTCTTCTATTAAAACTAATTGGTCTGTCTGGGCTTTTGCTTGGGCTTTGACATTGTGTTGCTGTTTCTGTCCTTTCAGGCTGAAAGGCATTAAACCTGTACAGTGCGGAGACTACGATGGCCTTCTCGAACTGGCGACTATCTGCTCCATGTGTAATGACTCTTCCCTGGACTACAATGAGGTCAGTGTGTGCTAGGAATGGGTTGCTGTTTGAATATTGCCATTTTTAAATGAATAGTATTTGAATATTTAAATGAGAGAATATTTTGTATTGTTATTTAAAAAGTATAAAAAAGCACACACTGTAGGTTCAACCTTCATGTATTACATGCAGTTTTTTAATACAAAAATGAAAAGTAGCAGTGATTATATATATTGGGTAAAACCAAATCAAAATATGTGGTTGCAACACAACCCAACGAAAATTAAATTCCAGAGAAAGCTTTAGTTTTCATGTTGTCAGTACATGAAGGACAGTTTAGAAATGGATCATTTCTATGTCTTTGGTTGTCTTTAAGGAATGCTTACAACCAAACCAAGCATAGTCTACTGCTGTGCTAATTTAGCATTGCTAAATCAGCAAACCTCATCCGAACAACCTCTGCAGTTCAGTTTGGGATTGCTCTGAGAATGAGCAGGTTTCTGACTGTAGTAGTTGTATGGAGGTTTGCATGTACTTTCAACACCTTTTAGGGTCTGTCATGGCAAAAAAGGTCTTAGCAAAGGTGCCAAACTAAACCTACCACCTACGCTGGGCAACAGCAATAAAGAGTGATGTCATCAGCAGATGATCACAGAGGTGAAAGGAGAAGAAGACAATAGTACCTCTGTTCTTTACCAAGAAAACCCCATGGATGTACATAACAGATTGATTGTCGATCATGCCAGAAGATGGGACGCTTAGGTTGGAAGGCACTCAGCTTGTTACTGAGGAAAAGCTGTGGAATCCTTCAAGTACAGCTTGTGCGTATGGTGTAGTTAGATCAAAGCCATTGGAATGTCGATTCTGAAAGAAATCCGAGTAATGCATGGGAACTTGAGTACTCAGTTTACTGTTCAAAGTGCCAGCATTCAAATACTGAAATCACTGTTAGGGTGTTCATTATGTTTCATTGCAAGAAGACGGAAAAAATATACAGACTAACAATTCAGGGAAACAGATTTTATGTTTTAATTCTTATAGTTTTGCAAGTGAGTATATCTGCTACTACATTACACGAGAGCCTGAATGTGACCGCAATCCTAAGGACATGTTGCTAAAGACGTGACTGAGAAGGCAGAGATAGTGTGGTCTGTTTTGGCACTTTGTTATTTATTTGTTTGTTTGTTTCTTTGTTTGTTTTTTCTTGCTAACTTGACTAACTACTCTAGCTGATCTTAGTCCAAGGAAATGTGATTCTCTAACAAACTAACTTTGTCCTCAGAGGAGACCTTGTGTAGAAAATGAGTCCTCATCAGCATCCAGTGGTGTACTCGTTAGCTTTAGCTCATTAGCTCATCTGAAGACGCAAGTCTACAGCCCTGCGTTAGTTTTGGCCAAAGTCTTTAGTTGTTCTCCGAAAATAGTCAGAGTGCACATCCCCTTATAATAAACCCCACGCCTCATATTTACATGTAAAGTTAAATGAAAGCTAATGCACTTCACACAGCGTGGCAGTGACTCCATCCCACATAGCGAAGGTGCTAACGTTTATGGACTTCACACACCCACATACACCCTCTCTCGACCTCTGCACTTGCTCTAGGCCCCCAGCTTGTTTTGCCTGTTTGGCTTGCATTTCTCACCTCCCTGTTGTCACCATGGTACCAGTGCAACCATGTTACACAACACTGTGTGTATATGTGTGCGTGTTCCATGTGTGCAGGTAGAGCCATGGACGGCGCAGGTTATGACAGGCCTGGGAGACTTTTACATCCTGCTTTGTTGTTTGTGTAGCCAAATCAAGCAGGCCAGCCACATCTTCATATTGACATAAAATGACTGCATATCATGTGATCTGATGGAGCAGCAACTGAGTTATTGCTCTGTTAAGTTTTGAGTTAGGGCTGCACAATATGGACAAAATACTAGCATTGCAATTATATTACTATTAGGATTGAAGTATGGTACTTTTACTATACTACATAGTGCAAAATAGTTAAAGATGGGCTTGACTGAAATAACTTACTTTTGTTGGATTATTTGAACGCTTTGATTCACCAAAAAACCCATGTAAATACTCAGCTGGAACTGTGAGGGGTCAAGGTACTCCCAAGGTACTCCCAACACACAGTGTATTGGAGCCTTCTACATTAGGGGGAATTAGCCTAATGTGGGACAATTTTTGCACTTCAGCCTTCTGGAATATATTGCGATATAAAGCCAATACATTAAATCCATACCCAGAACCACTCCGAGATTCTCTAATCAAACCAAAAGGGAAAATGCAGATGTCATACTTGTGAAAGAAATAGCAGACATATCAGTTCTCTTAGTGCCATGTTGTCTCTGACAGTCTGCCTTTCCTGTTGTGGGACAGTTTTGAAAAGTCGCTAAACGGCCTGATATTGTCCCACTTTTATGACCATATTTCCTAAAGCAGGAGAATAGAAAATTTGATTGAAATAACAAGTAAAGGGTATATTTACACCACATTATAAAAATGGTTTTGAATAATAAATATATCATAAACACATCCTGATTAAAAACTAGCAGAATTATTATATTTATAAGAAACCTTTACCCTAAATATTAATTTTCTCTAAACACTGTGTCACTGATCTTTGGGTGTGCTTCACACAAGATGCTTCCTGTTTGAAGATTGCTCCACCCTAATCTATGACTGGATATTTAAGAAGTCATGTGATTTTGATCAGATGACATCACAGCTTGCGTTAACCTACAGTTTTATTGACTTTCATTTATTTAAGGAAGACCGACAGCAAGTAGAGTGAAAGTTTCCCACAGTAGGACAATTCACCCTATCAGTGTTGCAAAGGCCAGTTTCACACTAACGATGAACAAACAATATATTGTGCAGTAGGCCTGGGCAAGAGGGTGATGTAATTGGATATCGTCAATGATTGACAAGTAACCTGATGATGATGCGTAAAAGGTGATAATCACTGTGTTGGGAAACTGTCGGAGAACTGGAACAAATGAACCATTAAACAGCTTGTAAATTTATTGGGAAAATAGGGTTTATGTTCCTCTAAGAGGTGTGCAGCCATGTGGTCCAATAGTCAGGTTGTTAAAGGGAAAGAGAGAGAGAGTTTAAGAAACTGCCCTTTAGTTCTCTCTGCTGTGCGCTGTGATACTAGCTGTACCCCACGGCTCTTCCTCTCCTACTTATCTCTATGTTAACTTTAGCTTGAGTTCATGGAACTGAAAATGAATGCTGACATGCTTTAAAACTTCGGCTTGCTTCAGAGTGACTTTCTGCAGTAAAACAGCCAAGCTAAAGCAACTGGGTATTACCCTAGAGCAGCTAAGTCAGCTCTAGCCCTGAAATTTTAGAAGAAATAAGATTCCTCTGATCCCCATCTGTGGCTAGGAAAGATCAGAAAAAGGAAACAAATAGTATTTAATAATACACTAATCAGGCATATTATGACCACCTCCTTGTCTCTATGCTCATTGTCCATTTTATCAGCTCCACTTACTATATAGGTGCACTTTGTGGTTCTACAGTTACAGACTAGCTGATAAAATGGACAGTGAGCGTAGAAACAAGGAGGTGGTCATAATGTTACGTCTGATTGATGTATGTACACACTTTTTTCACTTTTACTGATAAAACGTAATGGGTTATCATGAGGCCTTTAAAAGCTGGTAGATAATCCATCATCTATCCATCATCTAAACCGCTTATCCTTCTGGGTCGTGGTGGGGTGCTGGAGCCTATCCCAGCTGTCATTGGGCGGAAGGCAGGATACAGTAAAATGGGAGAGTTTTGGTTGTGGGGTGGTGGAGCTGGGGATTATCAATATAATCTGTAATCTTGTTTTTTTAACTAGAAAATATCATACTAATTATTTTTGGGTATTGCCCAGGCCTGTTGTGCAGCCCTAATATGTGGTCTGGAAGATGGAAATGTGTTTGTATTTGTGAGTAGTCCTTGAACACCAAACTGTGGCCCAAAGACAGACTCTGTGCAGGGGCAGTGTTCTTTTAAACACAGCAAATGAAAGATAAATTTATGTATACTGCATCACACCCTTTTGAATATTAGATGCCCAAAATACCTGCTTCACATCCATCTCTAAGTCTATGCAACTCTATGCTGTTAGTTGTGGGGTTGCTTTGATTAATAGTCCAAAATTTTCAAATCAGTACCTTTTGCCTGGCCCACGCTACAGGATAATCTGGCCTCCCAACAATCTACTCCACACTCAGTCCAGTTGTGTCCACCCTAATTTAGAATCGTAAATCTTGAACATATTCAATATCAAAAAACACTGGGTTGACTTCAAAACGGTTAACGAATGAGAGTTGAGCTTAACAGAGAGCTGAGCTGATTGGAGGCAAGGTGAGTTCATTTACACAGCACGCTTCATGCACAAAAGCAACTCAGTGTGCTTAACATAAATACAAGCAAAAGAAACCTTGAAAGAAAAGATAAAGGCAAAGAGCTTAAAAGTGAAAAACAACAAAATAATAAATAAAGTGTTTAAAAAGATACAAAGTCCAGCCATATGGTGACTGCTGGGATAGGCCTCAGCTCCCCCCGCGACCCAGAAGGTTAAGTACAAAGAACATAAAAGCAAAATAAAAACATAAAGAAGGAAATTGAAAATAGGGTGTAGTTGTTATTAAAATAAGCTGATTTAAGGTAAAGTACAGTAGGAATAAATGGCAA
The DNA here is from genome assembly GCF_904425465.1 of Colossoma macropomum. NCBI lineage: Eukaryota > Metazoa > Chordata > Actinopteri > Characiformes > Serrasalmidae > Colossoma > Colossoma macropomum. The sequence continues at coordinate 17,567,095 of NW_023494794.1, read as the reverse complement.
GTCTTAGAGCTTCACCATAAAATATAAAAGCACACATAACTACTAGGGTAACTGAACTGAATATTAATGTAGAGCTGGTGGCACGATGGTCCTATCATCAAGAGATCACGAGTTTGATCTCCCGAGGGTAGAATGGCCCCTCCTTCCCCTCAGTCACTCAAAGGCGATGCTTGTCAGGGCAGGCGTAGCTGACATAACAGATCTGGCAGTTGGCGCTTTTCTCTGAGCTGTCCGATGACATTGCGTGAGCGGCAGTTTGAAAAGATACAGTGGCTTCACAGGTCTCAGAGGAAGTCTCTGCTAGCCTTTGCCCTCCTAGCGCTGGTAGTATTGTGTAATTGGGGAAGTCCTGACTAGTGTGAAGAATTGGACTTGACTAAATTGGGGAAAGAAATAAAAAAAAATCAGTACTGGTGTTGCCCTTTTAGCGTCATGCAAAGAGTCCAAAACATGTTTTATTGTTCAAAAATAGCCGAGGGAATTTGGTAGGTTTTCATATCAGATGAGTATCGTAGCAGAGACTGCCCAGCTGAGCTAAGAGTGGTAACTTTTGGTGCTCTTTCTCACTTAGAGTGCTGGAAATGATTCAAGTATAATCGCAAAAGCACTTTGAATTGCCACTGTGTATGAAGTGTGCTATACAAATAAACTTGCCTTGCCTAATGAGCTAAAAGTACAGCTAACAACTACAGCACTGGATGCTGATTTAGACTCGTAGCCTTTTTCAGGTGTTTTTTTCCTCTTCAGTAGACAGTGTGCCACACTGTCTCTACTCTCTCAGTCTAACCTTTAATATTGTCTCATATAACAACATAGATACTCACAAATATGAGAAAACTCTCATGTTCTGCAGTTCTGTTAAAACATAAAATCGATAAAAATGTTGGTCTGTGTATTTTCAGTATTTGAATAATGGCACCTCAGAAGGTTAACCAAGCACTCGTGTCCATGCACATCCTGAATGGTTACTGTGAGGACTAAAGATGACTAGGGGCAAAAAAAGTCAGTGAAAATTGTCATTATTCGTGTGGTCTCTTACTTTCAACATTGGTTTGGATTACATAAATGCTGAAGTGTAGTCACCAGGCATTAGAGTCGAATGACTGATAAAGTGAGACAGAAAATGGTTTTCGTTTGGTCAGAGTCATAGCTAAATGCTTAATCTGGTCTAAAATTAGCTCTCTAACTATAAGGAGCTTTTTTGAATAAACATGATTCCTCAGCTACTGTCTAGAGATCAGATAGAAGAGGAAAACTTCTAGTTTGGGCTGCATAACATCTTCCATATCATCTTTCACATCTATTACCTTGATTTTCCATCCAGGATGACTGTGAAGATTAGCCCTCTCATCTGGAGGCTGAGATCTTTCTCCTTTCTTGCTATGGAAACTTTGTTTGGCTTCTACTCGGCATCCCTGGTGGCTTGTATGTGCTTGTGTATGTATGTATGTGTGTGTTTGTGACTCACACATAATCATGTCCATTGTGTCCCTCAGGCTAAAGGAGTTTATGAGAAGGTGGGGGAGGCCACAGAAACGGCGCTGACCACTCTGGTGGAGAAGATGAACGTCTTTAAGACTGACCTGTCTGGCCTCAGCAAAGTCGAGAGGGCAGGAGCGTGCAACTCGGTAAGAACAGAAGAGAGACTGATAGATGTGAGGATTGCTAGAAGGACCGATCGGATGGGTAAAGGAAATTTATAGAGTCATAAAACTGTAGAGTAGTCTTAGAGGGTATAATGGGTAGGCACAGAGTGATGAACTGCAAATTGACAGAGGCACAGGAAAGATGAAATACCGTTAAAGTAGTAGGAGAGTGGAGAGGGAGTTAACAAGAATGATAGAGGAGCAGCTCTACTAAACTAAAGCAGAAGGATAAGACCAGAGGAAATGACTTTACAGAAGTGTTAGTGAAAGAACTACAGTATTCCTAAGGCCATTTTCAGGCATTTGTAATAGGCAACACATTTATAATATTCACATTCACTGCCAGAACACATCCATAGTGACTTTTAAAAAGCACCAAAGAGTGCTACAGTGTTGCTGCTCTGAAATTTTTTATTGTGTCCTTAATGCTGCCTCTCTGTAGAAGAACTGCAGCATCTTTTGGTCATAAATGAGATGTAAGTGTGAAGATTTTGAAGGTTTTTGTAAAGTTTGTCCAAACCAAGAACGTGTAGGAGCTTTTATTTTTAGGTATGTTAACACATATTAAGGCACATGTACAGTTTTTGCCACCTACCCCGTTTGCTCTCTTTGAGCTAAGCTCTACAACTCTTACTGATATGAAATAACTGATAACTTCCTCTGGTATCAAATAGCTTTGTTCTGAAATAGCCAGACTGATATGGAGCACGGATTAAGAAGCTTACAGAAATTCGGACACCAGATCTGGCCAATATAACTAATTGTGGTCAAATTTTAGTTAAACTTCTTTACTAACTGATATGATTGTCAGTTCTCAACTGTAACATTTTTAAGGCAGTGTCCACATTTGGCAGCTTTGGTTTGAATAAAACAAACCCTGGTGTGAATGCTTGGTTAGTGTGCTTCATTAGAACTAGTGAGAAGGCTACCCAGTGAACTTTACTAAGACATCTAAATGGATGAAATACAGAATATACCCTCTTTAGTACATGCAGATGATTTATTTCTGATGCTGTTTTGACATGTAGGCCCAATTATTAGCCCTTCATGAACTCTGCATTGGTAAATATAAAATGGACTGTTGCAGTTTTAAAACAAGGCCGAAGCACATTTAAAGCAACATAAAGTAGAGTGATTTCATTCCGCTTGGCACCGTGGGGCAGATCACGGTGAAATACATACTCTCGTGGCTTATTCTTCCATATTATCACAAGACATGACATAATACATATGTAAATGTATGAGTTCAGTTAAGCCAGAGAACAGCATAGTTCAGAACATTTGTTGGATATTGTCCCTGATGTCACCAAACATACATCATATAATCTGCCCAACCAGTTTTTAGTCCATGACTTTTTGTTTGTACATTTTTTGGTTCGATGTCAGATAAATTAATGTGTCATTTTTTGATTTAGTGGGGGCCAAAGGATTCAAACTACACATGTATTCAGACATCCCCCCTAAATGCACGCTTGAGCAGGAGTAACTCACATGTAGTGTATGAATTATATAGCTTTCCAGCATTCTTATTGATTTTATTGGGTTCAGATTTTTCATCACTTGCCTGTTAAGCCTGTATTACAATAAGTCACTAATTTGGCAATCTGTATAACGAACTTTAACCATTCAAAGAGGTCTTCATTACAATATAACACAAGCAACTTAAAAAAAAAATACTGACGTTTCTTCACAGATCTTCGCTGATAAATCTTATACACATATATATATATATATATATATATATATATAATATTTAAAATATCTTAATATTGGCCAATTTTATCCGCCGATATTTCTTCTGTCTTATACGGTAGTTTTTGCGCTCCTGGTCAAATTACGCTATTGTTGATCTTTAAAGTGAAAATAAGCGATGCCGTATTTTAAGTTTGTTTCCCTTGGAGGATGTGCCAACTCCTTTTAACTTAGAAAATCAACAGAACGTAATTCGATTTGGTTGTTCAATGCTTTTTCATACCACTGTTATCTATATACAGTTCCTATGTATGTTGATACTACATAGCAAACTATAGAGAAAGAGGGAGAGACATGGATTACTGGAACACTGAGGCCCTAGTGGACTGCACTCTTCCTTCACCCCCCACTCTTCTGTTCCCGTGAGGAAGCGAGGGAGCCTGTTCCTGAGAAGGAGTGAATGACCAGCAGCACTGTCGTTTTTCCACTGACCCCTCCAAAAAAAGGCCATGCAAATCCCTCTCTTCTCACAAAAGAAACAAGGAACGACAAGAAAAAACCCCACAGTGACACAGGCTCCCTGAGGCAAAGCATAATATTTAGACAAGCGGGCGAGTTTATGAAGAGGTTAGCTAAACTCTGCACTCAGCTCGCCGGCTCAGAGACAGAAAGGGACAGAAGAGAGTGCTTTCCCCTTTTTACTGCGATCTGACGAGGAACTCTCTCACTGTATAGACTGAGCCGGACAGTTTTTAAACACACACATAAAGTGCTCTGACGTCAAAGACGAGGATTATGTATGCAAAGAAAGGTTACACTGAGCTAGCTTTACAGTGCTGTGGTAATGTTTAGGGAAAAAAGATCCTTTGTTTTCTTTTGCATTATGCCTCTTATCTGGACATCTGTCAAGTGCTCTTTTCTGAGTTAGCATATCATCTGCTCCCATCACAAACCTGTCAAAATGATCCATTCTGAAGTGTTGGGCGTGCGTGCCACCTAGTGGTGGAAAGTAGTACCTATTAAAAAGCAGCTCGATCATTTTTGCTTATACAGGTGCTGAAACACCTGTCCATTGGTTACTACTGTAAGTGAATTTCAAGGGCTGAAGAAACTGCCCACTGGCTTCTATTATATGTGAGTTTTTAGAAAAAAAAACAAAAAAGATAACGGTGCAGAAAACGTGTGAACGCAGATTGAGTTTCTCAATTCACATGTTTTGTGAAGTCCTGGTACTCAAGGAAGTTGTAATCAATTATGTAAAATTGTGAACTGTTCCCACTACTTCCTGTGCAATGTCACTCAAGCTTTTCCAACTACCCAAGTCACCTCCTATGGGCATAGTCATTCAGACAGCGAAACAGGTTCTAGTATTAATGGTAGTTGTAGTCCATGAGGTAGCACCGACAATAGAACATATTGAAATGTTTTTAAACTGCAATTTTTAACACACAAAATCCCCAAAAGATATTTAGTTTGGGGATGTAATGCTTGAAGTTATTATGAATTTGGATTTTACCATTTGCCTTCGGAAAAAAGCAAGTCAGGCCAAAGGTATGTTTGTATTCGGAAGCTTCTACTACTGTCTTTGCTATATTTAACCTATATTCTTTTTAACTGATCAAATTAAAACATTATAACACTGAGCCCTGCCTTTTAAGTAATAAACTAATTTGCTTCCAGTTTTGAAATTTTTAACTGCAGACTTTGTGATCTCCTGCTAATGTGGGTTTCCTTAGTTGAACATGCGCAACAATACTACTTAGTTGATAAGGACCCACTTAGGATTTAGGACAATAAATATAGCAATGAAATTGTTCACCTTTTGGGACACTTTTCAGAAATAATGATTTAAGTGTGCCATTTTTCTCAGTGTGAAAGGATATTTATTTGTGCTACTTGCAACTTTTCTAGCACCAGTGCTACCTGCTCAAAAAGGTTTTGTACAGCCCTGTTAAGGCAGGCAAACATGCTGAAATTATTGCCTGCAGTAATCAACCATATACCACTGATTCAGTAAAGCTGTAGTATTCCTTTAAGAGACTTATGATTTTCATAAGTTGATAAAGTGGTCGATTTTTTCTTTTTGTAAACTTACATAGTTTTATTAAAAATGTTAAAGATTTTTATTTCTCCCCTTTTTTCATCTTAAACATTGAACATTTGTGTTAATGAAAAATATTGCTGAAATACACTACTCTATATGATCATTTGAATTACTTCATGATAGTGTAATGTATCACCAAGTTAGTCAAAAGTATAAAGATATGCTCAGCCAGCCACTTTTAGGCTTAGATTCTAAGGGGTTAAACAGCAGGGGCACAGCGTACCATTTTAGTATGTGGGTACAAGCTGCATAAACTGGATAAAGCCTACAGTATCAAAACAAATTTTAAATGTAAGCACAGTAGTGTGACAGTAAAAATCTGGGCTCATGCAATAATCTCATGCAATAATTATTTCTGTGGAATAATATTTTTACTCAGTGGAATGTTTTGATAAACATTACATTATGCCAGATTACATCCAGTTGTTTTTGCCTTAACTCAGCAGTCAACATGCTAGCTTGCTCCTAGCTAACCTGTGTTGTCAACCCATTTTTAGTTGCTGCCAAACCACAAACCTGCAAAAATGAAATGCTAACCAGCTATAGCCTGTTTTCTTGTTAATGGGATATGATTGATTGTCATTCACATCCTGACTGGTGCTTGAAAACTGAAGGAAATGGGCTAAATAGAGTGGTAAATGATTTCAGTGATACATGAAGAGTCATGTAATGGAAAATGGCCAGAAAAAGGTACATTGCTATACAAATGACATTAATATGCTCTCAAGGCTTGTCTGTATAATTGGTCACAGGTGTATGGCACCCTGCTGTAGTTAAGCAGAATAAAAGATCCTCTTTCAGTGTCTAGTCAGCCTGCAGTGATCATTAAATGTCAGCTGATGATTAGTTGCCATATAAAATGATAGAAACAGACCCACATTCTGTTTTTGCAGCATAAACATTTATTGCCAAAGGTAACAACTGTGGAAAATAATTGTAGCTCAAATAATTGCATACTAATCAGGTGATTGTGTAAAACTATTCGAAAACGAATCAGGAACTTCCAGTATTTTTAGCTGCTGTGGGCCTATGACTCTCAGTCTCGACAGAACCTGGTGGCGTGTTAAAGCCAAGCAGGTTTAAGGAGACTGCTGCAGTATAGAATAGAGTCTGTCAGGGCCAGCTTTTTCATCTGTGTGCGTGTGTTTGTGTGCCAGGAGCTCATCACCTGGGCTTGACAGGTGGCCACAAACAAGGCTGTCTGCAGCCCACCCTAGAGAACAGCTGAGAATGACACATGCACAAGCTACTGCCACACTGTTCTTTCCTCTCACCATTATTTCCTCTGTCTCTCTTTTAGGTTATCAGGCAGCTGATGAAGAAGGAGTTCACTCTGGAGTTCTCTCGCGACAGGAAGTCTATGTCCGTGTTCTGCACACCTACTAAAACAGGCTCGCAGAGCAAGATGTTCGTTAAGGTACACTTTACAAGGTTAAAGCCAGCTGTTCCTTGCATAGCATTATTATAGAAGTGACAAATTACACAGCGTAGAACAGCCATGTTCATCTTCCACACACTTTGTAGACACTTGCTTATCCAGCCTTTCTTCCAATATCAAGGGTTAATAATAAGGACTTCGTCCCCTTTTTGCTGTAGTAACAGTCTCTACTCATCTGGGATGGCTTTACACTAGATATTGGGATGTTGCTGTGAAGATTTGATTGTGGCCACAAAAGCATTAGTGAGGTTGGGTACTGATGTTGTATGATTAGTTCTGGATCACAAGCATCACTTCAGTTCATCACAAAGATTTTGGGCCTAGCTTCATCACTCCAGAGAATGCAGTTCCACTGCTCTACAGCCCAGTGCTGGGCAGCTTTAATACCCCTCTAGATGACACTTTTGGCATGGTGACCTATGGAGTGTCCAGAGCGTCTCATTATTTGTGGTGCTTTTCTATGGAGATTGTACAAGCTGTATGTCTGCAAAGGGTGAAGTAGCTCAGTTCACTAGTTTAGAGACGTTGACACGTCAAATCTGCTTGAGAGAATGTCAAAGTGTGCAAAACTTTGTCTTGGGTTACCAGGAGATGGTTTTGGTTTGTTTAGTGCTATTTGGTCACAGCGTAATTCCATTTGTGGTATTTCACGTTTACTCTAATATGAGTGAAATGGTACAAATAAGGAAAATCCTGGTATGAGTAGGTGTGTACACTTTTGACTGGTACTTTTTTCAATGTATTCTTTTTTTCTTGAACTAATACTTATTGAACTAATACTATTTCTTATAATGCATTTGTATTCAGCTGATTATAATTACTTTCTTTTTAATTCCACTTTTCCTTCTGTACTTCTGTTTGTGTCTCTCTGGCAGGGTGCTCCAGAGAGTGTGATTGACCGGTGCTCACATGTGCGAGTGGGCTCAGGGAAGGTGGAACTGAGCATGACTGTGAAGGAGGAGCTGATGGGGACGATCAGAGATTGGGGCACAGGGAAGGACACACTGCGCTGCCTAGCACTAGCCACACGGGACACGCCCCCTCGCAAACAGGACATGGACCTGGAGAACTCTGCCAAATTCTCTGAGTATGAGGTGAGAGAGAAGAGAGCGTACATACATTGTGTGTGTGTGTGTGTGTGTGTGTGTGTGTGTGTGTGTGTGTGTGTGTGTACACTATATGGGTGTATATGTAGGTCAGTATTTGTGGATTTGATTGCTTTCTGTGTGTGTTATTTTTAATACAGTTGTTTCACCATTACAGTAAAATCAGGTATTTTTCTCACTGTATTGTATGAGGACATGTTTTTGATAGTTATTTCATACAGTACAATTCGGCCATTTGGAATCATTTTCAGTAATGTAAAACAAAAAATGATTTTAATGTAATGATTTAGTTCTGTGCAACCTTTTAAAAGCTGTTTAAAGAAATTCATTAAAAAAGTAAAAATAAAGATTTTTTTTTGTACAATTACAGAATATCCAGAATGTCTTGTATTTCAGAAGTGGTGATCAAATCTCAGAGCAGATAACTTGACAAACAACATTTTCAGTATATTATTTATTATTTAATAAGTTTTATTTGTACCTAAAATACATGAAACTGCTAATAAATGCTTTTTGTGTGTAGTGTACAATACATAAAACTGCAATTTACAAGTTAATAATTACAGCACTGTGCAAAAGCCAAGGAAAAACTGTTAATCTTGGCAATAAGTGAGGTTTTACCTATAAAACACCGTATAACATTAGAATAAACACAATACAAACACTGAACACAGTAAAACATAAGAACTTCTTGTTTTTAAAAAAAATATAAAACTAGGAATTGCAGTGGCTCATGTATAAATCGTGTATGTATATATATATATATATGTGTGTGTGTGTATGTGTGTGTGTGTGTGTGTGTGTGTGTGTATGTTTAGTCTGACCTGACCTTCGTCGGCTGCGTGGGCATGTTGGACCCGCCCAGGAAGGAGGTGATTGGTTCTGTGAAGCTGTGCAGCGAAGCAGGCATACGTGTCATCATGATCACGGGTGACAACAAAGGCACCGCTGTAGCCATTTGCAGACGCATTGGCATCTTCACTGAGGATGAGGATGTGAACGGGAAGGCCTACACGGGCCGTGAGTTTGACGACCTGTCTCCCGAAGCTCAGAGAGAGGCTGTCAAGATAGCGCGGTGTTTTGCCCGGGTTGAACCCGCCCACAAGTCCAAGATCGTGGGCTACCTGCAGTCGTTTGATGAGATCACAGCCATGGTAAGAGAAAAGCTCTGAATTCACTTAAAACGACATTTTACCCGAAACTTTCCCCTTATTCCAATTGTTGTCAAGACGTGTTTGTATGAAGTGCTTCTTTAGTGTTGCACTGGTGTTACCAGACAATTGCAGTAAATAATGTAAGACTATACCCCACTAGTTAGCATCATTTATGCCTAAATAACAACACACTTGCCTCGAACTACGTTGAGTTGTAAAGTAATCGGAAATAAACTTGCTTTTATGGTTTCTGACACTGTAAGCTATACTGTTATCTATAACAATGCACTAATGCATGTTTTATTTGACAGTAGTAGCTGCAGTATTGAAACTTTGACCAAATATTTTTAGACTTTTTATTCAGGGGATGTACGGTGCAACATGATTGCATGGGGTCGGCAACATGTGGCTCTTTTGCTGCTCTGTTGTGGCTCCACAGCAGAATTAGATTTTTAGGTAAAAATAAAATAATCCTCCTTCGCAGTAAAATAAAGCTCTGCTGATTGTTCTTAAATTTTAAAAAATAAATGGTCTTAAACGCTGGAGTTAATGTGTAAATGTTATTTCACCCTTTAACCCTGAAGATCAGCGTGCAGACCGCTGGTCACATAGTAACGCAAACAACAGTCTTGCCAAGCTAGTAGCTAACGAACAGACAAAGAGAAAGATTTAAGACAAACATTGATAACTTGGAGGACGAATGGACTTATCTGCATTTATAATCACTCCAGCTGATTTCCTGAAGCGTTTAATCTGCAAAGAGAAACTGTCCAACTCTAAAAAGTCACAAAGCTGAAGTCAGCTTGTCATGCACAGCTTCTTGTTTGAATTTTCCCATTCCCACAGCAGGCACCATTTAAGGTGGAATGGGAAAATTTGAACAAGAAGCTGGCGAAACAGAAGCTGACTTAAGCCATGTAAAACTTCAACCTTGAGAAACAAGGAACTATTCTATTTTTGGAAAAGTTTCCTGACGGAGATGTGAGAAAAGCGGCTGTAGCAGAGCTAAAGCTTAAAGCAGAGGAAAGTAGGTCTGCGTTTTCATTTATGTTATATTTGTTAGCCTATACTAACACATTAGCACCTACTGAGACATATTTACAGCCAAGATGGTAAAATGGACATAAAATTTTGTGGCTCCCAAAGTGGTTTGATTTTTTTCTAAAAGGACAAAATGGCTGTTCTTAACATTTGGGTTGCCAAATCCTGTGCTAGGAGAAATTAAGCTCTCAGTCGCACAAGTGCATTTATGGTGTACAAATATGAGTGCACTGGGAAGTTGTTGTCAATTATCATGAACTATTCTTACCACATGATGTGTGCAGTGTTGAACAGCATGTCCCCACTGATTTCTCCACCGCCAAAACTATCCCCTCAAGCGTCATGTCAACTGTAACAAAGGTTATGTTGTAGCGTTTATAGTAATAATTGTAGTCTATCAGGTACAACTAATTCAAATGTTTGTGACAGATGGCCTTGTGATGTACAGAATGCCCAATTTGTTTTAGTATGGGATTATAATGTCATCTTAAGCCATCAAAAATTCTACAGATTGCCTCTGGATTTAGAAGTCTCTGGATTTAGAAGCTGATGCATCCGTGGCTGCACTTACTGCATTTGCCATCTTTAGCCTTTATCATTAAGACTTTCCATTTGTGGGCTCCTGCTGTTGTGGGTTTCCTCTCTCAAAATGCAACTAGCGCCTTTTGTGTGGATCTAAATTATTTTTGAGAATATGAATTATCTGTAAATTTCACTAAATTAATATTAGGATTCAAACCTTTTGAGGCTGTTTCTCTTTCTTTTCACAGTTAATGACAGTTTGTTCTATTTATATGGATTAAAATATATCAGAATTATGTCAATTTTCTCAGTGTTACCTGCTCAAAAGTTTACGTACAGCTCTGGAAACCACATTAGGAAGAGTATTATTAGTTATGTTAGACTCTGGTGCAAAACTAATTGCAAATTTCAGCAACACAAGCGTGTTATGGCTGATCAACTGCAGCTGAGGGGAAAGAGGAAATTTATTATCCACACCGTTTCCTTACAACCTAACCTGCCACCTCAGTACTCCAAATACTGTTTGCACACACAGATAGGTTCTGTTGCTGCTGTTATAAGAAAACTCGTTTTTTTTTTTGTCTGCCCACTTCATAGCCTGCAAATTAATGAAGCTTATGAATAATTAGGCTGAACTTCACTAAAATGCTAAACTTTTGTTCCCACTGCTTACTTCTGTCTGAATTATTGGAAGATGTATCAGGACAGCAGCTGTAGCATGTCTCTGAGGTTAAAATCCCAGCATGCCTCAGTGACTGCTGTTCCCAGCATGGCTCAGTGCCTACAGTTCCCAGTAGGCTTTGCCATCACATAGGCAGACAGTACTGCCTTCAGTGCTGCTGTACTCTTTCAGCATCTATCAGACCGTGTTATCGTTTTCTCTCTGCATGTATCCCTGCACCACTAGCTCCAGCCATCTCTGTCTGACTATGTCTGGATGGATCTGTCGGTTTTACTCTCCTGATCAGGTCTAAATGCTAGGAAAATGAAAATTCTACTATTGCTATATGTGAGCGTTGGGTACTTTCCCCATAAGGACATATGCTAAACAAAATGCAGCTTCTAGGTAGTTAGGTACAGTTAGATTTAGGTTTAAGCATAGCAGTGTTTGGGTACGGAAATATAGAGGTCAGTGGAAAACCCATTTTAAGACAGTAATATGGTTGTGAGCCAGTACCTGTGGTTGGTACGGGTGCTAATTTTTTGGGGCTAAAGTTTCCAATATCCAATAATCTGCAATCTAATTTTATATGCACAATTAGGGGTGTAACTGATTAACCATTAACTGACAAAGAAACAAATGTTCGATCATTGCTATCTGTCAAATGTTCATTTCATTTGATTTCATTTCCAATAGACAACATTTCCAATTTGTCAACAGCCTATTTTATTTGGCAGGTTTATCATTCAACATTTTGGAACTCTGTGCATAAGAGCTCAATAGGCAGTTGGTTCTGCTTGACAGGCCCACTAAAAAATGTAGCATAAAGCTGAAAATAGTGGTGTACATGGCCACTTTTTGAGAGGACGATTGCATAACTACAACAATGATCACAACTATTTCATCCATGTTCTCTGAGAGAAAGTGTGATGCATGCTGGGGTGAGGATATCACACATGCAAACTTGTGGTGGATGGAAACAGCTTTCTGGAAATACTGAGGAACATTGATCCAAAGTTAGCCTCAGTCATGGCGTTTATGTTTGTTTTAACTTGGTCTCGTAGTGAGTGGTAAATATAACTTTAGAACTTCAGAACGTAGAACTTTTGGTAGCCAGTCATTTAATATAATCATGAACATGAATATGTAATCATAAAGAAAACTTCAGTTACTTCATATGCATGCTGATGCCTGGTCTCATCTGTCAGTACTGCATTTGATGATCTATACAAGCAACACTTTTTAAAATCTCAGTGCATTAATACAGAATTCAGTTGATGTGAGTACTCGTGTGTGTGTATATCAAGTGTTTTACAGCACCTTTGAAAATGGCCTAGCCAATTCAGAAGTGGAACTATTAGTTTTATTATTGATATTTTGAAGGGTTGTGTTTGTAATTTTAGGCTAATTATCTGTTATTGATAAAAAGAATTTGCCAGATTTTGCATCCCTAATTGGGGTTTATACTTTAGTAGTTTTAGTTTAACAGTGCTTTACTGATAGTTATCAAGTGTCACACTTGTTAAACTCAAATAACTAACAGAAACTCAGTCTTAAATAATATACATGCTCAGATTCACCAATTCATCTAGTTCAGACATGTTAAACTGGGGACCTTCCAGGCCAAAGTGCTGCAGAGATTAACGTTTACCCTCATCTGACACTCTGAATTCAGTTCACGAAGATCTTGCTAATTAGCTGATGAGCTGAATCATATGTGTTTAATGAGGCAGCGTGCTGAGGTCTGCAGTGTTTTGGCCCGCAAGGACTGGAGCCTTACACGTAATGTGTAGTTGCTGATAAGGTCATGTGCAAAAGTTTGAACACCTACAACCAAATTATGTGTTTTGTTGACTGTTGAATACATCCTCTATAGAGAACAAACATAAATTTGGCAAACAGAAAATTTCCTGCCAGTTTTAATTGTATAATTTCAGTTTAACATAATTTTCAGTTTTAACAAAAAAAATAATAATCCTCAAATGTGTTAATTCAGCAAAGAAACAGTAATTGTGCATCATAATGTGCACAAGTATGTACCTTGAAGATGATCTGTTAACTAATTTTCATTTTGTAAGTCGACAGAACGTCATTTGACCAGACTTGTGCATATGACTGTATATTTAAACAGGAGGGACTCAGCTAAGGGTTGGCCCTGCTGTTGAGAGACTGTGAGTTCAACTCCAGATGGTGCCACAATCAGGAAGAGTCTTTGTTTCTCTCAGCCCTCCACTTGTCTTTTTCCTGTCTGTCTTTGAAGCAGGATTTGATCTAACTGCTATGTATTCAAAACTGCGAAAGCCAATTTGCTATGTTCCTCAGAGGAGACAAGTGGCCTCTCTGCTTTGATATAAGTGTTCTCATGAGTGTTGTGTTTTGTGCTCTCTAGCTTTCCTTTCGTCTGTTAAATCGTTACATCTTTTGGATGTTCTGCTAACACATCATTAACCTCCACCCTCTGACACTCTCTCACAGACTGGCGACGGAGTGAATGATGCTCCTGCTCTGAAGAAAGCTGAAATCGGCATCGCGATGGGCTCCGGGACGGCTGTGGCCAAGTCTGCCTCAGAGATGGTGCTGTCGGACGACAACTTCTCCACCATCGTGGCAGCCGTGGAGGAGGGCCGAGCCATCTACAACAACATGAAGCAGTTCATCCGCTACCTTATCTCCTCCAACGTGGGAGAGGTTGTCTGGTGCGTCACTTTGACTATACCTGATCATCCAGAACCAACTGATGATGTGGAGTCGGCTGAAATTCTGTCAGAATTCAGATAGGACATTAAACTTTTAATAAATCTAGTAAAGAGCCTACATTACTGTTCCAAAGTATAGAATCACTGTTGTAGGGTTTGTTATTAGTTATATAAATAATATAAGACTAGTTTGATTGCTTTTTAGTGTTTGTATTGAAGCGAGACCTGTGCAGTTTCACAGGCGTCAAAAATTGATCATGAAGCTGTAAAACAAATAAAGAAACTGTTAATGTGTTCAGAGCTACAGATGATTCTAAAAGGTTGATTCTAAAACAGCGTTGAGGTAGTCACTCAATTACAATTTATTGATTACTTCTCTCAAACTGTAACAGGACTACTTATTACCTCCTGAATAAAGTAACGCTCTAAACCGCACACACATCTGTTCCAACTAGAAAGCAATAGAGTAATAGAAGATCTAAGGACATAGCCAGTCACAAGCTGCGTTCCAAAGCCTAGGCTGCATTTCTCGGCCGCTACGTCATAGAAATATCCTTCGTATACAGCCTAGGAATGCAGCCTACGTTCTGAGTGATTTCGAGGATGCATCAGATGTATCCTTCCAGGCCTTCGGTTACCTACAATTATCTGTGCATGAACGACGCGAAGAAGGAAAAAAAAAAGCAGAACCGCGAAAATGTTTTAAAATGTAAATTGTTAATATCCTTGAATTTGTCTTCATTATAAAGTGTAAAATGGTTCATTTAAGCATTCATCCATATATGGTATATCATCCCTATATTGTATTTTATTTAGAAGTATTTGTATATATGTAGTTTACTGTACTACATAAGAACATCTATTCCATTTCCATGAAGAAATGAAAAAGCAACAAACACAATGCAACAGGCTCCATTTCTCTCACCAGTTCCCTTACTGGAAGTTTCTCGTCGCTTTTGTTCCAATTATATAAAATTATGAATAACTAACAATATTTTGAAACCCAAAAAGTAGCCAGTGGAAGTGGTCCCAAAACAGCTGCCTCAAGTTAAATCTTTAAGAATAACATGCAAAGTTAACATAGCTGTTCTAAACGAAGTCTGACCTGTTAATTTGAGATTGAGGTTCTCTCTTCTTCACTATGGGGATTTATGTTCTTAAATTTAGTATCAGCGTGATTAGTTGCTTAGATGGATTGCTTGCTGAGTTTACAGCGTCCCCCATGCTTGTGCTGTGCTACTCGCAATTGAAGTTACATCAGTCAAGCTGAAGTCAGCTGTGACAGGTAGCACACACATGCAAATTACAAACAAGGACACACATGATTAATCTATGTAAAGGAAATTTGTGATTTAAAATCTATGACACATAATTAATATTGCTCTCTTAAGCCCTACTTGAGCTGGATTACTTTTACCTGGGGAGGTAATGTGATTTGTAAGAAATTTGATTATCTGATTAAAAGGGGATAAAATATTTCTATAATTTCATCAGATTATCCCACGTAGCCTGGATCGAAATGCATAGTCTGCGCTAAGAATAAACTTAAACAGGGCCAAACAAACAACAAAAACAAACTTCCTGTTAATGTCAGATGCAATAGCAGATGCAGTAGATTACAGTCCTGTTTTGAACTGGAGGATAAAGCAACTGTTAAGCTCCATTTTAACCCTTAGCCTTTTCTCTTAGTCGCCAAAAACAATGTGTATTTTCAGGGTTTATTATTATATTATTACAATGTTAATTCGATAAGGACTACTATTACAGATGGAGCTCTGAGTTTGATGAATTATAGAAGATAATTTACTGCAGAATTATTACTTAGCAGACTAGAATCTTCTGACATCGCAGATTCAACTCAGATTATAATACTTACCCAGGGAAAACAAATCCAGCTCGAAGAGGGCTTTAGAGACATAAACACAAAGCAAGTAACAGAGGAACGATAATGTGAATTAAATTATAATGCTTTACACCACTTGGTTATCCACGTAGTGATCAAATCTTTAGCATAACGTCTTGTTATGCCCAAAATACTTACACCTATACATTTTGGTGTCTTGTTTCTGCTGTTTAAACTAAGTTTGTGTAAGTTATTGTTATATAGCAATTCCAAAGTTTACCTAAAGTGGTACATTTGTGTATTTTAATTCTACATGTTTTTACCTGTTTGTGCCAAATTATGCAGGCTCAACTCAATTAACATTCACACCCACCTGCTCTCTCTCTTTCCTTCCAGCATCTTCCTGACTGCGATTCTGGGGCTTCCTGAAGCTCTGATCCCGGTGCAGCTGCTGTGGGTGAACCTGGTCACAGATGGCCTCCCTGCCACCGCTTTGGGCTTCAACCCCCCAGACCTGGACATCATGGACAAACCACCTCGCAATCCCAAAGAGCCACTCATCTCTGGCTGGCTCTTCTTCAGATACCTCGCCATTGGAGGTGAGCAAGGCTGAACAGTGAACAGTGTCTTGTACTGTGCTGTTGTAGAACATTCTAGACAGTAACGCAAGTGGCTACACGCATCATCGTGTAGCATGTGTCTGAAGGGATTACATTTTTGTGTTTGTAGATGTGATCTGAAAAGGTCTACTTACAGTCAAATACTGTTTAGGATTAGATTCTAGATTTCATAGTTTCCCAAAATTGAAATGATAATGACTTCAGCCTGTACACTACATAAAGTACATGCCTGTTTCTTTTTTGAAGTTTTTTTCTATGATAGTTTATTGATAAATGATAATACTGTGTCATGAATGTCATTTTTGTCCATAAGCCTCTTACTGTTTGTGTTTGTTCCATTTTCTTTAGGATATGTGGGATTAGGCACAGTTAGTGCTGCCACCTGGTGGTACCTGTTTGATGAGCAGGGTCCTCAGGTGTCTTTCTACCAGCTGGTGAGTAGAAAAAATACATTAGGAATTAGAGGTGGGTATAGAAGCCTAAACCCATACTCCAAGTAGAAGTAATAGTTACACTTTATTTGAAGGAAAATACACTGGGGATTTATTAAGGTCTTGTTCTTTGTTCAGTAAAGCTCAAATTAGACTCGTCTAAATGGTTTATTCATTGTGCATCAAGCTTTATTCATTATGACCTGTATTAGTACATAATTGGAGGTCTGTCATGTGAAAATCACTAACCAATGCATTATTAGTTGCAATAATGCACAATTAATACTTTATGACGTAGTTATGCAAATTATTGAGCATAAATTAATCACCTAAATTATCTTATTAGTGCATAATGGGCAACATTATTCCTATAGGTTTTATACTGTCAAGTGAGATTTGTTCCTTATTCTGAAGTGGAGTCTTAGTGATCACTAATTAGAGGCTAATAAGTGGTAAATTAGTTTGCAGTAAATCAATTTGCATAAAAAATTCCACAGTAAAGATATTTTCTGTCTTTTTGGTATGCAAAACAAAACTGAGTATTTTACATTATTTTTATTCCTTTTTTTTTTTTTAAAGCCAAATAATTGAACTCTGTTATGGATGAGTTTTCAGTGGTGTTTTTAATAAATAATTTGAGTGGCTGAATGGACACAAATTCCCACAGACACACTCCAGAGTCTTGTAAATAGCCCTTCCAGAGCAGTAGAGACTGTTCTAGCCACAACTGGGGCCAACTCCATGGTAATGCCCATGGCTTTGGAATGGGATGTCAAAACAAGCTCGTATGGGTGTGATGGTCAGGTGTCCACATACTTTTGGTTATATAGTTTAGATTACATTCCTCCAGCCGGTTCACTCCAAGCAGAGCCAGTATTTTCATTATATTTCCATTATTGCGATCCAGCCCTGACACAACAACTGAATGAAAAGCTGGTTGATTTTAGACCCAGCAGTTGTGTTTGTATTTATGATACACAGACTATGGATTTTACTGTATGTGAATCAGTAAATAGGTTTCAGTTTCATTTATTAAAGTTGGACAAGGCAGGGTAGAACAAAATAAAGGAATAGTTCTTAAACTGAAGTGTGTAGGGCATTATAGTGATCAACATCATAAACAGTAGCATAAAATAGAACATTTGAAGCATAAAAAAAGAACATTTGAAGTAGCCCATTATAATTTACTGGAGGTTGTTATGATTAATTCCAAGTGCAATGTTCCATGCTGTGAATAGAGTTAACAAATTCTCCCTTTAAAAATGAACAGACATGCTAGATGGTTGAATGTTTTCTCTCATCATAACGTGATATACACAAATAATATCATAGAGATGCCATGTAAGTCTTGTAAAATAACATTATTATATATATTATTATATATGTGTATGTCATTTTTGCTTACCAAGTCTATCGTGGTGTTAACGTTAATTTCTGCTAACAGGTTCCTGAATTTATGTAAATCAGTCTAGTTTAGGTTGGTTGTGGTTGGTGATAGTGTGAAGTTGTTCTCACACCTCTCTGCCATTTGTTGTTGTACAGAGGCACTTCATGCAGTGTACGGACGAGAACCCTATGTTCCAGGGCATCGACTGTGAGGTATTTGAGTCCCGCTACCCCACCACTATGGCCCTCTCTGTGCTCGTCACTATAGAGATGTTCAACGCGCTCAACAGGTGGGTTATATTTCTATGGAGATGACACAGACTCAGTGAAGGAGCAGTTTAACCTATAGTAAAATAAAGCAATAAAACACTTGAGCTACTGTGAGGAGTTTTTAGGCAAGATGTGATGTGGTTTATTGCTTTTACAATATAACACAGCCTATAATAAAACATATAAACCCATTTCCAAAAAAGTTGAAACTCTGTGAAAAATGTAAATACGATACAATGATGTACAAATCAATTAAACTCTACATGTAATAGAAAATAGTACAAAGACATCATATTAAATGTTGAAACCAAGAAATTTTATTGTTTTTTTTTCAAAATAAATACTCATGAATTTGATGCCAGCAACACATTTCAAAAAAAGTTGGGTCAGGGCAACAAAAGACCGGTAAAGTTCTATAATGCTAAAAAAAAAACACGTGCCGGAACATCTTTCAACCAATTAGGTTAATTGGCAACAGGTCAGTAACATGATTGGGTATAAAAAGAGCATCCCACAGAGTCTGAGTCTTTCAGAAGTAAAGATGGGGAGGGGTTCAACACTTTGTAAAAGACTGTGCAGGCAAAAGTGTCACAATTCAAGAATAACATTTCTCAATGTGAAATAGCAAAGAACTTTGGCATTGGGCATTTTATTATCTACGGTACATTTCATTAAAATCTTTAGAGAATCCAGAGAAACCCCTGTATACAAGGGAAAGGCTGAAAACCAATATTGGCTGGCCATGATCTTTGGGCTCTAAGGTAGCACTGCATCGCCACTGCATCAAGAAAAGGATTCAGAAACACTGCCGCCGTCTCTGGGTCCAAGCTCATTTAAGACGGACTGAGGTGAAATAGAAAACTGTCCTGTGGTCCAACAAATCAAGATTGGAAATTCTTTTTGGAAACCATGGCCCATCCAGCTTATCAGCGCACAGTTAAAAAGTCAGTATCCAAGATGGTATAGGGGTACATTAGTGCATCTAGCAGGTGACTTGCACGTCTGTAAAGGCTTCATTAGTGCTAAATGACATATATACAGGTTTTGGAGCAACATATGCTGTCATTCAGGGAAGACCTTGCTTATTTCAGCAATGTCTAACCACATTCTGCACGTATTACAGCTGCATGGATCCATAGTGAAAGCATCCGGGAGCTAAAATGACCTGGCTGCAGTCCAGACCTGTCACCAATGAAAACATTTGGCGCATTTTGAAATGAAAAATATGACAAAGGAGACCCCGAACTGTTGGGCTGTTAAAATCCCATATCAAGCAAGAATAGAAAAACATTTCACTTTTAAAACTATAGCAGCTGGTCTCCTCAATTCACAAACAACTTTTTTGGAAACAGTGTTGTGTTATTTATTAAATAAATAATGTAGTCTTTTCATTAACTGTTTTCTTTTTTTTGCCATATAATCATGAAAATATAATATTATGTTTAATGTAGAATTCTTGACCTTATACATTGTTTTCACATGCCAGTTTAGGCTAACTGTGCCAGGCATTTTCCCACACTAGGTTAAATACTACTTAAGACAAATTTAAACAAAAACATGGACATTTGATGCATGTGAAGCATTAAAATAACAAATTCTTCACTTTTTATATTGCAGTTTACAGTGAATGATAAATACTTCAATTCAAAACCTTAATGAGACCTTAATAAACATTAATGGAGAAGCATGTTGTTTAGCTTGTTAGCTATCTTTTAGCCTGTTTAGCCTGCCATATTTTTCTAGTCACTTGCTTAATCTTTGAGTACACTTGGTGGTCCATTCACATTATAATGGTTTTAGTGATTTACTATGGCCTTAATACAGAATTTACTTGTTGTGAGGTGGTCAAAGATTATTGTTTTTATTGAATATGATACAGTGGCATTGAATGCAGCAAAGCCAATCAGATTTTAGGACTATGCATTTTATAAAGACGTTCTTACAGTTGCATTAGTGTGTTAATACTGTATTATGGGTATATGCGTTCACTCTTACGTGTTTAATATTTTTCTGTCAGTCTCTCGGAGAACCAGTCTCTGTTGAGGATGCCGCCGTGGGTTAATATCTGGCTTTTGGGAGCCATCATTTTGTCCCTGTCTCTACATTTTCTCATACTGTACGTGGAGCCCCTACCGGTAAGTACCAGTCAACACAGACGCACACATTCATTCTTTCTTGTTTCTCTTTTCCACTTGTTTGAAGAATACTGCATTCCTACATACTGTTTGTGCCACAAGCCAAAGAACTTTCACCAGCCACTGTATAAAATCCAGATGTATCCCACACATATATTCTTGGTATGACTTTATTATCCTACCCCATTCTCTTGCATGTGAATAGAGTTGCTTAGCCTACCTTAGAGGCCTAAAGTATCTGCCTGTATCACCGTCAACGCAGTAAACTTTACTGGTTTGAAATGAAATGGTGCCTGAAATGAAACTCCTAGGACTGAAGTCACACGTTCAAAAAAAATCAAAACAAAGACACGAATCACAAAAACTCCGAACTTGAATTTATAAAAAAAAATCAGAAAAAAAGCTCAGTCATTTGAGCATGGATGTGTTAATATCATAAGCCCCTTTCCCTCCTTTTCTACTTTGCTCTGATTGGAGGCACCCAGAGCCCAAGGTTTTAGGATTGACCCTGCTTTCCACAAAAGACAGCAAAGGAGAGACTCTTGGAAGAGACTGAAGCGTGCATCGATGATACAATTAAAATTTTAATACACTATTTTGAATTCATTTTTTTCAGATGTTCCAAAAGTGTGCTGAAATTATTAAACCTTTTCATTGTATGTCTTTATTTATACAGATGTAGATGTACTAAAAGCACACACAGCTGACTGACTATAAATTTTACGTTGTTTGCTGTTCTGTTGTTATTTGACCTCTAAAATAATTTCCCCACCTCTTACCTCATTTTTCCCCTGCCTTTGTGTCTGTTCTGTTTCTTTTTCAGTTGATCTTTCAAGTGACCCCTCTGCGCTGGTCCCAGTGGATAGTTGTCCTCAAAATCTCCATTCCAGTCATCCTCTTGGACGAAGCACTCAAATACATCTCCCGGCATCATTTAGAAGGTAGAGCACGTGTACAGGGCCTCTGTCTTACCACTGCATCTTTCCCTCTGCATCTGTAATGACTAGGGCTGTAATGATTTAAATTGCAATTATGTTTTACAAACGATGATCCAGGCCTATTTTTTGACAAATTTTTAGACCATTTTTTTTTGGCTTCAGACTTGAGCACTGAATGTAATGTGTCAGATAGCCAGTTAGTTGTGGTTGTGTTGTCATGCACGAATCATGTGGGTTCTTAGTCACTGCAGATTGTTCTAATTCATCCTCAGACAGATCACAAATTCTATGTCATAAGTAAAAAAATTAGTTCTTGCAATTTGAAAACTGCATTCTTTCAAAATGCACCACTTTGTGTGTGTGTTTGTGTGTGTCGGGGGGGGTCATAAGTAAACAACACATCTTCTTTTTTTTTTTTTTTTGTTATCTACTATGTCAATGACTGATCCTATTTATGCTCTCAGCACAAATGAGGTTGGACAAGCTTTGCAGAGAACTGACAACAATCCCATCTAACCTAATCAAAAAAAGAAGGAAGCACACAGCCCAGCTTTAGATTTGAATAACCTGTATTTTGTATGTGTGAAAGTTCACAATGTAACTAAGTCATTGCATAGTTAGTATGCTAAGATTAGCATGGTGGCAAGTTCATAGTTATTTACAACTTGCCTACTTATGATTAGCTACAACAATGTAGCTCAGCTTGGTCGTGGGGCAAATTAAACTGGAAATTTAGTAATGAATCTAAACTTCAGCCTAAACTCATTAAGTTAAATAGGTGGCTACATTCTGAACTTGTCCAATGGCAAACGAGATGAGCCATGATAATACCATACTTTCGTCTCTGGGGTGGAGCAAAACACAGGCAATTATAGGTGTTTCTGATGCGACAGGATTTTATAGTGAACAGCTAACTTTAGCTAGCAGTATAGTTTCTTTAGTTTCTGACAGGCAACATTATATTTGCTGAAAAGCAGTTTGACTGACCCCCTCGAAAGAACACACCACACAAGTTATGGTGCCGAAAATGACCATAATTAATTTTTACATGGCCATTTTCCAACCTCTCTTATTCCATTACGATTACACAGGCTGTTTTTGTTACTGTGCCTTTAAGACTAAAATAAGGTAAATGAGCTCTGTTCTGATTGGCTGCTCTGTATTGTGCCTCATTCAAAAAGCACTCAAAGCTGTAATACCCCTTAGAACAGGGACGCTCAATCCTGGTCCAGGAGATCTACCATCCTGGGGAGTTCAGATCCAACACACCTAGCTTTAATATTCAGATGCCCCTGAAAGCATTCATTACTTGGATCAGGTGTGTTTGATTAATGTCTGAGCTAAACTCTGCAGGCTGGTAGATCTCCAGGCAACCCCTACCCTAAAACTTCAATATGAGTGGGTGCTGCAGGATATTTCTGAATGAGGTGGTTCTTGTGACATCACAGAAACAATGAGTTGAAGTTGGTTTTGACTAATCAGTGCAGCCCTAGTACTAACTCTTCTGCTATCTCTCTTATCCACTCAGCTGTTTTTTGTATCTCTCTTTTCTCTCTTTTTTTCTTGCTGCAGCGTAACTCTCTCCTCCCATCTCTTTGAAAAGGTACTCCTCTCCCTTGCTTTACTCCTACGCCTGCTCTCTCTCTTTCTCTCTCTCTCTCTCTCACACTCACATGGTGTATTCTTGTGGACATTGATCTTGTTTTTTTCTTCTTTCGTTCTGTAGGTGAAGAGGAGGAGAGGTATATGAAGAGTCGGCAGCTGAAATTCTAGGACAACTCCTTCAGCACATGCGCACACACACACACACACGGATACAGATACACACACATACACTCAAACAAGCTCCCCTTCCCTTCTTGCCTTTGCGTTTCGGGCACCTCAGACTCCTTTTTGCTTCTTTAAAATAAATTCCCTGCATGTCCAGCCACCACTAGAAACGAGCAGGGCTTGTTGGTGTGCGTGTGTATGTGTGTGTGCGTGTGTGTGGTTGCATGTCAGCACAAGCACGACCCCGGTCACGCAACGTTGCGTGACAAGCAGCTAAAGTTATTTAGGGATTCTTGTTGCTTCTTTTTATACGGCTTCTTGGCTTCCACTCGTGCTGTAGATACTAGTGCAATAACTGGAGCTTGGGGAGCAGAGAGGGGAGAGGCCACAGTCAAAGGTTAAGGTCCTGATGTTGGGTTTTACTTTGGGAATCAGGGCCTTTGGAGGACATTCAGGCCACAGATGGACAGCTTGTTCAGTCCTGAAGAGAGCCATGGGAGATGGAGGAAGAGGATCGAGACACCATCTGGACATCTCACTGTGTGGCGTGTGAATGTGTTTGTATGTGTCTATGTGACTGTGAGCATGAACGGACAAGGCCAGTCTGACCGAGTGGTCTCGCTTGTTCATACTTGACTGTCTCACTCACTCTCTCTTGCTTCATCTTCCTGTATCATCTCATCAGATTCCCAGAATTCACCTGTTCATGCCCTGCACACAAATGTTCTTTTGTAGCTATTGTTGAGAGATAGCTGGCCAGTACATGGGGTGGCCGGTAGCCTAGTGGTAGAAGAGGTAAGCAAGCAACCGAAAGGTTGTGAGTTCAAATCCAAGAACAAACTGGGTATACCTGGTTGTGCCCTTGGGCAAGGGTCTTAACCCCCTCCGTTGTCCCTGACAATGCTGTGGTGCCCCCAGACTTGGCACCAAAAATACAAATTCCCCTTGTAGGATCAGTAAAGTACATAACAAAGCTGGACAGAACTTTGGCAAAAAATTGCATTCAACCTAATGAAAAAACTGTACCACACAGCTTAGTTTTTGTCAGAGTACCTACCTTTAGATAGGTATGCGCATGACAGATAACACTGTAGGGGCTCCCGGGTGAGAGCATAATTGGCTCTCTTTCTCTGTATGTATAGGGTGGTTCTTCTTCTCCTTCCAATATACGGCACCAACACGGGCATCTTAGCGTTCTCCTCCAAGTGTGTTGAGCTGTCTGATCATTAGCAGCAGCTGGCTTCATGTGATTAGGTGGAAGCATGCGCCAGCCTTCACTCTGCCATCTTGAGAATTGGGAGAAACTTAGCTAGTGGGTGGAACTGGACGTTGGACATAAAATGGGAATATGCCCATATATGGCAAGTACACTGAGGAAAATAGTGTCAGTACATGCCAAAGAACAGTGGTCACCAAACCCCCGCCTGGAGAATTACCTTCCTGCAGTCTTTGACTGTAGCCCTAATCGACCACCTGATCTAGTTGTTGCCTTTAGATGTTCCTTTGTTAGACAGATCAGGTGTGTTAGATTTGGGTGGAAGTAAAACCCACAGGAAAGTTCATCTCCAGGAGGAGGGTTTGTGACCGCTGTCATAGAGTAACATGCAGCATATCCTGGAAATATAGGCTACAACATTAACTTAGCTAGTCAGCAAGGTTAAAACAGCGGAAGCTAATGAACTTTCGGCTGTGACTGTCAATCAAATGTTTACCCCTAATAGGCTTGATTATAAGACTACAGAAAGTATGACCCATCTAACAGTGTGATTTTTCACAAGTATATTTGAAATTAATAACACACTCTAAATTTAGGTAGTTTGACATTTATGCTACAATGTCTTATTCGGTTGAATTAGATTTTTTGCCAATGTTTTGTGAAGCTTGTACAATCTCGCAGCAGTTGCTACGAAAGAACATGGAGGATAGCTAGGTCAGTAGTCCAGATACCACATAAAGATGCTCAACTTAGTGAAAAAAGTGGCACTAACAAGCAGCACCAGCAACAGGTTCTAAAAAAAAAAACTGAAGATGGGAGGCAGAGGCTGATGAGGTTCATCAAATGAATGTGTAGGCAGAACGTATTGATAAAGTTTACACACAAGTTCACCAAATTACATGTAGCCATGGTTTAAAGGAGTAGCTCAACTAAATTGGAGGCTACTAAGCACCGTTTGGCATAATTTCATTTGCATCCCGGTTGAACATGTTTTAAAGGAGGAGCCCAACTAAATATGCTAACAGGAATAATGAATGAAAACTAGTAACCAGTTAGCATAAATGAATTTGCCTGACGCTAACTGGTGGCTATTCGCGTTCATTCGCTGTTAGCTTCTGCATTTCTGACTGAACCTTTTTTTAATGGAGTGGGCAAACTAGCCAAGAGCTCACAGATGAGCATGCAGTTTTAGCTGATTCAGTACTAGCATCTAGCAGCACTAGCATGGCCCTAGTAGATAAATGTGAATAGCTCTGCTGTGCTTTACTGCTTTCAGGGCGTTTGCTCCTGATCTGACTCTCTGAAAATGTACAGTCTATTAGCGCTTCTAACATGTGCTTTCCCTCTCTTTCTCTTTCTCTTTCTCTCCGTTCACATTGTACTAATTTCACAGGAACACTAGTCAACAGGAGCTGCTAGCATTTCCAACACGGAGCAGTTTAAGAATTCAGTTTACTCAAATATTTATAAGGAGCAGTTTTACGGATGACTAACGGCTGATTTAGTGAGAGGAAGAGGAAAAAGAGGAAGTCTGTGAAGAAAGTAGAGCACCAAGGGAATCCTGGTAATTAAGACCGCTCCAAGCATTAGCCTACTTAGCAAGCAACCTTAGTAACAGTTTTGATGCGTAACGTTATCTGAAGCCGTTTATGTTAAGATAGTCTACTCACGCATGTGCGAGCACACACATATATACTCCACACACCCAGCAAAGGAGTCTTACATGAATGTACCTTCACTTTCTTCTCCTTCTTTAATACTTTGTGAATGTCGCTCCTCTTCGCGCTCTCCGGCCCACAGCTAGGCAGCTCGAGCCGAACCCCCTTTTGTTTACGTATTTTAATCGTACGACCGTTTTCTCTCCTCATGCTTTCCTTCGCTTTTATTTCCATCTCGAGTTCCACTCAACCGGTTCATTTCATAGTCGCTGAATGTCGTCTCCAGGACTTGAAAAAGCAGCGGAACATTTAAGCGGGCCACCATACGACACCGCTTTAAATGTTGAGGGGCTTGTCACCACCAGTGCTTTGGCAATCTTGATTAACTTGGCTACTCGTTGTTTATTTTTTCAAAGAAATAATAGTAGTAATAATAATGTGTTTGACTGAACGAACCCAGGCGGTTTAGGTTGTCCGTTTTGCTGTCAGGAAGGGTATAATATTCCCTCACTGTCTGTTGATATGGGCCAGTGCGTGTAGAGAATTAGCATACGAGCTAATTCCATTGCCTGTGTGCCACTATGAACTTTGAACTTCGCTAACTTTGGGAGATGTTGTCTAATATCTGTCCTGTCTCTGTCCAGTTCTGAAGCACTTATCTTTGTGGCAGATGTTTTACGTGAGATGTGTAGCCTACAGTGTGTTGGCGGCCATTTTTCTTATGTCAGTAACGGTCAGTGTCGTCCGACAGTTCAGTGATTTCAGCTTACTCTGTGCACTGTCAGTGATCACATTTGCTCTGGCTTGAATTGAGAGCTTGTGGATGCTCTTCAGGTTGAAGCAGGACTTTTACGATGACCATCAAGCCTCGTCCGCAGAGTTCTTTGATGATGACATCTTTCTAGTGACCATGTAACTCTAAACCCAGCATACTGACATAAGGCAATAATGAGGCCTCCTTCCATCACCGTGGCTACAGAAACCACTGGCAGTCCAAGCAACAGAAAATGTGGGCTCATACAGCCTTGCTAATTACTACTGATCTTCTTGAAAATCTGTACAGGAAAAAAAATAAGATTGCATGGAACCTTGTTACTGTAATTAATAACCTATACAGTATATAATATTTAATTTTTTTTAAATATTAACTCACTTAAAATGAAACCTATTTACCGACAGCTAAAGAACTGAGTCAGACTTTTTTTTTTTCCTGCCCAAGGACGTTGCATCAGAGGATTTTGTTCGGTTTGTGGAAATAGCAGAGGGTGCTTATTAATTGTTACTGTTTGTTTTTAAAGGTTGTTGGAGTTTTTTTGTCTTTTACTTAAGTTTTGGGGTTGAAACATTGTAAAATAAAGATAAGAATCATGCTAATAATATTTGAGGATTTTTTTTTTTTACAGTAATTGTAATTTGGTTTAAGAATATCTATCTGAGAATTTTGTTTGTTTTCCCAGATGAATCCAGGCCCTATTCACTTCCTGTAGTCAGTACATGTTCGGGAAAGTCAACGATGCAGGGATTTTCATTTTAAAATGGTACATCATCTTGTAAATATAAGCTAATACCTTCCACCTGACATAGACTTAACAAAGGAACCACATGTAACTCTCTTAAACAAGGTGTGATACGAAACGTTGAACTCAACATGAATTTTTTGTCCCCTAGCCGGACGTGGCGAGGGAAAGTAAGTAGGGGCTGATTCGGGAATGGATTGCGGTTTACACAGAGCAATGTCCAGTGATGAATGCTGGGTAATGAAGTTTTTTCATGTCTGTACATTTTGAAGGGCTTGGGGTGGGTACAGAGGCTTCAGAGGCGCACGACTTTAGTTGTGTATTAGTTTTGCGGGTTTGTGAGGAGTTTACATCTTAATCTATTTATTAATATTTTAGTCATTCGTTGATCAGTTGATGCTGATTAATTATTCATTTATCTGATTTCTCCGCTGTAGACAGTGGCATGGTTCTTCTCTTGGCATCTTCTGGCATCAGGGAAATAAACCATCCAGAGTAGGTTCATATTTATGGACCTGGCACCCCTGTACCTACTGCATGCGCAATTTCTGTCGAGCAGCTTCTGGAGCCTTGTATCCACTACTGAGAATGGAATCTCTGCATTGCCTTGGTAATATTAATTGTGGATACATAATTTTATATATATGAAAAAGACATGGAAATAAAGATTATTTATCTTGTTATTTATTTAAGGTGTCTGGTTTTTGTCTGTTGGTGGTCAGCTCAGTGTGGAGGGCTGCTGTGAAGCCTGTAGATGTAGCAATAACTCAAGATTTCAGTTGTCATGGGCAGTAATGACCAGCAGATGGTGCAATAGTACCACTAAAGCTTTATGTTCCACTTAACACAAGCATGAGTCACTGTGGCTGATAATTACTCAGCTTTCACTGAGCTTAGCACACAGATACTGACCTTATACAGATACTGTATGTTTTCCCATCTTTTAATATGGTGTAATAGACAATAGGTGAAAGAGATTAACTGAAAAATGAAAGGAAATGTATCACTAAGCAGAGGTTTACTGTCTCCAGTATAACTGATCACTCAGTTTAGTTGAAAGTGAAAACACTTTCCGTGCAGCTGTTACTTATCTAGAACATCAATAAATCGAAATTTGAGAGTACTTTCAGTCGAGTAATTTGATTGAGCAAGAGGCGTTCTAATCCTTCCAAACATGTTCTATCACGCAAGTGTTTTAACTGGTAGTCCCGTCTGTATCACTCCAGGTTTTTATGCAAATATGTCTGTAATATTGCCAATTTCTTCCAACAAAAAAGTACTGCCACAAATGGCTTGCTGTGTAATGACCAGCCCGGGGTCAGTGTAATGATACCAGTACGGTCGAAACACTGGGCCTCATTCTCCAACTGTTTTTAGGAAGAAATTTCTTTTTAAGGCCCACTTACACAGTTTTTGCGAAGATTCTGACATTCACGAGAGTTTTCTTATTTGGGATTTGTTCTTGGGTAAGAACAGAATCTACACACACTCAAAAGTACAAAGGTGTGAACAGTTTTGTGCTTTAAGAACACGTCATGAATCGTATGTGACGTAGACTTTTTCTCAGGACCTTCCTCAAGAACACATTTAAGAAGAAAATTAGGAAGACATTGGTAAATGAGGCACATTGTAATAGGAATGGTAATAATATATATAGCACAATAAATAAAACAAATAGATATATAGACAACAAAACTATGGTACAGATATTAAATGGTCTTCTAAACATCTTTTGTAATATTTTAAAGAAGAACAATTTTTGCCAAATGGGAAAGGCTAGACTATATTTGATTGCCCCTAATTCTTACTGAAAACTGACAAGTGAGAAATTTAGGAGGATGAAGGTCTAGATTGATGAGTTGAATATGAATGAACCTCTGAATTTGCTGTCAAATATCTTTTAACCTGCTCTGGAATATTCCCTTCACTCGAATGTGTCTTTTAAATAAAAACACCTATTTGAAAAATATTAATATCATAAATAGTACGAATATGAAGTTTCTGAAATAGATGACACGTATAAATCTGATCGGGTTGCAATGCTAACAGTTTCTGAAGGACCCAAATTTGGTGAAGAGTAGTGAAAAAAGGAATTCGCCTAAATATATAACAATATGAAAAATAAGGATAAATTAGACTAGAATGAAGAGTAAGAAAACAGTTTGTGTTGACCAGATGACCAACCCTCCTTATCATACCAATAGATTTCTTTAGTTTTCTGCTAACTCGGTCTATTTGTTCTCTCCAACTCAGACTCTCATCAACAATAATTCCCAAAAAAATTGTAGTTGACAATTGAGGCATCTCAACGGACTCAATTGTGATTTCAGATAAATCATTACAGTATACTTTTACCACTGAAAATGATCAAATTATTTTTTTTATGTTAAAAAAATGCTGTCATCTGATAGCCTGCATAAGCAAATTGTATGGTCGGAACTAACTGTTGTATAACTAGCCACAAGTCATTCTAACTGAATGAACATATAAAAGCATAAATTATTAAATAATTTAAAAAACTGTAAACCAGGTTGAGCTTAATGTTTACAAGTGTTAAGTGTAACAACACAGTATAACTTTGTTAATATTAAAGCTGAGCTAGCTGAGGCAGTCTGCTTGCCAAATTTGTTTCCGTGGAATGTGACATTGTTACGGAGTTGCATGACACCAAGCCAGTTGTGAAGGAACTGCCTTTCTGGGAAGGAAGAAATCACAATGATTGACACGCGTCTTAGTAGATCACAACCATTTCTAAGCACTACTTTCTCTGTCAAGCGAAGGAAATGCTCAAAACAAGCCTGTAGTGATGATGGAGGTGGCAGTAAATTAAATACAAGGCTACGATAGATGAAAAGAAGCTACTGGTCATTTCAAAGCTGAAAAAGTTTGGCTCACCAAACTCAGAGGTTACCACCCTCACACAAGAAGTGTTCACAGGTCGACACATGTAACACCATGAGAACATGTGATCACAGTGTGAGAAAATAACATGCAAGGTTTCTAAAAAATAATTTTCCATGAGGGCACACAAGTTACTTCAGGTCCAATGTAAGCTAGGCTGTATTTGCTAATGTTCATTTTAATGTCATGTCTTAATAACATTAAAGTTACAGCAATATTACAATTCGTATCTCCAGTGTTAGCTTTAACATTAGCTTTAGCATTAGCTCAGTGCAGCTTCAATTACTCCAACTTTTTCCCTATTATACATGAAAATCTGTGACAGGAAGATTTCCCTGGGTTTTGTTTTATGTAAACGTGGTTGCCAGATTTTTGTTTTTTGTTTTTTTTTGTTTTTTGCTTTAAATTGGCCTACAATTTTTGTCAGTTCTCAAACATGTATGTCTGCACTGAACATCTTGTAGAGTCAGTTAATTTTTGAATAAAAAATTATTTTAATCTGTGTGCTTCTTAATTCCTCTGTTTCTGAACTTTCAATTTATTAGCACAGGCGCTACGGATGCTAACTGGGTGGGGCAGCTGAAAGTTCAGTTAAACGATCAATTATAAAGCATGTGCTTTGGAGTGCTTTGGTGTTTTGGAGTTTTTTTTTGTAAAACTTGTATACAAGCGGTAAAACATGAAACAGAGTGTGAAAAAATGTGTGTCAAAATGTGTTTCGTTGCTTGAATCAGTCATTTTCTTGCAGTAAATCCAAGCAAAGCAGGAGGCCTGATTTACCATTGCCTGTGGTCATGATTAGCATCGAGAAATCTAAAATCTTAAAATATCCTACCACCTTCTGTTTGAGCTATTATGTACCACATCATTCCCACAACCTGCACATTGCTTCTTAGAGGCTTGTGACACCTCATCACTAAATATCCATCATCCCAGGCGGTAACCTAGCTACTGCTTGAACATGCTGAAAGGAGCGTTTTGGCTGATGATGAGAGGAAATGTGGCTAATTGGCTTCGCTTGACCCACCTTACAGGCCTGACTCGGCACCATCATACCTCGATTAAGTGCAATGTGGAGGTGAAAGTGGGCGTCAGCTGAGTGTTGAGTCACTAATATAGATGTGTGTATATGTATATATATATATATATATTATATATATATATATATATATATTATATATATGTCCCCTAATATAGAGCCTTCTCTGAGGCAAAGCTTTTGTTTGAAACCCTGCCCAATTTCCATATTTTATATATTTATTTCTTTTTTTCTCCCTGCTTTTTCATTCTAGGCGAATGTGTGCTGGAAAGCTCACTGCCAATTAATTACAGTTTGATGTCTGAGCAAGAAATTCTCTTCCCATGGCAACACATGATTTATCCTCCTGGCAGAACCTGAATAATACTGGACAGCCAAGCTTAAGATCTCAAAAGTAGCTATCCGAGGGGTTGCAGCAATGCGGCCTGCAACATAAACAGGCCTGTGTCTCTGGATTAGATAAATACAAGACATAAAACTACTTAACTGCTGCATAGAAAGCCCAGTTTATACACGCATACTGGGGATGTACAGTATATCACTCACAAATCGTTATCACAACATCTGCCTTTGCAATACTAATATTGCAGAAGTGTGCAGTTCACAGATGAGCCTCTAACCAATCACTTAAACTTTGCTGTGTGCGGAGAGCATCCTGACCAGTCATCACAGATTCTTTTGGTGTGCACATCCACACATTGGATCAGAGATGAGGACACATGAGTCATGACTCAGCTGAGATTCGAGACTAAAGACTTAGTCAGTATTGCTACGGTAATGCGTCCTTACTGCAATGCTGTTCTCTCTCAAGTTCAATGCCACTTCAAATCCTTTCATTATAGAAAAAACTTGAAACAACTTGAATTGCTTCGTTAGCATGTATGTATTTGGTTAGCAAGCATGCTAGCTAGTGCACAAGCTAATCTAGCTGAAGTTTAAGTTCCTTTAAAACATACTGTAACTAAAAAGGTTCTTCAAGTGTTCCATAGTAAAGTTAATATGAAGTACCGTCCATGCTTAAGTAGTTATTCAGAGTGATGGAGAATGTGTCATATGGTTATATATAGTTATGATGTCAAGCTTGTAACAGTAGAGGAACAATATTTGGTGCTATGTAGAACCATTTTCAAAAAGCTTTCACCTAGAACTACACATGTTTTTCATCACTCTGAAGAACTTATTCCATGAGTGTGGAAATGAACCATTTAAGCATGGTTTTAAGTAGAACGTTCCATTTACTTGGAGAACCATCTTTTTTAAGAGTGTACAACTGGATTAGCTACACTAGCTAACATACTTGCTATACAAACTACACACTAGCCAAACTTTGCACCTTTAAAGAGTTACTACACCCCACTGTTTTCAGATAACTCCACCTCTGGCTCAACTTTGAAGAATGCTCAAAATTGGGAGGGGCACTGCAGCGATGTTGGGGTTTGGAGGTGCGGCTGCACAGCTGGGCTGCTGTGCTTTTATAACTAAAAGTTAGCTATCGGAAAATATGGAGAGTGACAGAATCAAACGGCACTTTTTGCGACTGAGAGGTCTTACGAGGTTGATGATTTTTCTACACTACCATCCCCATCTTCGACGAGGGACCGTGTTTCTGATTAGGCAGTGTGTAAATGTGTCTTGAGCCTTAACAGTATGAGCTGCTGACTCAAGCCGCTGAAGAGTTCCCCCTCAAATTAACGTTCCCCTTCATAAATTGAACCCTCGGGCACACGCACTCACTGAACAGAAATCAGCGCCATGGAACCACGGAAAGCGGGAAAGATAGTTCAAGAAAAAATGTACGGACGAAAGGGTGACATCATCAGTAACAATGGCCATTTAACGTTAACATTTCCTGAACTGTTTCGCTTTCCGTAGTTCCAGTATTGCTTGCTGTTGATTTCTGTTCGGTGAGTCGCGCCCGAGGGTCTGATTTGTGAAGGGAAATGTGAATCGGATGCAACACCGGCAGCTATATGGAGACTCCTTCAGGTTACCTAATCATACGTTATACATTATCAATAAACGTGCTAATCATAACATCTTTATTACAAACTAAGCTTAGATTAATTGAGTTATTTACAGTTAGGTACAGACAGCTGGCATCTCACAGCCTTGTGAGGTGGTGCTGGGGGTATTTAGCTCAGTGTGTGAGTGTGGTTATCTCTTTCTCTGGGCTCCTGCACTTTCATATTTATGCGGCACGTGCAGTGCGGCACGAGTAGGGTGTCATCAGGGGGCGGTAACGTTGTTTGACTGATTTGCATACTGTGACGTGTCAGCATTCTTTGGTATGAAGACACGTCATTCGCACCTATAGCAGAGTTGAACCAGAGGGGCGCCTTTGTACAGTTTGGAAAGATGTGTTTACATTTTAAGCAAGGCTGGTATATTTTATTATTAGAGCAGTGCATTTTAGCTGTTAATGATAAAAGTGTAGTTACTCTTTAAACACCACATGTAGCACTTCAGCTCTGTGTTTCAGACTGAGTGTTTTTCTATAATGAAAGGTTAATTACGTGAAGCCATATTTAACCTGACACCACTGTGAGCTATAGATGCGGACAGGTTTTTAGAAGGGTCTGTCTTTTGTATAATGTAATGTCTGCAGCAAATAATGAGGCAAAAATAAAAGTCTCTACTGAAGACTCGAGAGCCCAGTGACTCAAGATTTGACTTGGACATGAACGTCTCTGTGTTGGATGCACATGATCCAACAACCAAATAAATGCAGTGAAAAAAATATAAGCCAATCCTTAACTGTGTCACGTGCAAGTGCCCAATAATATGCTTTGCATGTATTAAAAGGTATATTGCAGGTAGCTGTATGGTTGGGGTTGGGGCTGCCATTTTGCCCTCATACTGTACAAGAGCCCTCTTGTATAATAATCGTATTTTATGTGTCTATTCTCCAAGATCCATTTCAGCGAGATGAGGCTCGGCCTTGACCCGGGAATAGAGCTTGTGTGTTAGTTTGGGTGTGTGAGCTTCATCACTCTTGAGCGCCAACTCTGGTGCAGACCTGCTGCCTCGAGTTAAATTTAATCCTTGTTTGCCTCTTTTTGTCTTAAGCCCCTACCCCCCAAAATGTATGTGCACAGGTGTGGTATACTGAATCACAACATGCAATATGTTAATTTGTCCACATCATTAAACTTCCCCCTTCTCTTTCCATTACTAGAGTGATAATTGGCCTAATTTGAGAACAATAGAGAAAAGTATTGGGACACCTGCACATTACATCTACAGGAGCTTTTATGACATCCATTCTAAATCCATAGGCATTAATTTGGAGTTGGTCCCCTCATTGCAGCTATAACAGCTTCCACTCTTCTGGGAAGCTTTCTACAAGATTGTCTGTGGAAACCTTTGCTCATTCATCCAGAAGAGCATTTGTGAGGTCAGACACTCATGTTGGACAAGAGGGCCTGGTTCTATTCTAGTTCATCCCAAAGGTGTTTCATGGGGTTGAGGTCAGGGCTCTGTGTGGGCCAGTCAAGTTCTTCCACACCAAACTCACCCAGCCATGCCTTTATGGACCTTGCTTTGTGCACTGGGGCTCAGTCATGCTGCAACAGAGAAGGGCCTTCCCCAAACTGTTCCTACAAAGTTGGGAGCATACAATTATCCAAAATGTCTTGCTTTGCTGAAGCATTCAGATTTCCCTTCACTGGAGCTAAGGGTTCTAGGCCAACCCCTGAAAAACAACCCTATAGCATTATCCCTCCTCTACCAAAAGTTACAGTTGGCACAGTGCAGTCAGGCAGGTAACGTTCTCCTGGCATTCACCAAACCCAGACTCGTCCATCAGACAGTAGAGAAGTGTGATTCGTCGCTCCACAAGTACGGTTCCACTGCTCCAGAGTCCAGTGCCAGCATGCTTTACACCACTCCCCCCATCGCTTGGCATTGTGCATTTTGATCTTAGGCTTAGGCCGTGGAAACCCACTGCTGATTTTGCTTCCAAGGGCAATTTTTTCTAACTCTTTAGTGAGTGACTCAACAGAGGATAGGCACTGTGTGCTTCAGCACTCACCAGCACCATTCTGTGAGTTTGTGTGGTCTACCGCTTCGTGGCTAAGCTGTTGTTGCTCCTGGGTGCGTCCATTTCACAATAACAGGACTTGACTGGGGCAGATTTAGCAGGACAGACATTTTACAAGCTGACTTGTGGCAGAGGTGGGTTCCTATGACAATGCAATGTTTAAAGTCACTGAGTTTATCAGTAAAATCTATGTCTATGGAGACTGCAAGGCTATGTGCTTAATTTTATCCACCTGATAGTAATGAGTGTAGCTGTAACACCTGAACTAAGTAATTTGGAGGGGTGTCCCAATACTTTTGTCCATATAGTGTATATATCGAGCACACTGCAGTGTCTTTGGCTACAGTTTTAGCTTCCTTTGGTGTTTAACATTGTACTTTTGGTTTCTTTAGTGCATAAAACGAGGTAACAAGTTGTTATGTGGCTCCTAAACATGATGGGGCCATGCTGAGTCAGCAGTATGATGATTCTTCCTATCGCACACACTTGCTTGGCTCCCTGTGTCGCGTGGGTTCCTGGGCCTGCTGGGGTGTGCTCCTGTGGGGAGGAGAGCGGAAGGCAGGCTCTCGTTAGTGCCGATGAGGGGTCGTTAGTTCCGCTTGCTGTGCTTTTCCTCTCACTCCGGGACTACAGAGAGGCTAAACCTGACTTACTGTTCTCAGGAGATCCAATCAGAGGTGGAACGCGCGACACAAGGCATCAATGCCCTGGAGCCCTTTCTCCTCATCTCTTGTTCTTCTTTCCTCTCTCTCTACTGATCTGTTCATTTGTCCACCCATCTATCCAATTAATCTCTGACCTATCGTCGCTTTGTAACTCCACTTGAAAAAGAACTAGAGTGATACTACAGGAATTTCTTCACTGGGGGGCGGGGCTTGCACAGTCCATTCCTCTCACAAATAATGTGAGATACATTTGGAGGGTTGTTGGATGACTGTCACAAAAAGGACATAAGATACACTGTGCGCACTGTGAACTCTGGCTGTACGAATCAGCACTCCACTACATTTTGCCTCTACACACTTAAAAAGATGGTTCTTTAAGGTTCTTTGGTAAAGGCAATGGTTCTATTTAGAACCATGAGTTCTGTATAGAACCGTTTGCTTGCTGAATAGTTCTTTGCATGGTGAAATAGTTCTTCAGACAGATGGAGAATGAGTTGTATGTGATTCTATATAGCAGCAAAAAGAGTTCTGGTATTGTTACAATGTCAAGCATGTGACAGTAGTAAGAACGCTTTTTGGTGCTATATAGCACCATTTTTAAAAAAGTTCTATATAAAAACATGCAGTCTTAAAAAAGATTTTTCTTCAAGAGTTCTTTAATAAAGACAATGGTTCTATATAGCCCATGAGGGACCATCTGCATGCTTAAAGGATTCTTTGCATGGTGAAATGGTTCCTCAAATTGACGAAGCATATGGTCCTATATAGAACCTTTTTGAAAAGTGTTCAATATAGCACCAAAAAGTGTTCTTCTATTGTTACAAGCTTGACATTGTAACAATACCAGAACCCTTTTTGGTGCTGTATAGAACCATGTACATCACTCTGAAGGACAATTTCACCATGCAGCGAACCCTTTAAGCAAGCAAATGGTTCTATATAGAACCTCTGTCCATACTAAAGAACCCTTGAAGAACCATTTTTAGAGCGTTTACATATTCTCATTCCAATTAAAGCCAATCACAGAAAGTTGTCGTGTTCTTCCGTACGTTTGACAGCCATCATGTGCAATGTGTTTTTATTTTTTTTCTCATGGGGTGTAGAAGGGCATGTTTTTGGTGGGTCACAGCTCCAAAGCTGGGTGTTTACTATAAAGAGACTGAGCCTGCATGTCATGAACAATATGAATCTGATTAACTACTGAAGCTCCTGTACTGTGACCCCCAGTTATGGATTATTCAAATTTGCACTAAATGCTTTGAGCATTAAATGCAACAGAATGCAGCAATGTTGTTTGATGTAACGTAATCACTGATTTATGCTATTAAATGAATTTGGAGTCCTTTTCTTTTCCTTTGGTCACATTTATCTTTATCAATTTATCATTATTATATACTGCATTTAGACATTTGACAATTTGGTAACAGCAGAGGTACTTTTTAACCTAGCTTTACATTTGATGTACTGTATGTAGAGTTTAGCTTCTCAGCACAATAGCCTGAATCACCTTATCAAAAAATGTTACCAGCATTAAAACTACAGGTAGGATATTTTGATAGTCTAAATTGCCTGAATATCAGATGGTAAATAATAATAATACTAAGCTAAATCTGTACTAAATAGGTAGGGCCACTCGATGGGTAGGATAAATTGTTAGAACACCAGAAAACAGAGCTCAAAAACAGACTAAACCGGACACCAGACAACCCTAGTTAGCCATATATATGTGTCACACAAATAATGTTACATAATTTTAGACGTGGAAGTCTATTTCATGGTTTAACGAGGTAAATAAACCTGCTAGACCTACTAAACTAGTTAGCTAAGCTAGCGCTAACAAACTACAGTGTTTTTAATCCACTACAGTCTATAGCAGATAAGTAGCAGGCAGTGTTTTACATTATCACAGGTAGCCTGCTTAGTTTACCTCACTACCTCAGTCTACATCCTGGACAAGGCTAAGAGATATATTAGCGTGTATTAGCATCCTGAACAATGCTAATAGATATACTCTGCTAATATTCTTGCATAACAGATTCTCTCATGTTCTGTAATTTATGTCTATTTTTATTTCTGACTAATATATGTAAGTTTGTTTATGTTTATGTCTTGCTACTGTATTGCTGCAATTTCCATCGGCATCTGTCTATCTGTCAATTTATCTATCTATCTTAAACGTTAGACAAGTCGAGCTGGCTCAGTCTGCGAGAGACTGCATTTCCCATGAGCCTGTGCGCAGGGATTAGAGACATGACAAGAAATATGGAGCAGATTTAATGTGTGTGACGATATGTTTTTCTTTTTGCACTCGCTATGCTTGACCAAACAACTGACCTCCCACTACCTACAACTGACCTTGAGCTCACCTTTATCCACAAAGCCTGCACTTACATTACACATGCTAAATCCATCTACTTCCCTAATGTCCTTTTCCTAAGCCTGACCTCGTCCTCGACCTCTCTCAACCATAATCCAAATCTCATCATATACACTGGAAGTCATTGCTTATATGTTTTAAACATAATAGATTCCACAATAGTACGTTAATGCTGTTCATTTTGCAGCGTGCAGTACGCCGAGCACAGAAGTCCACATCTTTCATTTTCAGTATGCTAATAGCATTCCGCTAGCACACTCTCTGCAATGCAGATGCCTCTTGTATGGAGGCAGGTTTAGAAATTCTTGCCTCGGCTGTGCGGTCACTCTGTCCTGGGATGAAGCATAATAACCTCACCGTAGCGCCAAGCCTCCGAGCCTTTGCAACTCCCACTGCTCAGCTCAGAGATCTAAAGCCGTCAGCGCTTCCCTCCAAAGCGCTGGCCATCAACTTTTGATGTTCCTGACAGCTTTTTAGTGGCAGCCCTGTCTCTGCCTCTTTTCTCCTCTCTCTTGCTGTAACAGTGGTTGTGTGAACAGCGTATTAAAAGCAGTAGTGTAAATTATTCGCATGAGTCATGCCAAAGTAAACCTGGAGAGATGGAGAGAAAGATGACTGCAAGGCACGGAGAGAAAGCACAAAAACAAATGTATTCTGAGAATAAATATGCTTGCGTGAGCACGTGAGAGTGAGAGTAGGGGTCATTGCAAAGCAACTAGAGTGGTTGATCCTGGATTAAACCTCTCTCCCAGAGGATATGGCACCTTGAAGCTGCTGATCATCTGTAATAACATCAGCATCTCCCCTCGTCCTTTACTCCTTCACTTAGCCTGCTTAAGCCCGAATAAAGTTCACCACACAAGCCAATGGACAGGTCATCAGAGAAACTGACCAAACAGATGGACTAATGTGTGAAGCTGTTCTGTTAAGTTAGTTGACCTTTCAGCTGAATGAGCTCATGCTCTTGTTCAACCTTTGCTTTGCTTTGCTTTCTTCTCAAATTTCACAGCCACGTCTTGCTCCCAGATTTGCTCTAATAACTGATTAAATAACATTAAAAAATACATTTAGTTCCAGTCAAGTGATCAGATGCGCTATAATATGATTTATTACTCTGCCTGTGGTCTCCCAGACGGCAAGCATATATCGGTCCGCTGGTTTGAAAAGATTGGCACCCCGCTGACTATTTACCACTGCTGGTCCACTCTCGAGCCTCTCTCGAGATTACTGTCCTGAATACAAACTCTAACAGATTCAAACAGATTTTAAATGGACAGAGCCTTTTATTTTAGAAAATAAACTTTTTTTTAATTTTATAAACAACCAAGAGAAAAAAAATAATGACTGGGCCTGATATAAAATGATTCTATAGAAAATGTTGTTGCTGTCACTGTGTTAGATTGAAATTGTTTACTAAACTAATTTACAAGTTATAACCAAAAAAACGGAGGAAAATTCAGTAAACTGGACTGTGAGTGGAAAATGAGCAATAATAAGTGGAATTTTGTCCAACACTCCGCTTATCCACCGGCGGGATGCCCGGAAAATGCAGAGCAAAACACCAGTGGACCACCAGCTTTGCCATCAGCGGGCTGACAGTGGACCACTGTCCTCTTGCTATCAGGGCTGTGGTTGATTGCTGGTGTGAATGCGCTAG
Source organism: Colossoma macropomum (assembly GCF_904425465.1). Classification (NCBI taxonomy): domain Eukaryota; kingdom Metazoa; phylum Chordata; class Actinopteri; order Characiformes; family Serrasalmidae; genus Colossoma; species Colossoma macropomum. Next base: position 17,526,573 of record NW_023494794.1, on the reverse strand, counting down.
TGAAAGTTAGCATTATTGTAGCGGAGGTAAAGAAACCAACAAGACTACTTATAAGAATAAAAGATGTCTGCCTTAAATTCATCAATGTTCTCTCACTACAATACCCAGCATGCATTATGCAAATACATACAAACACTGGAAATCCTCCTGACAGCTAGCCTAGCCACTGAGCTATAGGCTAAATACCAAAAGGCTAGCACTAGTGTAGCTCCTACCGCAGCTGTGAAACAAAAATCACTATGAAAACCTTTCCCTTTCTGCCAGTGAACATCTACTTAGCCAGGTAGCTACTCTGCTAACTATAGCTTAGCTTGTTGCCCTTCTCATCTGACAAGTGGTATCTGTTGTTGGAGTCAACATTTTCTCCTTTGTAATGGTGATTTGAAGACACTAATAGCTGCAATGATAATCAGCTTCGTAGCTAATAATGTTTGTCATTAGCTAATATAAAAAGTCCACTAAAACTGATGCACTTGTTTGAGTTCCTTTGATGATTTGCAATTTCTATTGTTTCTATATTTATAAACAACTCTATATCTTAAATTTTCAAACTGAAGATATCTGCTTATACATAGAAATACCAGAATTTCTACTGGGATGTAGCATCCATATGCCTCTGTGACATGCGTACATGTTGAGGGGAGTCAGATTCTGCAAAGAAGTCAGAATTTGGCACAACAACCTGTTGTCTAAAATGGCTGCCCCCAGCTATACAGTGAAGTTTTGTTCATTTTTAAAGTTTACAGTGAGTCATACAGCGCCCTAAACCACATCAACAAGTCCGCGTGACCTTACTGAAGAGAGATGTTTTGTGCATGTACAGAAAAACCTCTTGACTTTTAGTGTTTGTTAGCAATGTTAGATTTATAGCTCCAGCACTAAAGAAGCTAAAGAACTTAACTAAAGAAGTTTTTTTTTGCCAAACTATATTTTGAAAAACTTCATAATTCAGAGGGTCCAGTGACATTTGGAGGAATAATGTACATCGGACAAAACTTATTAGCTTTGAACAATTTTGGTTGCCGCAGGGTGCGATAGCAGCAGTTTTCAAAAATGCAATTCATTTTTCCCATTTAGAAAAACTGCTTAGCTCTATACAGCTGTAACCAATATAGCACAGTATTAGCAACAACATTTTAAACAAAATCATTTTATATTAGGCCTAGTCATCCATTTCTTGTCTCTCATTTGTTTGTAATATTTGCTTTAGCTTATTTTCCAAAAAAAAGGCTATGAGTTTGAGATTAAAAGATAAGATTGGAGATTAAAAAATAGTTAGACCTTGTATACAGGATATTAATCTGGGTGGTCCGAGGGTGGAACAACAGTGGCATACAGTCAGCAGACCGATATACACAGGGTTGGGACATAATAAAATGCAAGTATTGGGAATATGTATTCAGAATACAGAAATTAAGTTACACTTACTTTTTACATTTTTAGGAAAATACTTTTAGAATACTTACGCACTAAATCAAAAACATACAATATTCAAAAGAAACACCATAAATCTTGTTTATGAACTATTTTAGAATCAGTGCATGGCATGTAGCAAACATGCTCATTAGACGAACTCTAAAGAGGAGCTCAATTAACGGCTTCTTTAAAAACACTGAAGTTCCTACTAAAGCCTGAGTAGCCTGATAAATCAATGTGATGATCAGTTATTAATCTCAGTATTACTGAACTCTGCTAAAGCCTGAGTAGACTGATAAATCAATGTGATGATCAGTTATTAATCTCAGTATTACTGAACTCTGCTAAAGCCTGAGTAGCCTGATAAATCAATGTGATGATCAGTTATTAATCTCAGTATTACTGAACTCTGCTAAAGCCTGAGTAGACTGATAAATCAGTGTCATGATCAGTTATTAATCTCAGTGTTACTGAGCTCTGCTAAAGCCTGAGTAGACTGATAAATCAACGTGATGAGTCAGTTATGAGTCAGTAATAATATTTATATTATTGTTTTATTATTCTATTTTTCTACAATTAGTGTTTATTTTTACGATTAGTGTTTAGTGTTTATTTAGTGTCTATTTAATTTACACATTTCCTGTTTACTGTCTATTTAATGTTATTGCTACACCATAGGGTCTGAGAGTAACGTAATTTCAATGCTCTGTATGTCCTGTACATATTGTAGTATTGACAATAAAGCTGACTTAATCTCAGTGTCACTGAGCTCTGCTAAAGCCTGAGTAGACTGATGAATCAATGTTATTAATCAAACAGATCTGGGGATTGTGAGAGCAGCAGTGGACCAAAGCAGGATCTGCGAAAGAAAAAAGTTTTTTTTATAATAATAAGTGAATATTTCATGAAATGTATTAACAGAATAATTCCTTTAAAAAGGCCAACCAGTAACAGCAAGAAACAGTGCGATTTTACTTTTGTAAAAAGAACAGAACATTAAGTATTCAGCCATTTTTCAAAGTTTTGCCCAATCCTGGATGTATGCTTGCTATCTGGGTACTGAGTCCTCCTCACTTTCTCGGGAATCGACGAAGGAAACGGGCGGGCTTTAGGACCCAACATGAGAGAAGAGGGGGGAAATGTTTTAACGAAGCATGGAAGTTCCACCGGCTATCACTTCGGTCGATCATCGAGGCTATTTCACAACCACAAGCCTGTTCAGCAGAGCTCTGCAGGTCAGCTCCTCCACCAAAAACCGAGCGAGCGAGAGGAGAGCCCGGTTCCCCGCTGCCCCTGCTCCCTCACTGCCAGTGCGGAAGGAAGAGTGAGAGTGAGAGGGTGAGAGGGTGGAAGGGAGGGATGGGACGCGTTTCTGCACTCAGAGCAGAGCACAAGAAGCGGCCGAAAACCGAGGTGCGGGGGCGGTCCGCGTCGAAATGAAAGCAGAACATCTAGTCGGATTCATTTCTCTGTTGACGTGCAGTCCGGCGTCCTTGGGCTGAAGCAGCGAGTCCGAACCAAATCACGGAGTCGGTTCAGCGAAGCCTCGCACGCTCCGAGCAACCTCGGTTTGGGAAGAGGATCCAGGACGGCGTGGAATTGGTGAGTAAAACTTTCTGTTTTGGAGCGTTTCAGCTCAGATCCCATGTCCCTTTAAGGCCTGACTCGGCCATTCTGTCTGCAAACCATTCATGGAAACAGCGTGGATGGATCTGTGACCGTGTGTTGGTCACTGGCCGTGCAAGTTCAGTCTTTCTGGGCAGGCTGGCATGTGGGCAGTTCTGAAGGATGGACTGGGACTGAATGGTCTGCTTTATTGTTGAGAGCGATGGCATGATGTAGGTGTTACTGTACAACAGCAGCTCACCGCTTCGTGTCAGGACGTTGTCTTGTTTTGGGGAAGAGCTTCAAACAGGGACCAGTTTGTCTGATATTGGGGCAAACGTGACACGTGAGCTACACTTGTCTTATACTGGGGCAAATCTCATAATAACGTGGCCGCTTATTGTCTTATACTGGAATAAATATCATAAAGATGAGACACTTACTGTCTTATACTGGAGCAAATATCATAAAGGTGAGATACTTATTGTCTTATACTGGAGCAAATTCCATAAAGATGAGATACTTATTGTCTTATACTGGAGCAAATTCCATAAAGATGAGATACTTATTGTCTTATACTGGAGCAAATATCATAAAGATGAGATACTTATTGTCTTATACTGGAGCAAATGTCCTAAAGATGAGATACTTATTGTCTTATACTGGAGCAAATTCCATAAAGATGAGATACTTATTGCCTTATACTGGAGCAAATATCCTAAAGATGAGATATTTATACTCTTATACTGGAGCAAATATCATAAAGATGAGATACTTATTGTCTTATACTGGGGCAAATATCATAAAGATGAGATACTTATTGTCTTATACTGGGGCAAATATCATAAAGGTGAGATACTTATTGTCTTATACTGGAGCAAATTCCATAAAGATGAGATACTTATTGTCTTATACTGGTGCAAATATCATAAAGATGAGATACTTACTGTCTTATACTGGAGCAAATGTCCTAAAGATGACATACTTATTGTCTTATACTGGAGCAAATGTCCTAAAGATGAGATACACTTGTCTTTAACTGGAACAAATTCCATAAAGATGAGATACTTATTGTCTTATACTGGAGCAAATATCATAAAGGTGAGATACTTACTGTCTTATACTGAAGTAAATGTCCTAAAGATGAGATACTTATTGTCTTACACTGGAGCAAATTCCATAAAGATGAGATACTTATTGTCTTTAACTGGAGCAAATTCCATAAAGGTGAGATACTTATTGTCTTATACTGGAACAAATATCATAAAAATGAGATACTTATTGCCTTAAACTGGAGCAAATGTCATGAAGATGAGATACTTATGGTCTTGGTGCTGAGTTTTGGGGTAAATCTCTAAATGATGATGCTATTTTTTGTAATATTAGGTCATGTAATATGTAATATGTAAGAAATGTAGGAAAATGCAGTATGTGCTATTTTATTTTGGGCTAGATCCCATAATGATGACACAGTCTTACACTGGAGCAAAATACATAATGTTCCCATTCTTATAGGATCAACCAATATCAAATCTGCTAATGATGAGACCATTTTTGGTCCAGTTTTGGGGCAAATTGCACAATGATGAGACCATTTTTGGTCTTAAATTGGGACAAACATAATCGTGATGAGACATGTTTGTCTCACATTGGGCGAAATCTCATAATGGTGTGCCCGTTTTTGTCTTATACGGGGGCAAATGTCCTGATGATGGAACATGTGTTGCCTTATAGTAGGGCAAATGCCATAATGATGCCACCCTTATTCTGTGGCAAACCTCATAGTGATGAGACTGCTTTTGTTTTATATTAAGCTAAATGTCATAATGTACCCATTTTTGCCCTGTACTGGGGCAGCTCTTCCAATAATGAGACCATTTTTGTGTTTTGTGAGACACTTGCTGACACTACCTTTTAAAAAATGCCAGTGTCTTATATTTGGGGCAGATCTTTTTATGATCTGTCTGTTATTATATGCAGCATTAACAGATTGCAGCCATTGACTAAATGTAAGCTGTTAGAATCACTGGTATTATGTAGGGATTAGGTTGCAATAGTTATATTGGGATGGAACATGCATTGTCTATATATATGTCTGTATATGTGCACATATACACGCTCATTTTGCTGTCTTGCCAGGCACAGTGAGTTTAACATCTGCGTATTGATCATGCTGTGCTTGAAGAATGCCTCTGTATCATACAGCCTGACAGAAGAGCCGCAGAATGGAAATGAGGAGAAAAGGCTCAGAGAAAAACATTTACTTTATCCCCCTCAATGCCAAATGCACGTTCTCTGTGGCTTTTACCATGTGCTGATTTTATGTAACACTATTGTCGTCAGAGTCAATCGTCTTATGCATCATTATATATGGCATATCACTATTTCCTGCCTTTGAAACAGGCAGCATATGTGATTTAAAACACCAAACGGAGAAATGTAGTCCTACTTTACTGGCAAAACAAACGTGTTTCAGTAAGGCTTTGTCAGCAGTAGGAATATACCAGCACCCAACCGTTGTAGTCGTTTAGTTCTTATAATCTGTTTGTTCTTTTTTTGATGGATGGACGACATGGCAAAAATATAACATCATGGTTTTCATGATATATGAATTATATTGTCATATTTTGGGTAAACTTTTTTGAGGTTTGTGAACAAGTCGTAATGAACAAATGAAATACAATAGTGCTGTGAAACACTTGCAACGTGCAGTGTATTTCATCATTATTTATTATTCCCTTTTAAGTAGTACAACACAGATGTTGAGTAGGTGCTAGAAGACTATGCTGTTCTTTCGGCACAAACCAGTTCGCCTCTGCCGCAGACTGATCGGAGCTGAACTGAATGCATTTTTAAATTCGAAAATATATCATCTTTCTTAGAAAAAATAATATTTTGTCCAAAATTGGGTGAAATCCACATGCTAGGAAGTGAACGTTAGTGCGCCAGTAATAACCTAATGTCTCTATCTCGTCCAAGCATGTAAGTTTGGCTGGGTGGGCTGCTTGGCCAGTATTATTGTAGGCAAAACGCAGGTAAGAAATACACAACTACCAACAGTGTAAATGTATGCTATTTCAGGCTAGATTTTTTACAGTATTGGATGGGATTTATTCTTTTTTCCCTCCAGTCTCAATCTCAGCATTTTCTACTGATATGCAAAACCTGGCAAAAACTGTTCATTGTTCAAGTCCGGATGTTCTCCACCATACTCAGAAAAGCACATCATGCCAGAATTTATCATGGCACTGACGTCATCCCGTTGCATTGCCCACTCCTGGTTCCACTTACTTTATATCGCAAAAGCCAAACTTGTGCACTGCACGCCGTTCTTGTATAACCGATCGAGCTGCTGAAACGAGGCTTATTCGTTGCAGCGGGGATGCTTTGCTTGGCAGTGCAGGCGCAGGTTCCATTCAATCCACTCTCCGCTGTACCTCTAATTCAGCAGCATTAGAGGCTCTTGGCGAGACCACAGGCAGCCTTCGCCCACTCCCGGTGGGTGTGAATGAATGTGCTGAAGGCTTCCTGAATGTGTATGTGTGTGTCTGTGGGTCTGTGTGTGTGTGCATGTGTGTGTAGCCGCTGAGACCATGTGGCCTTTTCCGGCTGGTCAATGAAAGGACTCTATTAGTCAGAACAGAAATCTGCAGTATGCTGTTGGCCGGTCATTGAGAGAGAGAAACTGGGAATATGAGGCTTCTTATTCGGAGACCGCAGGTAGAATCAGTCCGTGCAAATGGGTTGTTTTTTGAAAGGTGAGCTTCATGGTGGTGTAAGCAAAAGTATCAGCAACTACTGCAGAGAAATGTATAAGCAAATGGAAAGTGCATGACCTGGGATTTTGATAGATAGGCTTGTTTACCAGGGATGTAATGATCTACATAAGTCCAGTACGGTCAACTCAATATCACACAGATTGAATTGGCTCATATTTCTAAGCTGCTTCAAGAAAAAAAGTATATGCATATGTGTTTTGGCTAAGCCCCTCTCTCTCTTTGCCCATCTTACTCTAATACGATCAGAGTAAAATAATGGTTTCCATTAAAAAGGATGGCAAATGAAAGACCCCAGGAATGAGGTGTGTATCAGTGATAACGGGGATGTAACAGTACAACGTATTATAATGAATCACGGCATATTGTGCTGTATTGTGTTGTATTGTGACTAGCATTTTCGCTTGTGGCCAGTTTTAAGCTTGGGGCTAACTTATTCGTTTGTGATCATTAGATTGGAAAACTAAAATAACAGCATAAGGCAAATTTTCAGTCATTTTTTTTATTTTTGCCATGTCAGAACATGTATCAAATCGAGATACCGCTGTATCATATTAAATTGAATCCTGAATTTTGGGTATCATTGCATCCTTAAGTGGTACGGTTTTCAATTTTAATACAGTTTCAATTTTGAAACATTTTTTTTTCCAGTTTTGTAAAAGTTGTTCACATTTACACCGACACAACTTCACACTCTGCATGCTGCATCTTTTAATCTATGTTTTTGCACATAAATAATTCAAGAATGTTAATGTTGTGTTATATTGATTAGGACTGCAGTGATTAGTCAACAAAACTGATTATCTGCTGAAGATGTCAAAGAAACACTCTATAATCTACAAGCTGTCTTCCTGACAGATAGCCATGCCCTACGGGAAGTGTAGGGGGCGATATGACTGTTTCATTGCATCATTGAAGAAATCTGTTGCACAGAGATAGCTTTAATTTCAAATCCAACGTGCAAACCTATATGGCAAGAGAACTCAGAAGTGCTTGGTCTGCATTAGAGACAGATGTGTGTGACATGCAGGTTCTGTATATTTATTATCTGGAGTATTTATTATGCACTGTGCACTCATTTCACACTGTTGTGTCTCTGCACTTTGTGTAGTCCTGTGTAATCTTACTGCTGTGGTGTGTTGCACCATGGGGCCTGAGGAATGACATTTCATTCCAGTGTGAATAAGTTATTTAGAGGAATGACAAAGACGACTTGATTGAACCTGAGAGTACAAGTGAATTAAGGCTCAATTACATGTTAAAATAAAAAACAAATGCATTTTAACTCACATCTGAATATCTTCCATAACGAGGCAGGATCAGCAGCAGCCTATTACTCCAGAAACCCATCCATGAGACACAGGTGAGGACCACAGTGGGTGGATTTGTTTACAGCTCTCTGTCATTTTTGAGTAATAGGCTGCTGCTGAGTCCGCATGATTGCAGTCCTCACCGAAGGTCACTGTGAAGTCACATAGAGGGCGCTAGTGAGAACCCCTTTGAACAGCAAAAATGGACTCCTTACAACCTTATGGTTTTGAATGAAGGTGATGCTGTGACGGAGCCAGAGTGACAGGAAATGCCGAAAGATATGGTGGTTTGATTAGTGGATTCATCAAATAATAGTACTTGATTATAGAAATAATGTCGGATTTGTTTTGCTGCCATGTTTTGCGTTCTGTATATCAGTCAGATACTACAAGCCCAGCATTGGCAGTAATGTTTAATTTGATATCCTGTTTGTTGTTTCCACATATCCTGTTGCAGGTTTGTTTTTGAGGCCTTGTCGAGCTTGTTCCGGAACATTCTGGCGTAGCATGAGGGCAGCACCGTCACTTCTGCTTCCACTTTCCTTCTGACTCAGCAAGAATGGTCGCTGGAGGCTTCTCTAGTAATTAACTTATAGCAGAGCACACAAACAGCACACAAGTGTCTCCTTCACGCACTGCAGAGTAGCACCATCATCCACACCTTCGCTTTCCACACATCTGAGCAGTGCAGAGTGAGTGAACAGAGTCGCACTACTGCTATCAGACTGAGAGTGTGTGTGTGTGTGTGTGTGTGTGTGTGTGTGTGTGTGTGTTTGGAGAGGGGTAGAGTAGAGCAAGTCGCAGACGAAAGGAGTGAGGGGGGGAGTTCCCATGTCAACTCAAATGTATGAGCGAGGGATAAGAGAAGAAGGAGAGCAGAATGAGAGGGGGATATAGTAAGACTGAGAACACATCGCTGAAGAGACAAGACTGCTTTGCACTGTTGGGAACTCGTGCGCTACAAAGAAAATTGTCACAGATATTTTGTACGTCACCCGTCAAAACGAGCGTACGGCTACACACAGCCTTAGAGAGGGGATGTGTGAGCCATATATACATTCAGATGCAAAAGTTTGATCATCCCATCAAAGAAAATAAATAAACACATCCTCTGTTTGGGTTGGAGAATGTTTTGTAATGTCGGTTGTATTTCTGACCTCTTCCCCAAGCAGAGGAATCATATATTTACGAGCACTTTGAAAAATGTTTTAAAGAGATTTCAGTCAGAACCTGGTTAAGGATGTGTTTTCTGAAGATATGAGTGAATTATCTTCTATTATCTTCATACAGTGGCAAACAAAGTGTGTGTTACCTAGTTTTCTGCATTAATTGGTCATAAAATGTGGTCTGTTCATCTAAATGACAAGTACAGACAAACACAATATACTAAATCTAACAGCATACAAGCCATTCTGATCATTGTAATCTTAAATATGCACACCAATTAAACATTCATAGTGCTGGTGGAACTGGTCAAACCTCTTTTAGCAGTAATAACCTCAAGGAAAAGCTTCTGGTAGCTGCGAATACTGGACCATTCTTCCTAACAGAACTGCTTCAGCTCAACCGTATTCTTCCGATGTCTGGTGAGGTCATTCCACTGCATCTCTATTGGGTTAAGGTCTGGGCTCTGACTGGGCCACTCCATAAGTCAGATTTAATTTTTGAAGCGATTCTTTAGTAGATTTGTTTTGCTGTTAGGAGTCACTGTCCAGCTGCATCACTCATCTTTTACTGAGGTTCAGCCAGTGTACAGCCACCCTGACATGATCCTGTAGGATATCTTGACAAACTTGGGAATTCATTTTTTCCTCGATGATGGCAATCAGTCCAGGCCCAGGGGCAGAAAAACAGCCCCAAATCATGATGCTACTGCCACGATACTTCACTGCTGAGCTGCTGTGTTCATGTTGGTATGCAGTGCCCTTTTTACGCTATACGTAGAGCTGTTCCTCCGCAGTGTCCTGCCATGGACACCATGCCTATTCAAAGCTTTTCATATGGTGGAGTCTTGAACAGAGATGTTAACCAGTTCCAATGATTCCTTCAAAGCTTAAGCTGTTACTGTACGCAGACCAGTTAGAGTGCCCATGCTACCCCCTGTCCACTGTCAAAAGTACCTAAGGTGGGTATGTGTGCATTGGATCTGGACCTTTGGAGCAATGCAATTAGGTCGACTGGCTGAGGGGTCTCGTTTTCTTTCATATCAAGTGGACAACTGTGTACATGTACTGTTTCCCTGGGGAAATGATGGCACCAGGATGCACTGTAGGAAGCAGGCAAGCTGGTGGAGGGATGGTAACGCTCTGGGCAATGTTTTACCAGGAATTGCTGGATCCGGGCATTCATGTGGATGTCAATTTGATACCTGCCACCTGCCTAAGCATCTCAGATCAGGTATGCTACTTCAAGGCAGTGGTATTCCCCAATGGCAGTGGCCTCTTGCATCAGGATAATGCCTCCTGCCACACTGAACACGTTGTTCAGGGATGATTTGAGGAACATTATGAAGACTTCAGGAGTTCCAAATTGCCCAGATTGTAATCCGTTCTGTGGGATGTGCTGGCATAAGTATTCCAATTTGCAGCTTCTCCATCCAGCAACTTACAGTACTTGTTGCTGATGTCTTGGAGCCAGATACCACAGGGCACTTTCAGAGGTGTTTGAGTCCATGTGTATGTGAGTTAAAGCTGATTTGGTGGCACGCGGTGGACCAACAGAATATTGGGCATAATAACAGGTCATAGTGTTTTGGCTAATTGGTGTATGCTACCCAAAAAAGAAGCATATGATCCTGAGGGTTTGAGCCCATATTTTAGATTTCCTTCCCGTCTGTGGGAGTTTCTGAGTAAATTCCATGATTAAACTGTGTCTCTCTCCATAGTGGGAGTGCACGGTGATTTGATTCTGGCTTTGATGTTTAGATCAGCCCTGCGTCTTCATCAGGCTATGTAAAGTGTTACACTAATTACAGGGTAGAATAGGTGGCGTAGAGTGCCGAGCAGGAACAAAGCTTATTATTATCTGCGCCACGTTACTTTTGTGTAAGCAAAATGTGTGTTTGTGTGTGTGTGTGTGTGTGTGTGTGAGAGAGAGAGAGAGAGAGAGAGAGAGTATTGTATAAAGGAGAAATGCTTTGTGAGTAATTTTAATTTGAATGCTGCATTTGCAGGACATGACTCATCTTTCATAGTTTTGAATGTGTTCATATTGCTTGTTCTCGACTGAGATTGCATCTGTAATGTTCTGTGATATGATCTTGGGTTTGACAGTGCAATATGCTCGGCGCCTAGGAGAAGCATTGCAGTTGTTGACATCTTATTTTTGGATACATTTCAATCTGGAAGAGCGAAAATTGTCCCAAATTGAGATGTCAAGACTGAAATTTGTCCAGAGGTTCACTTTAAAGTGATGGCTTGGCCAAACACATGCAAGTTCCCCCCTTACCACAGTTGTAGTCGATCAAGCAGCACATGTTTGGTGTCTGAAGGTTGATTTGCACTGGAGCTACTAGGCTAATGTAGCTAACAAGTAATTAAAGCTAACAGCCCACTAGGCCTGGGTGATAGGGCGATGTAATTGGAAATCGTCGATGCTAGACAAGTGTCCCAATGGCGATGTGTAAAGGCGATGATCGCTTTTGGGAAAAGCAGTGAGAGAGAATAAAGGAGGAGTAATTTATCAGTAAACAGCTTGTAAATGTGTTGGATTCATGTTTAGGAAGTTAAGAACTGAGCAGTGTGTGCCGCAGTAGTTGCCGGGCTCCAGACGAGTTGCTGTCAGGTGCCGATAGCTTTTTTTAAAGTGCCAGATAGTAACATGCAAAAAAAAAGCTTTCAACACACCTCAGGGTGTTGATTTAAGTATCTCTAAGCTCTGTGATTCAAGTATCTCTGCCTTCCACTGTGCCTGATTCTTGTTATCATTCTTGTTATCATACATCCTCGATGTTATTTTCATTAAGAAGATTTCATTAAGAGGTGAATTTGGTGGAGGGTAGTTCTTCATGCTGTTATGTAGGCTGTGTTGAATTTAATTTTAAGCTCTTTCAATTTTTTCTCAGCTGTTTTTTTTACATGCACAAGACACTTTGCAGGCTAAGGGAGTTTCCTTAGGAGCACTCTTTGCGATAATGAAATCGCATCTATTTTTATGCCTTTGAGCAAACAGGCGTTTTTTGATAGGCGGACGCATCCATGTGACGCTATGGCTTATGAGTTGAAAAATGAAAAATGATGAAAGAAAATACATTAAATCAAAAAAGGTGATAAATACCGAACAATATAAATAGTTGCCCAGAAATAAATAATAATCCAGAGTTGCTACCTGTGGCCACTGGCAATTTTATTAATTTGCATGTAATAAAATGAATTATTGTGGTTGTGATTGCAACCATTTTAGTTGCAGTCTGGAGCCCTGAGTCAGGTTTTTTCTGCTAGAGAAAGAAAGAAAGGGAAGTTTTAAGAAGCTGCCTACTTGTTCTCTCTGCTTCACTTTGTGATACTAGCTCTGTCTACCCCATGGCTCTACAGCCGGAAACAGAATCAAAATGTAACTGAAGCATTTTTAAAATTTATATTTTACTTTTTTAAGTTGATCAGAGAGTCTAGAAACTTTCAAGCAGTAATCCATGACTTCGTATTTTACTGGGGTATATATGTGACAGAGGTTAAATTCCCTTAATCATTCTTCAGCATGGGAAAGATAAGAGAACACACACTTCAAATAAGGAAAAAGGGTGTTGACCTTCATAAGTCAGGAAATGGCTATAAAAGTAGCCACTACAGTACTATAGAAAAAGCCCATATCTGTAGTTAGTGCAGTAATTAAAAAGTTACAGTTAACTTGAACTGTGACAAACTTGCCTGGGCTAGATAAGTTGGTGCTTTACAGAAACGGTTCAGTTTTTTTTTTTTATGGCTTTTACTTCAAAAGCACCAGTTTATGACTGCAAACATATGCATTCATAAGGCTGAGCATTTCTTCCCTTCTTCAAGCTGGGTGGGACGCGAGTGTCGACCTTTTTGAGGGAGAAAAAGTATCTGCTCCTCCTTCTGCTGTGCTGTGGCTGCATTCATTATGATTGTTTACACATTCCTCAGAGAAGGAGCCGTGTCATGGGATCAGAGCGTGATAGCATAGTGGGAGCTTTTGAAAGCCGAGCTGCTGAAAGATCTCTAAAGAAGTGGTCAGTGCAGCTGCAACTTTGACCAAATTGCAGTGTAACCGGGTGTGTATACCAAGGCTGGCTTTAGGCATGCAGTTTGCTCAGTGGCTGGTATAGTTCTATTTCTTCTTAGCTATGCTAGCCTTGTAGCTCCAGCACACAACTAAAGAAGTAAACTTCATGTTTGGTCTAAGGGGAAAATGATGTACTTTCAAGACAATGACTAAATGTCACGTTTCCCCTTAATTTCGTCACGGCCTGTGCCCACCTGCTAGCTAGGTCACCCACTATTACACAGTGCTGCTAAGCTGGAAGGGTGAAGGCATCCTTTTAAACTGCCACTAACACATCATTGTAGAGTTCAACATGCTTGGAAGTAGGGGTGCGGGAAAAACTCGATTCTTAAATGCATCGCAATACGGACGTGAACGATTCTGAATCGATTCATAAATGTCACAAATCGATTTTTTAAATATTTAATTTATAACGTAATGTTGACGGAATGCAAAAGGTGGAACTTGGAAGTGCGGAAGCGCAGCGCCCGGACAGTCTGTGACGGCACATAACAAAAACACAACTGGATGAGTGAGAAATCCGACCGGCTCCCTCTGCGTTAAAGCCAGGTTAGGGGTCGCAACCCAAATGTTAAGAAGAGCCATTTTTTGCCTTTCAACAAAGTCAAACCAGCTTGGGAGCCGCAACATTTAATGCCCAGTATGTCTCAGTATGTGCTGATGTCCTAGTATAGGCTAAACAATATAAACGAGAGCGCAGATTTACTTCGCTCTGCTTTAAGCTTTAGCTTTAGCCGATTTCCTTCCATCTCCGCCAGAAAACCTTCCTTCAAAACTAGAAGAGTTTCTTGTAAAACGTCTCAGCGTCCGGCTGTTTTACGAGGCTGAAGTCGCTTCTCATTTTCCAGCTTCTCGTTCTAATTTTCTCGTTCCACCTTAAATTCTGCCTTAGGCACCGAATGTAACTGCGGAACCATTTAAGGTGGAACGGGAAAATTCGAAAGAGAAGCGAGTTCATTTTCGCAACTTTTTAGAGAAAGACAGTCTCTCAGCAGATTTAACCAACCGCGCTGCTTATAAATGCGAACAAGTCCTCCAAATATTCGTCTTAATCTCTGTTTTTTCGTTCGCTACTGGCGAGGCCAGACCTCGGTGCTGTGTGACCTGCTGTCTGCTGTCTGTTCTCAGTCGTTGAGAAACAGGGCTTTCGCGCTATGCTGCACACTTTGGAGCCGAGATTCAGCATCCAGTCTCGAAAATACACCACCCCCCACAACACACACACACACACACACACTCTCTACAACGAGTCCAAAACCGAAGTTATAAGATCACTAAAGAAAACGGGAAGGATGGCTGTAACGTGCTGCGTGGACACCCGATACCACTGGATCTTATTTCAGGGCGACAGCGCATTTTATCGCAGATGAGTGGCAGCAGCGTCTCTGAATGAGAGCCTTCTAGTTCACTTGCCACATCACCTCCATTTGATTTATTAATAAAAGATAGTTTAGATATTTAAAGCAAAGTATTTGTAATGATCGGTAATGCATTTACATTATGGATCATTACAAATACTTTGCTTTAAAACTACCAAGTCCTTAGACAGTAGTAAGATAGAAATCATGCATAGAGAAAAAAGATGCATCGATAATCGTTTTATAATCGCATCGCAGCCCTCTGAATCGTAATCGAATCGAATCGTGAGGTGCCTAAAGATTCCCACCCCTACTTGGAAGTGAAGACTAACTGCCAATTTAGGGAGAGGGGTGGGACTCCCGGCCACGTGTAGGTGTGCCATCACTGTTGATCAAGCTGTAAGGCCAAGGCTTAGGTGGTTGCGCCAATGGGGGGGGGTCCATAAACGCTGTCTGTTATTGGAATATCCTCTAGAAGCTTATTCTGTGTGTTTGAATATGAAATCTAATAATTTGAAACGGCTTACATTCTGGTTTTTGTGGCTGATGATGGCCTCACTCAGTGAAGTGGATTTCTATGTAACAGTATTATGTAGCGTACACACTCAGCTCCGTTCCTGGGATTTACGGAGGTTCTAGGAAAGTCCTTTTCTGTTTATGCAGCAGCTGAGCGTCTGTGTGCTTCAGTCTCTCTCTCTTTTTCTCTCTCACTTGCTCTTTTTCTCTCCCTCCCTCTGTCTCTCTCCCTTTTTCTTCCTATTCCACCTTCTCAGCCACACGTACATAAACACATGCACACACATGCAGGTAATTAATCCAGTCAGCCTTGTTGATCTTGTCAACTGCGCTCTGTGTCTGTGACATTCGTTCCTCCTCTCGTGCCGTCACGCCTGTGATTTGGAAGTGGTTTAGTCAGAAACACATCACATGCGTTCAACCTGCCTCTTATATGCGAAACCTCCTACCTCGCTTATCTTTTCATGTCTCTTTCGCTTCCTTACATGTGTGTGAGACATGCTGAACTAACTGCAGAGCTCCTAGAGCTGTGAAATCGTGTTCCGTTCTCTTCGAATCTCTTCTTTTCCCCAAATACGGCACAAAGCAGTTGTTTTTTCGGCAACCCACAAATGTAGAATTTAATTTGTTTGCGCTGGTTAGCAGGCGAGCCTGTTAGCACCCGCGATGTTCTTGCTTTTCTTATACTTTCACTGCAAAAGCAAGAGAAAAAACCTTAGGATAAAAGAAGTCCGATAAAGTAAATCTGTGTACGAGTGTAATGACCTAACATTTGCGCGAGAGATAGACTGCACATAGATGCTGCATTGGCCGCTGGATCTTGTGTCAAAGTTGTCACCATATTTTATAACTGGATGTTTAGCCGAATGGTTAACTTACTTGCTTTCCATGCAGAAGATCAGGGCTACGTCACTCTGGTGCCGTATATGTGAGGTAATTTGATCTGTCCTGTCATTGCAGCCCTTATTAATGTAGAGACTCATCATGATAATGATAAAACGCATTTAATGAGACTGCATGGGTTTTACAGGAACATCAAAAGCTCTAACTTGTATAATTGAGGGTTTCCTTCATTCTTCCATAATTTAGGAGCTACTTAGTCTCAACAGCTAGGAATTCAATTGGTCATTTTAGGCTGCCTAACATTATTTTCATGCCAAGTTAATCATCAGTAATAAGAAGGCAATATTTTTCAAAAACTTGCTGGGTCTGTTAATGTAATAAGATTTCATTCCACGTAATGCTGTAGCATTTCTGTTGGTCCATTCACCTAGAAATGTTTACAAAAAGGAAATAATGGTTTCTGGGTTTCCTTATATGACGTTTTAAAAAAATAGCAAAAATGGACATACGGAAGCGATAAAGTATTAAAACTTTCTCATTTATCCTGTGGATTTGTGGCTTAACCTAAGTCAGATTTGGAAAAAGTCCTAAACAGTATTTTAAATGGAGCAAGAAGCAAAAACTCAACTTGTTTTTCTTACCTTTTCAAGCTTTTATTTTCTGACAGTGGTCTGGCATTGAATCTCAGCGAGATTACGGATGTACAGTGCTGCAGCTGGCTAGGTGGCTATGATCAATCAAGGAATCTGAGTATTTGTTGGATAATTTAGACTAACCAACAAACTGCACATAGAAACTGGTTGGTTCGAGCAATCACTTGACATGAACGTCTTCCAGCTCCATTACAGCTGAGGAAACAGAGAAGGGCAGAAAGCTCTATCAAAAAGACTGACATTGCTCTTTTGCCAGTCAGTAGTACATTCATGCAGGAGCCTGTAGCTTAAAGAATAAACAGATTTACAAATATGTTGAGAGCTCCTTTAAGCTAAACATGCTTTTTGCTCACACGTATACATAAACAAATAGATACATTTAAATAAATGAGCTGGTCATGTGAATGCTTTGGTTGGTCAGAACACCCACAAAACACTTATTAGACCTTTCATGATGCTCTCACTAAGCTGCCGAAAGTTTGATGGTTGTTAGAGGACTCATTTGCATGTGCCGGCCTTGTGCGGCTGCTGTTGCAGTAATGAATAGTAAATGATACATTACGCAGGCCTTGAGTGCACCTGTGGACTGTGCTGGACTGGAAGGTTAGCGGTTAGAGACCGGCTCTTCAGCTCGTCTGCTCTTTGCCGGCCTCTTGAAAAACAGCGCTGATCCAGGCTGTGTTCCTCCCCCCCTGCTGAGCCACTCTTGCTTACCAGCGTCCTCTGCTCTGTGCCCATAAATAATTCTCTCTGTGTGTCAGAAGGCAGAATCATTCTCTCTCTCTATCTTGCCTTGCTCTCTCTCTCTGTCTCTCTCTCTGTCTCTCTCTCTGACCCTCTGCAGACCCTATGCAGTCTCACACTCTCTCTCTCCCAGTATATCTATCACTGTCTCTGCGCCTCTATCTCTCTCTGACCTTCTGCCTCAGTCTCTCTGTGTTTGAGTTGTTTACTCACTGTCTTACTCTTTGTCTGTTTTTCTCTCAGCATTCTGCTCCTGTCTGTCTGTCTGTCTGTCTGTCTGTCTGTGTGAACCTCTGCCTCTTTTTCATTCTGTTTGATTATGTAATCTCTCACTCTTTCTCTTTCTTATCTATCTCTTTGGCTCACTTTTATATTTGATTATCTCTCTCTCTCTCTCCCTCTCTCTTTCTCTCTCTCTCTCTCTCACTCACACTCACACACACACACACACACACACACACACCCTTCATCTTTTTATCACTCAGCAGTCCTGCCCCCCCCCTCTTTTTCTTTCTCTTACCCGTCAATTTTTTATCATGCAACATTCCTTGCTGGCTTACTCTACCTACCTACGGACTGGCTGACCTACCTACTTACCTACCGACCAACCTACCGACCAACCTACCGACCAACCAACTTACCTACCTTTCTATTCACCTAACTGCCTAGCGACCTACCCACCCACCAAAGGACCTGCCTGCCTACCAACCTACCTACCCACCAACCGACCGACCTACCTACCAACCTAACTACCTGCCTACCGACCTACCTACCCACCAACCGACCGACCTACCTGCCTACCCACCTACCTGCCTACCCACCTACCTGCCTACCAATCCAACTGCCTACTGACCTGCCAACCTACCTACCTGTCTATTCACCTTACTGCCTAGTGACCTACCTCTCTGTTCATCTAACTGCTTAGCGACCTACCTACCCACCAAACCACCTGCCTACCTACCAACCTAACTGCCTGCCTAGCAACCTACCTACCCACCAACCGACCTGCCTACCCACCAACCAACCTGCCTGCTTACCTACCTGCCTACCTGCCTACCAACCTTACTGCCTACCGATCTACCGACCCACCTGCCTACCTACGTGCCTACCAACCAACCGACCTGCCTGCTTACCTACCTGCCTACCAACCTTACTGCCTACCGATCTACCGACCCACCTGCCTACCTACGTGCCTACCAACCAACCGACCGATTGACCAATCCATCTATCCATCCATAACCCTTTGTCTTTATATCAGTCACCATTCCTGGCTGGTTTACTCTATCTGTCTGTCCAACCATCCATCCGGTTTGCCTCACCTTTTTTTATCTGCCTCTTTTCTCTTCTTGTCTGTCTGTCTGTCTGTCTGTGTCTCTCTCTCTCTCTCTCTCATGCCTTATGTCAGTACATTTCACTTTTTTCTTGTTCTGAATTAGCCAGCTAGCCTCAAGCTCTGCCTTTTCCTTTAATGTCAACAGCACATGTGGAGTTATCAGGTAGCCTCCTGTGGGCTTGTGCCTCATTTACTGCTGGGTCTGTGTTCAGGGCTCTGGAGGAGGTCTGCGGAAGCACCCTGGAATTAACACACCATTAACGCGAAAGCGCCAGGCCCGTTGGCATGAGGGTCTCCTGCTACAAGCGGTATTATTATTCATGAGAGCTGTGAAATATTAGGCTGCGCAAAGAGAGGTGGGAAGGAAATGAGCAAGAGGATGGGGAATTCTGTGGAGGATAAGGAAAGATAGGGAATGGTAGAGGTTTGGAATGCTAATCAGGTTTTGCATGCATGCTGTCAGCCAGGCCTACTCAATGAATTTTTGCGTGAGAGCCAGCAAGGAGCCCAATCATCCAATCAGGCCTTGAGGTTGGGATTAACAAGACAGCAGAAAGGCAGACAAGCAGGAAAAAGACTAAAAAAGAATTCACGTGATAAGGAAGAGGTGGGGGGAGGGGTAGTTTGTTGGAAAAACAAGATGTCCTTACTATTAACCACGATGTTCTGTATTTTGATCCTATTCAGACCCTTCTATCAACCGTTACTTCTCATCACTCATTCTCTTTTTGGGGCATGGCATGTTCAGATCTTTGTTAAACAGGCAGTGAGGTTCTTTACATGGTTCTGGTAATTCCTTTAACCAGGCTTTTCTGCTGTTCTTATCATTTTGGCTCTTTTATATTCTTTTAATGCTCTGACAGACCTTTCAGGATCATAACATTTTCATGACAATTAATTGTGATACAAATAATTGGGATTAACAATTAAAATTAGCTGAATAATTATCTTACTTCCTAGTTGTCAACACTTAATAGCTCCCAAATGACAACAGGCACAGCTCAAGCTCAAATAAACAAACATTACTCACTGCTGCCCTCAATCAAATTGTTTTTTGAGAAATATATGCCCATTTTGATTTTTATGCCAACAACATGTTACAAAAAAGTTGGGACGGGGGCATCTTTACCACTGTGTTTCATCACCTCTTCTTTTAACAACAGTCTGTTGCGTTTGGGAACTGAAAAGACCAATTGCTGTAGTTTTGAAAGTGAAATGTTTTATTGTTCTTGTTTGATACAGGATTTCAGCTTCTCAACAGTTCAGGGTCTCCTTTGTTGTATTTTTCATTTCATAATGCGCAAAATGTTCTCAGTGGTGACAGGTCTGGACTGCAGGCAGGCCAGTTTAGCACCTGGACTCTTTTATTATGGAGCCATGCTGTGGTAATACATGCAGAATGTGGTTTGACATTGTCTTACTGAAATAATCAAGGCCTTCCCTGAAAAAGACGTCGTCTGGATGGCAGCATATGTTGCCAAAAAATGTTTATATCGTTCAGCATTAAAAGTGCCTTTACAGATGTGCAAGTCACTCATGCCGTGCGCCCTAATGCACCACTATATCATGAATTCTGGTTTTTGAACTGTGCACTGATAACAAGTTGAGTGGTCTTTATCCTGGAGGACACTGTCCATGATTTCCAAAAAAAATTAAAATTTTTGATTTGTCGGACAACAGAACACTTCCCCACTTCACCTCATTCTGTTTTAAATGAGCTCAGGCCCAGAGAAGGTGGAAGAGTTTCTGGATCCTGCTTATATATGGTTTCTTCTTTGTGTCTTAGAATTTTAACTTGCATTTGTGGATACAGTGCCAAACTATTTCACAGACAGTGGTTTTCAGAAGTGTTTCTGAGCCCATGCAGTGATTTCCACTACAGAATCATGTCTGTTTTTAATGCAGTGCTGTCTGAAGGCCCAAAGATCACGGCCAGCAAATACTGTTTTTTTAGCCTTGTCCCTTGCATGCAGAGATTTCTCCAGATTCTCTGAATCTTTTATTGATTATTATGTACTGTAGATGATGAAAAGCAAAAGTTCTTTGCTATTTTACATTGAGAAACGTTATTCTTGAATTGTTGCATTACTTGATCATGCAGTCTTTCACAGAGTGGTGAACCCCTCCTCATCTTTACTTCTGAAAGACTCAGCCTCTCTGGGGCTGTTACTGGGTCATGTTACTGACCTTTTGCCAATTAAGCACCAGGTGTTTTTAAGCACAACTTTACCATTACACAACTTTAACTTTCATTTGTTGCCCCTGTCCCAACTTTTTTAGTACGTGTTGTTGGCATGAAATTGAAATATTTTTCAAAAAACAATAAAAGTTCTCAGTTTCAACTGTTGATATGAAGTCTTTGTACTATTTTCAATTAAATATAGGGTTTAAATGATTTGCACATCGTTGCATTTTGTTTTTATTTACATTTTGCACAGTGTCCCAACTTTTTGTGGAAATGGGGTTGTACATGTCTCATGTACATGTATTTGCCTCAACCCAATGGATGAAACATCACAATTCCTGTTGTTTGTAGTGATGAAGCATATTATTTTGAAAGCAATGGAAATTGTGTAAAACAGTGTAATAACAGTGACTGGCCTATGCTTAGGGCTATTTTTTGGCCATAAGCAAGTTGCGCTTTTGGAACAAACTGATGGAACTTTACACGATGAAGAAGTGTTTCTTAAAGACATGGTTATTAAGGGCTTGTGAGCCAAATGCCAGAGTAGAGACTAAGGTCACACATTTTTGAGCTGGATCTATCATAATTTGATTGTCTCCTGATTTATAGAATTGACAGCGTGTATGAAAATGAATATATTGTCATTAAAGCCATACAGGGATAAACAGCACTGAATGTGAAGGCTTTAAATTGGAGAGAAGGGAGAAGTCGTTACAATATCAGCTGGATGTAAAGCTGTCAGCCGTATATATATGGGGTCTGAATTATCTGTTGGTTTGGTTTCCATATTTTGATAAATGTTCAGAACCAAAATGATGTGCAGTGTGACATGCAGTCAAAAGTCATTATTAAAAGAAGGGTTTTCCCAGTTTTTGCTATTTGCTCGTGGGTGGGGGTGGCTGAGCGACTGTATGGATCATTTTACCAAAGTGGTTCAAAGAGTTGAAAACACATTTCAGGCTTTTAACTTCTGACTTGGACTTGCACTAAAATCCTTTTGCTTTGAGTGACCTTATACATTGATTATGTTTACTTTATTGAAATAAATCCTTGATCATTCCATTTTGTCACTACTAGAACAATCATAACATCACTGAAACTTTACTAAATGTTTCGGTAGTGACTGTTTTAGCTCATTTTGAACAGAACTCAAAAATACTAGCCAACACATGACCAGCAAGCCCAGCTTTGAACACTTGTACACAAATAAAATCAGAATATTTTTAACACAAATACTTTATTAATTGCAAGAAAATGTATTTCAGTAGTGACAATTCTCACTAATTTTCAGACTTTTGGACACATTTACTTCAAATTAATGGGATCTAACTGCTCACCATGTAGCCATGAGGGACCGGGATGCAGTATTACTTCCTGCTCTAAAATGCAGGGGTGTGGCTAAAATAAGGCTCCGCCTACAGAATAAATTGTGTTTCAGTAGCAATGAAAACCTGGGAAATATGTGGGGTTTTTTTTTGTGTGTGTTTTAATTAAACTCATGATAAATCTAAATCTGTCAATTTCACTTTAAAAGAAATCAAAATGATGTTTAAAAAAGCAAAATTAAAATATATAAAAGCACTGTAAATTATGGTTTTGTACATATTTAGCTTATAATTAATTCTTTGAATGTACATAGATCATCAGTTTGAACTAATTTGGTAGATCGGTCTGTATAAATTTGTCTTGGACAAAATAAACCTTCAAAATGAGGCATCTTATATTCAATCAGGTCTCTTACGGTAATTGTTTGTTGTGGATCCCCCCTCAAACCATCTATGAGAGGTTCCAGTAGCTTATGAATAAAACAAAAATCATACTGTGCGCTGTGTTTATTCTTCTTTTAATGCATTCACTAGAGCTGTCCAATCCAGACACTCAAACGAGGCTGCTGGCGTCTGTCTCGTGCAGCGCTGGGGATGGAACTGAACAGTGAAACACAAACACTCTCACTCCAGAAGGGCATTTGAATGCCCCTGAAGGGCTTTCATATCAAGAGACAAGCTCAGAGGTGCTGCAAGGTTTTGCAGGGAAACCGTTTCCTGCTGCTTCCTGGAGGATTATGTTCTCTACAGTCCCTACCGGATCCTCCTCCTGGTTCTGGGACAATTGTGGAGAAAGAGAAAAGATTAAACGGCAGAAATTCCAGCTTGTGCAATTTTCCTCTTACACCATATGTAGTTGATCAATCAGGACATGTTTGGTGAAGTTTACTCCATATGAGCTAAAACACTCAGAAATAAAGGCACGAAACTGTCAGCCCTCTTGTACCTTTGAGAGTAGTCTGGGAACATAACTGTACCATAATCCATTGAAATTATATTTTCTAAGTTGTATTGACTCCACACCCCGCCTCGTCTCCAGGCTTTTATTTTATTGTTCTGTTTTAACACATTAGGTTCTGAAAAGGTACAAATATGTACTTCTCACCTGGGAAAAACATATTTAAGGTACACAACTGGACCCTAAAACCACTGTTGCACCTTTGAAAGTACATTCACTTTGTTTGTTTGTACCATTATGAACGAAAAATGTACCTGCACAGTACCTTTATTTCTAACAGTGTACAACAGTTATCATTATTCACACTGCAAGCCTAAATCATCACACACTTGCCTCAAACTGCATTATCTCGAACAGACTTGCTTGTCTGACACTACATGACACACTGTTGTCTATAAAAATGAACAGAAGTACAGACAAGACTCCAGCTTCTAGATGACCTAAAGGTCTATGCTGTTAGAGATGGGCGTTTCAGTCAAATGTGATATGCAAATTTGCAGAAAAAAAATGTTAGGCCAACTGAGACCTCAAAAATCCATATTAGGTGATGTGTGGCTTGAAATTTACACCAAAAAGGCAGTCAGTCCAAAGTCTTTAAGATAAATAGACAAACGCTGTGCGTCTATTTTCACCATTACTAGCCTAGACACACTGAAACGTGTAACCTCACACCTTTTGTAAAGAGAAAGTTAGCTGATAAATGTGATAAATTCACTAAATGATGTATGAAGTTTTATTCTGTTGTGCAAAATGTACTTGCTTACCCTCTGAAGCCACTTCTGTGTGCACTGTGTTATGCTATGTCTGAGGTAACATAGATATGCATACATACATACAGATAAACATACATTCCTGCTTTGGATTCAGCCAGGCATGTCATCAGCACCCGCATCTTGGGGCAGTCAGTACTGCTGCATTTAGTTACAGAGTAGCAGAAACCTTGTCCATTTTGGTCTGTTTAGTTTTTTGTATAATTTGGAAACTCCACTTAACCCTTGTGTTGAGTTAAAATGAAGAACTGACCAACAGAAATGGTTATAAATTACTTACACCAGTGTGTTTGTGTTCCTGTGGTGAAGATGTATCTGTGTGTGCACAGTTCAAAAGCCTATGTCTCTGATGGTTTGGGGTGGCATTAGTGACTATGGCGTGGGCAGCTTACACATCTAGAAAGGCACTATCAATGCTAAACAGTATTTAGAGGTTTTAAACAACATATGCTGCCATCCAGACAACGTCTCTTTCAGGGAGGGTCTTGCATATTTCTGGAAGACAGTGCTAAATCAGATATACTGCATCCATCACAACAGAATGGCTTCGCAGAAGAAGAGTCCGGGTGCTGACCTTTTACCAATAGAAAACATTTGGCACATTGTGAAACAAGAAATCCAGCAAAGAAGACCCAGGACTGTTTAGCAGCTAGAATCCTACGTCAGACTCTGCCAAAACTCCAGCAATTGGTCTCCTCACTTCCCAGATGTTTACAGACTGTTGTTAAAAGAAGAAGAGATGCTACACAGTGGTAGACACGGCCCTGTCCCAACTTTTTTGAGATGCGTTGCTGCCATCAAGTCCTAAATTAGTTAATATTTTTCATGAAATGGTAAAATGTCTCACTTTCAACATCTGATATGTGTTCAATGTTCAATGTGAATAAAATATGGGTCTGATTTGCAAATCACTGCATTCTGTTTTTATTTCTGTTTATTTACATTTTACACAGCATCCCAACTTTTTTGGAATTAAGGTTGTATTTTATTTACATTAATTGTTAGCATTGGGCAAATGTGCATTGCAACTCCAGCCTCAGCTAAATCCAAAAAGAAAATTGGCATTAGTTTAGCGCTTTCTTGCTGTGTTTGTTCATGAAGCTTGGAAGTATTTCACACATTGATGGGTTTGCTGATGTGCGACTGTTTAACTGGAGCTTGCGCTAAACTCTGTGCTATCAATTTAACAGCAAATAGTCAAAGTAAAGAAATCTGCTCGGCACTTTGTGGTCATTTGTACAGATTCAGATTGAGCTCTGCTGTTGGATTTAGTTCTTACACTTTGCATCTGGTACGTATTTTCGTATTTTTAATAACAGATTGTTATGACAGTTTAACATTAGCGTTTAGGAACATGGAAGTTTCCTTATCTAGATCATAAACATGTTGATGTATTTGATCTGCTGTCTGTTTGCTTAGAGGGATCAAATCACAACCTGTGCATTTACATAAATGTAAATAATACTGGCTGTTATCGCATTCCTTATTTCTACTTTGACAGTTCATTTATAGCCAACTGTTAGTGTTTCACAAACATAGTCATGTAAATTTAGGTTATCGAGAACATGAAGAACGATATCTGATGATTATGGATGCACAGACGTCTCCAAATGAGAACGACAGGCAACACAGCATTTATGAATGTGTACCTATGTGTGGTGGTCTTTAGCCGGCTGCAGCAGTCTTTCTGTGCTTTATTCTTTGGACTAAGCCGATTAGATTCTTCGACCAAAACATGAGGCACAAGCTCCACACTGTCTTCTGGTGGAGTAGAGTTTAAACAGCTCAAAGTTCTTAAATATGAGACCATATAGTCTTAGGCTACGTTTACACAGCAGGTAAAAGTGGCCCAAATCTGATCTTTTTCCTCATATGTGACACAGATGTGTGTCTGTGTGGCAGTGTGGACAGCAAAAAACGCATTAAATCTGACATTTTCAATTCCGATACGTATCCGATCTGCAGCAGTGTGACTCAGTCTGAACACCCAGATCAGAATTCATGCGACTTTTATGTCAGTCCAACTCGACATTCATCATAATTTTGCACTGCTGAGGTTCATAAACATTCAGTCTGATGTTTCTGTGCCAAAGCATTAGAAGAGACTTCGGAAAAAAAATCGGATTTGGTGAGAAAATCAGATTTGGGCCACTTTTACCTGCTGTGTGAACGTAGCCTTAGAGAGAAGCTAAAATATTATCCAATCTATTCCTTAAACCTGAGGATACACTGTGCTGTAAGTGGCTCACCCAAGCTTAAGCTCTGCTCCTTTTTGAGGGTAGCATCATAAGGGTGGAGTATTGGCTGGTGTAGACGCCAACTGGCCTCTGATGGAGATGCTGACTAGCTTCTGGCGGCTCCTCTAAGCTAGCATGTGCTTCCATGCTTTTCTTGCGGTAGTGCTGCAGATTTACAGGCGGGAGGCTTGGCATGGTTTAACTTCATTCAATCCCTCTGCACATTGGATACATTGGAAATTGTGGCCTTGAAATACAAGTAGCCCAACAGCACTGCATGTTTTGGAATCATTAGAATGTGATTTAGAGATTACCCGCCGCCGTTGTTTTGGTTTTGTTGTTGTTTTTGTCATTTTCCGCAGCAGTTGAGGAGAACAAAGTGGCAGATGGCTCTTGCATGAGGCCCGGCCCAGTTACCCGGTCTGCAAAGCTGTTGCTGAAGAGGACGCTGGCCAAAAAGGAGCTCTCCCGACGAGCTTGAGTTTTTCACCCCTGATTCGCTCTTGCGAGACCGCCTGTCACATACCAGTTTGGTCCTTCAACCTCAATCTCTTGGCTGCTTAGGCCAAGACAGAGTGAAGTCAGTTTCTCTATTTTGGGCGGTGAAGAAGCTGTCTGACGAACGTTCCTTCTCTGATCTTAATGGGATGACTCAGTTCTCGATTACTGAGGTGGAACAAGTGTACGTACGTGTGTGCGTCTCTTATGTCTTGATTTCGAGCCCACTGTCTTGCCCACTCACTGTCATTTCTCCAAATGTGACGGCAGGATTAAAAAGTGAAACCCTAGCAGTTCAGCATTCTTTATGCAAGTGTATTGCTGCTAATTCACTTTCCTTGACTTTCACGTTAGGCTGTTGATAGTGGACTTGTTTTGAAAGTTCGCTCCAGCCATCTCTGCCCGTGTGCGGGGGCAAGACGACACGGCGGAGGGGAGGGCGTTTTGAAGAGTGCAAAGTTTCTTGCCAGATAGTTAAGCCGATCTCCAGAGTGCGGGGTTTGGAAATAAACAATCTTGAAGGCCTCAGTCTGGATCATAATTCGCTTCTCAGCAGATGGCCTCCCCCCCGCAAACACATTTAGCGGGACGTTGTGAGCAAACATTCTCCTTGAGGGAAGCTGACAGCTTTTGCCGCCGCTGCCCACTGCTCTAAACTTTGACATGGAGCTGCAGATGTGGAGGCCGGCTGTCCACTGCTGAGACTCCAGGGCCGCAGATGGTGTTGTTTTTCCATGAGTGGATTGGAGAAGCTTTTTTTCCCGGTTATCGACAGAAGGCTGGCAGTTGGGTTTGGAGACAGAAAGACTGTTTGGAGTGAAGAAGACGTTTGTTGGTAAATAACACACAGATTTTTTTTCCATGTCATTGGCCGATGTTTAGATGTTTAGCCGTGAAGTGTGTCTGTAGAGGCGCCAGACTGATCAGCTTTTAGAGATTGG
Source organism: Colossoma macropomum (assembly GCF_904425465.1). Lineage (NCBI taxonomy): Eukaryota > Metazoa > Chordata > Actinopteri > Characiformes > Serrasalmidae > Colossoma > Colossoma macropomum. Next base: position 17,498,864 of record NW_023494794.1, on the reverse strand, counting down.
CTAAGCTGTGAAATGGCTGTTCTGGGAAAGCCAAACTGGTGGCTCCAACCCTTTTACAGCGAGAGTGGGGAAGTCAGACTTAGCAGGCCTGAGCCTCTAAAGCCTTGAGAGAGGCAAACCACGATAAGGCATTAGTGACCGTTTGTTCGCTGATTACCACCATCCGTCCTTGGAATTAGTGGGCGAGGCAGAAAGCACAACGCAAATGTTGCCAGTAGTGATGCATCGTTCTGGAGATTTTGGACCGAATCAGACATTTGATGTTTTTGATGTACATATCTGCTGATGCCAATACATAAGCATTTATTAAATGTAGAAACTGGGACTACATCTTCCTGGATAAGCAATATGGAGAATTATAACATACTGTGCAAAAGTCAAAGATTGACCTTCATTTCTTGAATTTAGTAGAGTTGCTTTTTGCAGATTGGCAGGAATATTTGTCAACATCACCAAAGTTCAGTCTTAGAAGTTGGTTGCATTCTCTGCTTCTCATGATCCAAGAAATATCATAAATGTTCAGTTGAGGTCTGGGCTCTGGGTTGGTCAGCCTGTTCTTCTGAGAATATCTGCAGCTTCTTTGTTTGATTTTTCCTTTTTTTTCTGTAATGGCTTCTTAACAGCTACGCATGCTTTCAGATCCATAGCTTTGAGTTGTGACAGTTTCGGTGGTCTGTCAGGGCTTGCCCTGTTGTTAGGAGTCCCGCTTTCTCTGTATCAATTTCAGAGCTGCAAACACACCTGACTCAGTTCAGCAGGTATTTGGCAAGAACCCATTTTGCCTCCCCTGAAATCTGATACAGAGAGCTGGATTTCAGCCCAGTAATCAGATTTCTCAGTGTATGTGTACTCTTACTCTGATTTAATTCGGATTTCTCAGTCTGCGCATGCACAAGAACAGAGGTGGTACCAGATGCGCTGCTGCGAGATGGCAAAACACCTTTGGAGCGGCGCTGAAACCAAACACAAAATAAAGGATTTAAATATTCTTCATCTTCTAAACGATGTATGTTCATGTATTCAAGTAAAGTTGCACGATGTTAAAAAAAAAAAGCATGAAGCATGAAGTTTGAGTTTTACGTTACATTTACGTCTCCTTCTGTGAGTTTATTGGCTGGTTGCAAAGCAGAAATCCGATTACTGTCTGACTCATGTAGACCCAGAGTTTCACATTATCTGATTACTCAAGTGCATGTAAATGCATTGATCAGATTACTGACAAAATCAGATTTTCTGCAGTTATCGATTTTTAAGTGCATGTAAGCACACTCAGTGATTCATTTTAGATAGCCGTGAGAGCTATGAGCATAGCTGAATCTTGGTAAACATGTAGCATTTAGCATTTGTTTCATATCCAGAGTCACATACAGTTAAGTAAACTTGCTCAAGGAGTTTTGGTTATAGCTGTAGTGTGCTGGCAACAGCGGATCCTCCGGTTATCTGCGTGTGGGCCGATGGTGTGTGTCATCCGTGTATGCTATGCTTTTCAGTCAATAGAAAAGTATGGAGTGGAAAGTTTAAAGCATAAACTTTGTCTCCTCTGCAGACTAGTTTTTCTGACCTGAAGGCACATGCACAGACCGTACTTAAACCTTCTGATTGGGAATGTAGTCAGATACATGCGTTTACATGGTTATTATTGTTCTATTTAATGGATTATTTACAGGTTAACCCACCTCGTTTAATCAGATAGAAACTGTCTTCCAAATGGCCTCAACGAGACCAGTCTACTCTGATTTAGATGTATACATGGACATATTCTATTCCAATTCAACAATTTGTCGGATTATTAATGGATTATCAGGCTGCATGTAAACGTGGCTGCATGTAAACGTGGCTACTGACTACACATACACCATAATGGTTTTTGTCGTTGTAATTCCAAAAGCGGGCCGATAACCTTTTATAGATGCACAGTGATATTGCAGTCATATCTATATTGATAATCAGCTGATGACAGATTCTTAGATCTGGCTGATATTTTAAACTGACATTAACCAACTATGTATTTATTTAACTTTGGAAGAGAAGAATGTTTAGGTGATGCTGGATTACGGTGCAAAATATCTGTATTTTACTCATTTTACTGCACTTGTAACTTTTAAGAAGTAAGAAATATTACTTTGTGATGCTAATCTAGGTGGATTTAGGCCCGATCCCATTTCACCCCTTGGCCCTCTGTTTTGCGCGTTCACATCTAGGGTTAGGGTGTCCCAATTTTTGTTGTGAAGGAGGGGTAGGGTGAAGTGTTAGAGCTACATGGCCCTCCAAACGGAGGTTTTTCAGAGACTCCAAACAGAGTTATGAGAAAAAAAAGAAAAACCGACAAGATGGCTGAACAAGAGACCAAAGAAACCCACACGTGAGAATTTTCTCTGTTAAAAAGTTATGACAACCACTGTATTATCTTAGTTTAATGTTGTTTCAATGTATTATGGTCGTTTTCTTCATAACAAGCATAAAAAATTGCTAATAGCATGCTAATGCCTCGGTAGTTAGCTAGCTAGCTGACTTTCCTGTTCCACCTTAAATAGTCCAGCAGTTCTGACGCCTGAAGCACCAGAATGTACCTGCTGCACCATTTAAGGTGGAACGGGAAAATTGAAGCAAGAAGCTGGTGAATAGATGACTTCAGCTTCGTATCACCAATGAATTAGCGGTGGGTGATAATAAGTAATTGTCTTATCCCCCTCTCTGAAAGCATGATGCACTAAATGTAACTAAAGCCCAGCAGTGAGGTTGCTGAACTTTTCCCTCCTCTGCTATCACTGAAGCTGGACCGGGTCACCGACAGAGCACCGCTATTAGCCTGAGCAGTGTTTTTTTTAATTTTTTTTATTTGAGGATTGTCCCATTTCGTAGGACAAGATTTCAACCAATACCCCATATAACTCCAAGGGGTTAGAGTGACACTCGAAAACAAGGGGTAGGGGCAAAAAGAACAAATGGGATTGGGCCTTAGTTCCAATTTCCACACTCTATAGATGTTTCAGCACTGATATCAGCATCGGACGATTTGTACATTGAAAAATATTGGATTTCTTCCCATATAACAGTAAACAAATCTTTACTGTTATTACCAATATATCATGCCCCCTATGGTTTTTAACTCCCTGACACTACTGCACTGCCTCTGAGCTGCAGCCTCTCTAAATCAATACGAATATCATTCAGAGGCCTCTGAATTTGGCCTTTTTAAAATTAAGGCAAGAGAGCGGCCGTTGTTTATAGACTCTGTCTGGGCTCAGTTTAAACTTTTATACAGTGTTATTGAGACTGTTTTACAGATGAAAGATCACTTAGAGAATTTGTAATAATCTGCTCCCACGTCATATTCAGTATGTTGGTGCAACTGCAAATCATGCTTTCAGTGTGATGCAAATGAGACCTCTAGCTAGGTTCATGTAAGCACACTGAATGTTAAACTCAATATCTAGTATCTAGTAAAAGGCCTGTGAAAGACGTTCTCATACCTGAGGAAGAATTCAGCTGGTATACTGATTGAAATTCTTCCATAGGTATGAGTTTTGTCATAACAAACAGTGTAAACCACACTAGCATAAGGCCATTTAACTAAATGGCTGAGTCCTGGATGTTTCAGTCAGGTTTTAAATGCGAAAGTGAAAAAGCAGCCGTCCCTCGATCACCTCCCGCTGTCCAGTCTGTTGCATTGGATGTAGTCCACTTTGTTTTTGAGGCAGTAGACATTCCCCTCGTACCGCCTGAGAAGCTGCCTGGCTTGATCAGCCGCATCAGACCATGTTGTGCAGTTGTGAGCAGCTGGTACTGACCGTGTGAATGAGTGTAATATTTTCCAGGTTCCTGCAGTGTCTGAGGCTCGGAGACACGAGTGTATGGGACCCACATATAAGACAAGTGAATTGAGAAATACGATGAAGTTGAAGTTGAAGTTGGTTTCTTATTCACATTTTTTGTTCCAACTGTTGGTCAAGGGACATTCCAGATTAATAACTGTTGACCTACAAAAATAGGTTTACTTAAGCATCTGAAACAGGAAAACACGTTGACCGGCCTCTTCATTAAGCACACCTAGCTCTTACCTATATCACTGTCCATTTTATCAGCTCCACTTACCATATAGGTGCAGACTGTAGTTCATCTGTTTCTCCACATACTTTGTTAGCCCCCTTTTACCCTGTTGTTCAATGGTGAGGGTGACACTGATGTGGATCAGTCTTGAGTATTGTGATATAATATTTTTGCCCTCACCCCTAATATAATACATTGTCCTGATTTGTGCGTGTATGTTTGTGTGTGTCTGTGTGTGTGTTTGTGTGTGTGTGTGTGTGTGTTTGGACTTGTATATGCAGTAATGGTACACTTGTAATATATAGTTGTATAGTATAGTATTGTATAGTTCATGTTCCACACAGGCGTATAATGTGGCTCTGCACAGAATGCCTTCATAAATGTAAGAGAAATTGAGGAGAGGACATAATGAGGGGGAAAATGACCCTGAAGGGGGCTTTTCAACTGCAACATGTCAGTTGCTAGCATATTTTGTGCAGGAGTCGTTTTATAGGGATACACAGATTAGGCCTGTCACCATCGTGGAGTTTTAGCTGACTATTTATTGCCATGTAAATAATTGAGATTAACAGTAACGTTTTTCATTTTATGTAAAACGTGAAAGTAAAGTGGCCAAATTGACTGATTTGCTGTTTCCCTAAGACCCATGTAGTGTCTTAATAAATGCTTTTTTGTTTGTGTTTGTTTGTTTGTTTGTTTGTTTATTTGTTTGTTTAATTTAGTTACATGTATTTGACTCAGCCTAACTGATGAAAATGCACACAGTTCTTTTTGTTGCAGTGTAAACATATTCTGAAAGCGAACAACTGTGGAAAATAATTACTGTCAGTTGAAAGCTGCACTACGTAAGATTTTTCTGTTAAAAATGAAAGAAGTAGCATTACTGAGTCAGGAGGAGAAAACTAACATGCTAAAATATAGTGTGTGTGCGGTGCTGTGAATCGCCCTGTAAAGCCTGAAGCCCGTCTCATATATCTTTTTGTATCAATTTTACACACATATAATAAAAAAAAGCTCTGGCTTCTTAGATCAATTTCAAAAACAAAATCAACATTATACTGATAAAGATATGATCGCAATGGTAGATAATTCACTTATACTCTCAGCAGACATGTCATTCACCAAGTTATGACCAAGTTCTCTTTGAAAACTCTTGCTTGCAATCAAATTCATCCTCTCGAGGAAGGGGCCTGAAGCACAACCCACGTTACATAAGATTCCTCCACGCATTGCATGCAGTTACACATTTCCACCTGTGAGGTCACCAAATCCCTGAAACTTACCTAATGTATCCTTGAATTATTGCAATTAGGTCATTAATGTCATTACTGTGACAGGTTTACCACTGAGATGGGAATTCTGTGCTGATGCCACTGTTGTTTATGGACATTAGCCTTTATAAAATGTTAAAATTGGGACTAAATGCACAGTTGTAACATTTATTTCAGTAGGATTTCAAAATAAACTCCTGATATTTTTTAGCACAGCAGCACATCAGCTAAACAGCTTCTGCCCTTCCGATAATAAGTTTGAAAGATCTGACAAATCTAATCATAATATTTTTAAGCAATTATTACTGATACTGAATATGAGTCTGATATCGTCCCTAATGATGTGCATCCCTGATCTTTTATTTAGCAATAGGGCTGGGCAATATGGCAATATTTATTATGATCATGATAAATTCCATCACAATATGTCACAATATGCTTTTCTTAGCACTGTGGATGTTGTCACTACTTAAACACTTTCCAGTTGCATGTTTGATTACAAAGAGGTTATAATCGGCCCTGTTTAATTGGAATGAATGTAGGTCTGTATGTAAAATGTTTTTGATATTATTTTTTTAATGTGCCATTATTTTGTCTGTTCCAACTTTACTAAAAATATATATTGCGACTTCATGTACTGTGAAAAAACTCCTCAAAGTATCGTGATACTACATTTTTGCCATATCGCCCAGCTCTACTTGGCGACGTGCTCAAGTGCCTCGGACTTCTATGTAATACATGCAAGACTGAGCACTGTCTTTGGCACAGCTGGACACTAATCACAGTTTTAGTGTTCCAGCTGTTGAATCTGTTTAACTGAATCCATTATCCTACATTTTATTGCTTTATTGGTATTGGCAGATTTAGACTGAGACGTATCAGGGGGGATGTCATTAACGTTACCAAGTATACAAACTAGTGTAATGAGGGATCAAGGCTGTTTTATGAGGCCTGGAGGGGAATTCTCATCCCATTTTCCCAGCTGTCAGTGGATGGTCATGACTGATGTATTATGACAGTTTTTAATCACAGAACCTGGCCTGGCTCTCAGCTCTTGTTAAAGAGTACGCCAGATGTTGGCAGTGTGTAAATCAGGCATCGTCAAACTGATTTAATTAGGTGATTAGAAATGGGTTATTAAAGCAGTCCCTGGCCAGTCTGTTGGAGCTGGTCTGCTTTGGTTGGCATCAAGAACAGGAAAGAGTAGCAGAGAAGCCTGAGAATCAGGTGACGCTGTTTTAATCCTGGTGTGTTGCCCCCCCACCCCCCACCAGAGGAAATATTCTGCAAGTAGTTCCCACCTGAATTTTTGATGGGTGTAGAGTTTGAGGTTCTATGAGTTTGAGTTTATTAACAATCTTAATGTCAACGTGAAATCTAAATTGACCTTCAAAAGTTAGTTCATGTTGAGTCATATCACATATCATATTGCACTATATATATTATATTAATGATGAAATTGATTTTTTTTCTGTGTTCCTTCACCAGAATATAGTGACTTATGCCCTCCTCTAAAACAATGTCTGATATTTGATTATGACACTGTTGGTGGGTGGGGAAAATAACGTTAATAACCCATAACTTCATGTTTCACCCCAGCCCTCCCACAACCTCCACCTTTTATTGAAAAATGCTCAGCTAGCACTCTAAAATATGTCAGGGGACAGAAGGAAAATATGTTGAGATTTGTGATTCATGCTCACTTTCTGGAGTTCTGCAAGGGTTCTTTTGTAAAAGCATGACCATGACCACTCAAAGAACCATTTCCATGATTTTCATGGATATCATAGCGTGGACTCGAGAATACTTTGACAAACCATTGTGAGTTAACACTGTCTGTCAATGCATCCGCAAATGCAGGTTAAGACTGTACTGTGAACAGTGGAAGCCATTTGTCAACACCATCCAGAAATGCTGCCGACTTCTCTGGGCTCAGGCTCATCTGACATGGGCTGATGCAAGGTGGAAATGTGTTTTGTGCTCTGACAAGTCTGTAAAGGCCTGATTAATGCTGAACACATATGCTGCTATCTAGGCGCCATCTTTTGCCAGGATGTCCATGCTTATTTTGACGACATAGTGCCATACCACATTCTCCATGTGTTACAACAGCATGGCTGCGTAATCAGAGAGTGTGGGTCCTAAACTGGCCTGCCTGCAGTCCAGAACTGTCTCCTATTGAAATTGTGTCTTATTAAGCTCAAAATACAGCAATGGCCCTGAACAGTTGCACAGCTGAAGACTTGTATAACTGAAAAATGGCAGAAAAAAAAATAGACTTTCAAACCTGGATCAGTTTCTGTCTTCGGTCCCCAAACGGTTATTAAGTGATATTACACAAAATGTTGTGTTTTTATATCATGTTCAATTTAATACAGGTCAAACAAAGACAGATCACAACTGTTTTTATTAGCATTTCACATAACAACCCAAAAAAGCCCAGTTCTGATTTTTTATAGCCAAAATGACTGATGGCAGATTTTTTTTTGTGGCCCATTTTATTAGCCTTATTTTAATCTAGTAGGTTTTCAGAACCTTTTATGAGCCAAACTTGCAATATAAGCCACACTATTTTCTCTTTTATTGGCCAAAATGGCATTTCATTTCATTTCCATTTTATATTAGTTGCCTATTTAAATTGTGCTACACTGAAAGGAAGAGGTGACTGGCTATTCAGCACAATGAGTCATGCATAATTATGCTAGGACATTTTTAGTACAGGTGTGGCAGCAGCATTCAGATACAGCACAGTGCAGTTTATTTACATCACGTTACTTTCGTCATAAAACTGCACACAGATGTGTTAAAACTCTTGTATATGACTTGTATGACACATTCCTTTTAAATGGTTTTATATAGTAAAAGCGTTCTGCTCTTGTAATAATAGACACTATAGAACATTTTTTGCTGACTTTAGTAAACTTGACATGTCTAAAAATTGGAATAATAGGCAATTTCAAAGTGGGTTTGTGGAATCTCACTAGCTCGCTCACTCTGGCCTTCACTGATACTTCATCCCATCTTTATGTCTACTGCAAAACCTCTTTTTCAGCCTAGCATCATCCAGTCGAGGCCCACCCTCAGTGCTCTGTGTGGCTGCAGTAATCTTCATCTAGAAGCTGTAGGATCATATTCCACAATGACCTTTAGCCACCGGCAGAGCAGAGCAGCAGTCTCACTGCAGAGATAATGTTGTAGTGCCTGGGTTTACTGCATGCTGTGCTCTTTGGTGTGACCTGTTCTGAATAGCCTAGACAAGATAAGAGGGGGCTTGACTGTGAAATTTCACCCGTACTTTGCCCAAGATTGGCTTCATCTGATTACTAGACCTGTTGTTGTTGTTGTTGTTGTTGTCGTTGTTGTTGTTGTCGTTGTTGCTGTCATTGTTGCTGTTATTGTTGTTTTTGTTATCATTGTTGCTGTTGTTGTTGTTATCATTGTTGCTGTTGTTGTTGTTGTTGTTGTTATCGTTGTTACGGTTATTGTTGCTGTTGTGACCATTGTTGTTGTTTTTGCTGTTGTTATTGTTGCTTTTGTTGTTGCTGCTATTTGTTGTTTGTCGTTTTAAGCTACTAAATTGCTTTTATGCTAAATTACTAAGCTAAAAAACTGGCTCAGCAAAATTACTAATCTGATACCCTCAAAATATTTTTTTTCTCATAAGGTCACTTATGACATTTGTGATTTTTATGTTCCAAAAAGTCATAATTCATTTCCTCATGACTGTTTCCACCCTCTCTTTAACCCTTAGAATTAAGCAGACTGTTTTTGTTACTTTGCCAGACTGAAATATTGTCACTGTCCAAAGTAAATAGTCACTTTACAGTAGAAGGCAAAAAAACTTAACTTTTCAACTTTTTAAGCCTTATTTTGTGTAGCTAACTATGATTAATTGGCAGAATTTTGTGTAGTTAATCATGGTTAATTACATTCAATTTGAGCTTAATTGATGGTTTTTCCAGCAAAATCTTCACCAGAATGAGTTCAACAACTGAATTTTCATCAGTTTTCATAAACCTGAACTTGAAAATGATTTAGTAAATTAGACAATAAGGTATAACATTTACACAAAGGCAATAATGTGACACACATTTAAACTTTGGTGGTAGTTTAGCTCTTGGTGAACAGTGCCTCAGATTTCACTTTCACAGCTCTTTACATCTACAAGCCACATTTAAGTCGATTTATAGATTACTAGTCGATTAATAGTCAAATAGCGGAATATTCATTTGTCGCCCTAAGCATGGCAAGATGTTTGTAATATCATTAAGTTCCTATTGTTTTTTATGTATTTATATTTTTAGTTATAGTTATTTACTTAAAACATTCACTACTAGATATGCTGCAAGTATTGCTATTGCAGTCAAAGCCTTTAAAGAATATCAAGAAACCCTGATGCTGTTTTTGAGTCTGTCCATTTAGATTCATCACACACACACACACACACACACACACACACACACACACACACACTCTCACACACACACTGCTGACTGGGGCTGATTTGATTTCCCGTCGCTACTCTTTACATGCCACCTTTTCCCTTAATTGGATTTGCCTGGATGGAGGGTGACGCAGTTACACGGGCTATGGGGAATTTGGACACACAACAAAACACACACATATACACACACAAATGTATGTTTACAGATATTGTGGGTTTGTTCAGCGTCATTTATGCCTTTATCCTTATTAATTTATTCACACTCTGTGTGAATGCCAACCACAACAAACAGCGTTTCCGTTATGTCTGTGAAAAGAATCCATTCCCCCTTACAGAGACAGAACCCACCTCTCCCTGATCTGAGCAGGTTTGAACGTTAGTTGAGAAGTCATTTTTAAATACAGGTAGGCCTGTGTGTGGTGACGGTTAACTGAGTCACCATAGTAACAGCCCACACTGGCGGTTAAAACTTATTTTCTGCTGGTTTAAGTCCCCTTTCTTCATTCGTTGCTTTATTTCATGCAAAGACACCAGGACTCCCACCCGTGAACATAACTGAACTTTTAACCATGTTGGATTATGTGATTAATACCTAACATAGATGAGACTGTACTAGAAAGGCGGCTGTTGAGCTTCACTGGATTCAGATATCGTGCTTGTACAGAAAGCTGGCTGTATGGTCAGGGGTGTCTCTACTTTGGGCCTGGCCTCACCAGGTGTTGCTGCAGCAGCGCAGCACATGATCAGTAATTCAGTATAACAACTAATATATATATTTATATTCGTAATTCGTACTAATATTTTATTCGTAACTAACGTTGTTGCATGTTTATTACATATGACAATGGTAGGGCTGCCCAATACATTCCAAATATCTTCCTGTACCTGTTGTGTAAATGCCAGTAGGCTACCTATTTCTCCTAGCAGTCTTCGTTTGGAGACTGTGGGGCCCGTCAGCACTCGTCTAACCAAGAGAGCAGTTAAAAACACTCTGCGCATGTTCAACGCGCTTTCAATAACCAGCTGTGGAGCTCGATCACGCTGGCCCCATGCTGAGAGCAGCCAATAAAAAATTTACTAAATTTACACACGTCCAGACGTTTAGTAAACGTCATTTACGGTATGGGTGTTGCTACGCAGCTAGCCATGGTTCCTCATCAGTTGTAGGAGCCACTTCTAATAGCAAGACAAAATAATGAGTCGAGTTGAAAATGTAATAAAAGTAAATCTTGATAATCTGCCTTTAGAGCAGAAATTAGACACGCCAGCCAGAGGATTTCAACATCATTCAGTCAGGAAAGGACAAAAACTGCTCCTTCAATCCAGAGGGGTTCAAGAGAAAAACATGGCGAACTGTGAGTGTAGCTAAAAACACTCTTCTGGTTTCTTTGCCTGCTCTTTTCATGCACTTGCTATGGTATCAATTGAGTTCATTCATGAATTGGTGACAATTTTGCTCAGATGAAAGATTTTCGAGCAGTGAACATCACCAGCGAGTCATTTTGCATTATTACAAGGTGTATTATTCCTAGTGCTCGGAAAGCAGTTTCCCTGCTTCAAACTGTTGCTTTGGATATGTAGTTGCAGACCATATTGATAGTATACTGCTAGAAAACCTTGGATTTGTATTGCGATGCTGTATAACGAGGTTTTTGTGAGCTCTAATGCTGTTATTATATTCTCAGCACCACGTTATGTTAATTTGTGAATTTGTGATTTCATTGATGAAAGTGTGTTTGTGTTTGGTTCAGGTTTGTGTGTAGTTTCATTGACTAGTCAGCTGCTGTCCCTGCGGTTTTTTTTGTGCCCTTTGTACCTGGCTTTCTATGCCAGAGACACCACTGTATATGGTGCAGTGTAGGTTTTAGAACAGGGATGCCCAATCCTAGTCCTGAAGATCTGCCACCCTGGAAAGTTCAGATCCAACGCTCTAATATTCAGGTGCCCTGGAACACCTTACTAGATTAGCATTGGAGCTAAACTCTGGAGTTCTACCGCCCTGCAGGATCAGGACTAAGCTCAGACCACAGCATCAGGTTTCAAATATCCGACAAAACAGCCACAGGTTTCGAGAGAAACACAATAGGCCTTTATCGCAAGAAATAGAAATATGTAAACGAACTGTAAAACAAATTCCACTTTTGTCTTACAGATGATTATTGACCTCAGAAATACTGGCGTTCATATCACTTCAGCTCAGCATGGAAAGGTGTCACTCCATCTTTGTCATAGATGCGGAGATTGAAATGCAAGGATGTGTCCAAAACGGCAAACACAACAATCCATGCTGAACAAAGGACATAAATTCTTAGTTGGGGAATTTCTTCAAAGCTTTCGGAGTACGATAATGACATCTACTGAGGGATGAAATGATGCATATGTGGAAAAAAACTGTAACCAAAAAGCCACTTAGCTATGTTATCATGTAGGCATGTTGAAACTGCTTGCTAATTAGAAAGTAGCAGGCACATAAGCACGCACTCATTCTAGCAGGGGGCGTGCCACGTAGTCATGATCCGTAGCGCCACTGTAGATGTTTCCAACAAACACCAGCTCCGGTGAACGAACATCTACTCACTGCCGAGCACTTGCTTTCTCAAATGCTGACAACTTTCACACGGCCACATGGAAACTGTTCCACTGAAAGTGGCTGGAAATGGCCAAAAGCTCAAACTGCCTTCTCTACAACATCATTCAGCAACAGTGAAGTGCTGACACAAGGGTACTCCCCATCTCAGCGACGTTAACTCCTTCATCCCTCCGAATTGCAAAGCCATTTTTCTCTGCTTGTCGTCGGCTGAGAAGCCATCAAACTGAGATTGAGGTTGTTTTTGCTTCTCGCTCAGACACTTGAGTGCACAGCAAAAGCTCTTGTTCCTTTACTCAGCCATTGTTGTTGTTGTTGTTGTGGCAGAATGAACCCAGTAACAAGCACACAGAAAACAGAAATATGAAAAGGGCCTATGATGTCTTAGCTCTCATACATCAGGCAGTACAGACTGTTCCACACGGCCTCAGGCGAAATGGCTTTAGAGAAGAAGGCATTAGGCTAAGCTAAGTTAAGAGGTCTCAGACGGTTCATGTGACAATTCTGACAGTTCTGTTCTTTATTACTAGATTATTTAGTGTTGTGGCCAAAAGCTGAGTGTGTACTACAACATCAGCCTTTACAGCTGTGCTTTTATCATGTTCTCTCACTATATAACTGTGTTTGCACCGGCGTCCAATTCTGTGTTAAGTCTCAAAATGACCAGACCAAAAACTGTTTCTATTATTATTTTTTATATTTATTTATGCAGATGAAATTGTTGTACGTGTGGGGAAAATTAATTAATTAATTAAAGGTAAAGAAAAGGGTAAAAAAACGCCTCCGAAGTCTGAAGACTGCTTCAGACCATCTCCCCCTACCCACCCATTTCGGATTACCTGTTCAGCGTTTATATGCCGCGCTGTTACCCGAATAAGAGGCCTGACAAAAGCCTGATTATGGGAGTAGAAAGTTGATGGTTACGAACAAGGCTGTACAGTGTGTTGCTTGTTTAAGACCCAGGGAACCTAAATCTTGTTCTTGCAGGCAAACAGTAAACATGTACTAAGTAAACCTTCTGAATAATGTTCATATGACCAATAAATGACCTACATATTTGACTATATTGCTCTCCTCTCGATGTAAACTGGGTGGTCCTAAAATTGGGTAGCGCTTCCGTAAGCATCTTCCTGACCAATCACAAGTTTGGCTTCTCTCGTCTTTGTTTGTCTGTCCAGCTGTCTGCACATCTGTTCGTCATCCGTTTCTTTTTTTTCTTCAGTTACCGTCACATAAAAACTAGGTAATGATTTTAATTCAGTATGAGAGGTGGAGCAGGGTAGGCCTGTCGGACAGAGAGCTGCCAATCAAGCTGCTCTTTAGCCACGCCCACACTGTTCTCAGGTCTGATCAGCTTATATTATTCGTTCAAGCTTTGCTGGATATTTAATATGACACTCAAGTTTAGAATCATGCAAGCATTTTTGTTTTCCTCTTTGTTCCCTGAGACTGTAATTGTAATCACAATATCGGCCTTTGTGATGCTGATATCACTGAATGCTGCAGTGTGCAAATCAGCTTTCACAGTGGTTTTATTACGTCTTGGACAATCACAGGTCCAGTTGAGTTTCTGTGGGTGTTGTGATGAATGTATTCGTGTATTCCAGCTAAAATACATTATTTCAGTCATGTAAGCAGACCAATCTTTAAAGCCAGTGTAAAGCAGAAATAAATGTGTTCTGATTTTCACACCACAGAAAAATGTTATTCACCACCTCGCCGAATTAGAATGTGTAAAAAAATCGCCAAGTATGAAATTAGAATTTAAAATCATGAAAAAATAAGCAGTATTCTCTGCTCTGAATGCTGGGGGTGTGTCTGCTGAAGGCGCTGAAACCATGTCCAATCAGGAAAAGGGCAGACTCTCTTCACCTTCATGTTCTCCACAATGTAACTGCTGTGCTATTTAAGGTTGAACAGGAACAAAATTTGAATAAGAAATTGATTTATTGTTCTGTTATTTATTGATTCCTGTTCTGAATGTAACTGCTGCGGCATTTAAGGTGGAACTGAAAAGTTGGAACGAGAAGCAGACCTCAACTTCATATTCATCAGAATGTAACTAGTGCACAATTTAAGGTGGAACGGAAAAATTCGAACAAGAAGCTGACTTCAGCTTCGGATTCACCAGAATGTAACTGCTGCACCATTTAAGGTGGAACAGGAGAAATAAAATAGGAAGCAGACGTCTGATTTGTACTATCTTTAGCAAATCCATTAACTTGCTAGGTGAGGAGACGCCGCTGGCAGTGAACCTCTGAATTCTCAATTTAATAACGTAGCCAGTCGTCACAGTGTTACAGTGAATCCTTCGGTAAAAGTCAGTAAAATGGTGGATAAGCCTGTTAGCCTGCTAGCAGTCTACCAGCTGCTTGATAAACAAAATTACATTCTTTTTGCTCGTACTTACCAGGTATTTGTAAAGACTATAAAACTGTGTTAGTGGGGCTTGTTTTCTATGAAAATGTGGTCCTCTGAACTCTTGATCTGATTTGTTTGTGACAGCTCCTAGTTAGGAGACGCAGTCTTCGTTCAGTCGATTTCACTGGTTCCTTCCAGTAATCAGGAGAGATCTCCTTCAGCCTGCAGATCCAAAGGCAGGTTTGATCTCTTGGGTCCTCGTCCATGCCATCAGGCAGTCAGATGGACACCTAAATCCTCTGTGATCCTGTGCCTGTCTGTGAACAGAGGGCAGCTGAGCTCATTAAAAGCTCCTTTTCCATTAGGCCCCAGTACAGAACAGGCCTGGGTACAGAGAGACTTAGGAATGTCCATGCAAGCTGGCCTGCAAGGGCAGAGATGGATTAACCAATTACAGCCACTGTATACACATGGGGAAAGTGTTGGTGGACACAGATTGGATTGGATTGGATTAATGGGACGTTGGCTTTTGGCCATTTGTAATAAGCAGTGGTGCAGTGACGTCTGATTAGTGGTCAGTCTAGCAATCTCTACAGAGACGCAAGAAACTGTATCATTTTCTTCATGTCACCCGTTTGGTACAATATGAAATGAGCTATTGATTACCAGAACTTTATCTGTGGAAATTTTCCACATACTGATACATCCAAGACACCTCAGTATTAGCAAGCCAGTATATTGATTGGGCCTTAGTACTGGATTGGTGGGTATACTGTGTTCACAATATGTGTGAATCTGTACAGCGCAAACCTGCACTATTACATGCTATACATACTCTAAAGCATCAAAAACACAGTCAAAGCCATCTATGCCCAGAAGCATAATTGGCCTCACACTCTCTGGGTAGGTAAGATCCTTCCATCCCAACTACCACCCGTTAGAAACGATGCTGTCCAGTGTGGGTGACTGTTAATTAGTGTTCTCCTCCAAGCGTGTTGAGCTGTATGAATATGTATTAGAAGCAGTTTGAAAACTTTGTAGGATTGTAGGACTGGAACGTGGCTGTTGATGTCCGTTATAAGCCTTGGGTTCACTACACAACTTTTAAAGTTTAAACAGATTATAAATAGACTGGGCATCTCACGCTATCCGACTGTTTCTGCAGAGTTTTGGGTGACTAAAATATTGGGGGTCACACACTGAACGATTAGGGATCACACACTACTCAACGTTACTAGGAGAACCAAACAAACAAACATGGAACTGCTCACTGCTGCTGCTGTGTTCTCTGCCGTTTGCACCGACACAGTAAAGAATCAGCAGGTAAATATTTAAGTGAGGCTCACGGATTTAAAAATGTGATCAGTGTGGTATTGTTTTTACAGTTTTAAACATATCATTAAAAAGCTTCACTCCACTTGTGAGTGACTTTTTGCCATTTTTCTTTGTTTACTTGCTGTATTGTCTTCTTTTGTGCTCTCTGTTTTCATTGGCTGTTGCAGGAGTCAGTTCAGATTGAGTCGCTGACCTGTTTACACTACTGGATTTCGCTCAGATTCAGGCCGAAAATATCAAACATGTTTAATATACTCCGACTAGTCTGAAACGCAATCGGGAGGCCAAAAATCTGAGTGTGCGCTCCTCTCACACTACTCGCTTCTCTCTCCAACTGCCGACTTCGACTGACCCAGACTACAGCCAAATAGCGTACACATGGCCAGACTAAGAATAAGGGCTAATATTGGGGTAAAAGTTGTGTAGTGTAACCCCAGCTATAATCAGTATCCACAGGTGTTTCTGTCTATCCTTCCACTGTGAGAAGACAGCTCAGCACAATGATGTGTAGCTTTCAAGAAAGAAGAAAACTTGCAAATCAAGCTGCTGGTGCTCAGCCCTGACCTCACTGTCCCTGAATATGTTCGGGATTACAGAGAAGCAGAAAATCTAACCAACGTCTAAGATTTGACAAGCTGAAAGCAAGTTTACCGAAAAGAATGGACACTATAATAAAGGCAAAAGGTGGAAGAATTTAGGGCACACTGAATACTGAAAAACTGTATTTGTTGAGGTTTTTGTGAAATTTTCTGTTAAATATGTTTTCTGCTTTTATCCCTGATGCTAAAAAAACAGATAACTTGTACCGAATGTCAGTTTTGATTGGTGGTCTCTGACATTGGGTGTACGGCAGTTGCTAGCTAGCATTGTGTTATCAGTCTCATCAGTGACTGTAGAGCATGACAGACGAAAGAACTAGAAAACTTTCAAAACACCGTCTGGTTATCCGACTCGTGACTGGGCAAATGTGATGCTTTTTCGTGGTCATGGTCGAAGCAAAATCAAGCGCAAAACGAGCAGATGCATCTCTCGCTGTTTTTTGGTATGTCAGCCTCCTCACACTTGTGTCAAGTGTGACACTAATGCTGAGAACTGATAAGACTGCAGTGGTCAAAGGGACTGAGGCTGCTCCTTTGAAGATCTGAATATAAAAGCATAGTAGGGTCTTAGTGAAACACACAGTGGTAGTGACTTGACTCTGGCTTGTTTTTAATAGCCCAACATGGCTGGATGGAATCCAGACTCTCCCAGTATAACTCCATTCATCATTTGTGAATCACTATTTAAAGCTCGGCGTGTGGGTGTGTGTGATCTCAGGAATGTTAAGGAAGGGATCTCCCCGACGCGCCCATGAGCTCCATGTCGTGGTAAATCTCTGTCTTTCTGCCTCTCTGGCTCAGTCAGGGCGTTAGAGGGATCACCCAGACTATAAATAAATACCCAGTGAACAGTGTCAAAGCCCTGAGAGAGAGAGAGATGCAGTGGGTGTGATGGGAAGATAGGAAGAAGGAATGGAGAGGAGGGCAAGGGAACAGAATGATAGATAGAGGGGGGATGATGGAAAGAGAGGGAGGAGGAGAGGAAGAAAAGAAGAAATGAAATAAGGAAGAGGGAGAGAATTAGAGAGGGGGAAGAGAGAGGAAGAAGGAAGGGAGAAGAGAGAGGAAAAGAAGGAGTAGAGAAAGGAAGGGAGGAAGAAGAAATGGAGAAACAGGAGAGTAAAAAGCGTGAAGGGGAGAAGGAAGGGAGAAGAGAGGAAGAAGAAACAGAACAATGAGACGAATTGTGAGAGAGGAAAAAGGAATAGAGAAAAGAGAAAGGAATGGAGAGATGAAGAAAGAATGATGAAAAGGGAGATGGGAATAGAGAGAAGGGAAGAAGAAATGGAGGAGAAAGAGTGAGGAAAGAGTGTGATGGTAAGAGAGGAAAAAGGAAGGGAGAAGAGGGAAATAGGAATAGAAACAGACAAGGAAGAAAAGGAATAGAGAAAGAGGAAAAAGGAAGGGAGAAGTGGGAATAAGGGGAAAAAGGAAGGGAAAAGAGGGAATGGAAAAATGGAAGAGAGAAGAGGGAATAAGAAGAAGAAGGAAGGGAGAAGAGGGAAAAAGGAAAATAAGGAAGGGAAAAGAGGAAAAAGCATGTGAGAAGAGGGAAAGAAGAATAAGGAGAGGAAAAGAGAATGAAGAAAATGGAGAAATGAATATACAGAGTTGAATGTAGAATGGAGAAAAGGCAGATAGGAAAAAGGGAGGAAGAAATGGAAGAAAGGGAGGGAGGTAGAGAGAGAGGAAAGAATGTGGTAGTAAAGGGAAAAAGGAATGGAGAAGCAGGAAAGTAAGAGAGAGGAAAAATGAGGGGAGAAGAGGGAAAGAGGAATAGAAATAGGGATAAAGAGAGATGAAAAAAGAAGAAGAAGAGTGAAAAAAGAATAGAAAGAGAGTAAAAAGGAAGAGAGAAGGGTGAAAAAAGGAATAGAAAGAGAGGAAAAAAGAAGAGAGAAGAGGGAAAAGGGAATAGAGAGAGAAGAAGGGAGGAAAGGGAAATTGAAATAAAAAAGGAAAAAGAAAGAGGGAAAGAGGAATAGAGCGAAGACAGAGGAGGTAGAGGGGAAGAAAGAAAGGAATAGAAAGAGGGAACTCTGGGGAAAAGAGAGAGAAGCGGGAGAGTAAGAGAAAGAAAGAATTGGGAGAAAGAAAAAGGAAGGGGAGAGAGAGAGAGGAGAAAGTGAGCGATGTTAAGAAGCTCCAGCCCATCTGTCCTCCAGGCTCCACCCCCTGTCCTGCCCACTGTGAGTGTTTGGCTGTGTGGTGTTTGCTGAGCACTGGAGCGTTTGACCCAGAGTTCTTAGTGCAGTGGACGGTAGAGGAAGGGCAAAGGGCTGGAAGTCCCAGCTGAAGACCATTGGACTTCCCTCAGTCTCTTCTCATCTGAGCCTTCAGCGTCCCCTCAGACTGGACCATGTCTCCACCTGCCAACACCCAACCACGCAGCGGCCCGTCTGTTTGTGTGAGTAGACAAAAGGCAGGAGGAGAGTAAAGATGAGAGAGAGAGAGAGAGAGAGAGAGAGAGAGCAACAGATTTGAAGATGTGAAGACACTGATTTTGGAATGTTAGTATTGAGAATGGGATTTTGCTACCTTGTTGCATTTTACTAGTGAACAATTATGTAAGTAATTGTGAATCAAATCAAATTGTGGTGAAATCTGAGATTTCATGAGGTTTGGAATTGTTTCCCAAAGAATCGTAATTGTGTCGTAGTGTTTTGCAATTTTGTAATTCCTTCATGCTCTGAATCAAAAATCAAACATGTTATCATGGTGAAATTGAGGTTTCGTTATGCATTTAATTGTTACTTAAAAACTTGTAATCAGATCATTGCAAGAAGAGAGGCTTCGCTGATATAATTTTTAGAATCAAATCTGAAATTTGATATTTTATGAAGGACTGTCACTTCCTGAAAAACTGTAATCAAATCACTGTGAAATTTGAGATTCAGTTCAGTTGAAATGTGGTGACATTTGAGATTCCATGATCATTTCCTAAATAATTGCAATCAAATTTTCAGAAGAAATGTGAAATTTTATGATTTTTAGAATGTCTGAAATTTGAGGTTTTAAAGATCGTTTCCTGAAAAAGTGTGATCAGATCATTGTGAAGTTCAGTTGGATTGTGTTGATGTTAGAGATTCCATGATGCACTGAATCGATGCCTAAAAAATCACACATTTTCTGAAGAAATCTGAAATTTAAGGATTCTTACAATTAAATCAAATCTGAAATTTGAGATTTCCTGATGTACTATATCTTTTCCTAAGTAACTGTAATGTAATAAAATCATGAAATTGCATTGGACCGAAACTGATGGAATCATGGTGAAATTTGAGACTTCTTGATTCACTGTTTTCTGTAACTTTAACTGAATCACTGTTAAATGAGCGGTTTCTTTGATGCAGTTCTGTCAGTTTGCGGTGATATTCAAGATTCCATGATTCATTGATCCTTTCCTAAATAAATAGTGACACTTGGAATCCAATCAAACCTGAAATCAGAGATTTGATGAAGCATTGAACCATTTCCTAAAAACTGTAATCAAATCATTGTGAAATGTGAGTTCCTGATGTTCTGAACCTTAAATATCTGCGATCAGATGAAATCATCAAACTGCATTGAAATGAATCAAATTGTGAGATTTGGTGATGAATTGAATATTTTTCTGAAGAATCATAATCGAATCAAATCGTTGTAAGATCAGAGATTTCCACTCCTAAAAGGCAGCGTGCTGTCCGTCTCTGTCCCTCCACTAATCCCTCAGTCAGTGACCCATAGTGGGAGAGCTGGAAGAAGGTTAGCTCGGGATTTGGCCTTGATCGCCCCTGTGCCTATTTTGGTCCGGCCAGCGCTCCCTTTCGATTGGTTTACGGTCGGCTGGGCGGCACGGCCATGGCGGAACCCCTTGTTTTCCTGCATTTGTGTTTCGTTCTGACCACTCGTAATGGCTGCTATTGATTTGGAGTTTGCTGCTAAGACTGTCCGCCCTATTTTCGATAAGGGGAGATAATCTGAGTGATTCAATTAAAGGGGCCCGAGGATTAACCACTCAGATTCGCGCTGGAGAGAGTGGACAGCCAGCTTCATTATGCTTCCCCACACTCTATTAGAACAGAGCACAAATGTAAGAGGTTCTGTTGCTAAAATAAGGGGAAATATAATCAATTTTTTTTATTATAGAATGGATCATTTCGTCCTCATTATCCTCTGCAGTGTCTCTGGGGTTCCGGTGGGTTTAGTGGGGAGTGCTGTGCTGGAGGACTGTAATCATTTTAAATGGAACAGAGTGTTAACTCTAGTTGCGCTCGCTAGCTTTGGGAACTGCACTGATTGGATTGATTAGCTTCTTCCTAACCGCTAGTGCTAACGCAACCAACCCCTCAGTATGTGTGGCACAGCCCTGACCCTCAGCTGCGTAATCCAATATGACCCTTGACCCCATTTGTAGACATGTAATTTTGTGCCTCGTTGTCACATGTCTAATTGCTGTCAATCTTAGCCATTAGCACAAGTGGAAACTAGCACTGAGTCTACATGTTCATGTTGGAGATGTCACAAGTGCTTTATATGTATATGAATGGTGTGTGATGTGTGTGTACAAGCGTGAATCGATTAATTGTGTATGTCTGGTACTGTTCAAAAGTCGAAGACCACCCATCATTTGTTTAATTTCCAGTCAAAATGGCTTTTAAATACAATCTATTCATTTTTCAGAAGATATTTCTGACATTAGATGCAAGATTAAGATCAGACACTGAAAAAGGTGCTCAGACTTTATATAGGATATTTAGGATAATCACCATTTTACTGGTGTTCATGTAAACACACTCAGTGACTTAAAGAAAGTTGGGCAATATGGCAAAAATATCATATGACTATACTTTTTCACGCTACACGATATGCAATATGATATTTAGGTTCTCTGAGATTCAATAAGTTGCAGTACACAGTAAAGACCTTGCCACGAATGAACAACCATTCTCTGGTGTCAAAGATACTAAAGCCCCATTCTGACTGGATTAGTTTAGGGGGTGCGAGTTTTGGGCTGTAAATTCTGCAAGCCTGTGTCCCACGTGGTCATGTGTTTGCACTTTATTCGCATGAAAACTTGATGATATTGTCATATAAAGTAACACAATGATGATATTGTGTAGCTATATGTGAATTTAAAGTTCTTAATAAATGTAGCCGCCATCATAATCACCCCTTTAATCAGATCTCACTTTTCTTTCTCCCGCTTCTAATGCTGTTCCAGTGTAAAGAGGATGAAGACCGCTTAGTCCAAGTAAATGGAGCAAAGCATGCAGTGTTTCACTATTTGGAAAATGTTTAATATGGATATGATTGCTAGGAGACTAAATAAGATGAGTTGTAACAATAAAAAAAAAAAAACTTTTTTCCAATGTGATGCGACATCTGCCTGGAAAATCCACCAAAATCGCAGAGATTTGTATCCAGACGGTACTGAATTTCAGACAGCCGCTGAGTTTGGTGAAAAGGGCGATTCAGCCTGTAATTTTCTCAGAGCAGGAGGGAGAACAGCACTGACACGGATCTGCATTTATTCTGATGAAATATGGTGGTTTGTGCAAAGACAAATGTGCTTAGCTGCCTAAGACCTTTGCACAGTACTGTATATGACTGTGGTTCACACACAGTTGTCACTGAAGGAAGTTGCTGTCAGCTCTGCAAGGTCTTTAATAAATGCATGATCCTCCTTGCTCTGCATTACTTTTGTGGATCTAGACGAAAATAAAATCACAGGAACACCTGTGGAAGGAGAAATGACCCCAGGACTCCATGTAAATCGAATCCCATCCAGAGGTTAATTATAACTGATCATATTATTCCGGCATCAGTGAATTACCAGCTTCTGATCGATGCATCATGATACAGCGATGCGTTTTTGCACCCGGTGTGTGCGCGTGTGGCGCTGTGTGAGTGGCGGAGTCATTAAGTGTGCTAATCCACTCCTCCTGGGTTTCCTCTGCTTCTCACAGACACTGACACTGTCTCAGCCTCCAGCCACTGCGATTGGCGAATACTGTCTCTCGCCTCACTGTCCACACTGAATAACCTTATCATGCTTTGCCTCGCTGCAGAATCGGGTTGCCTTGGTTTCTTGTGCTGGGTGTGTGTGTGTGTGTGTGTGTGTGTGTGTGTGTGTGTGTGTGTGTGAGTGTGTGAGAGATAGAGGATGTCTGTGTTAGGTCAAGGCAGAAAGTGATGCAGAGCAAACAGGAGGATCATGCATTTATTGAAGACCTTGCAGAGCTGGCAATAACTTCCTTTACTGTCTACTATGTGTAAACCACAGTCATATACAATACTGTGCAGAAGTCTCAGGCGCCTAAGCACAGTGTTTAAAACCATTTGGTAAAAAACCGCCATATGTTATCAGAATAAATGCAAAGAAATATAAATACAGCAAATAGTTGATATCTTGTGAGCTAGTGTGGTTCCAGATGTCTCCTGGATGCACCCAGCCATACACTATGTAGCTACTATATGTAAGTTTTGGGGATTTGGAGACCTCTCTGGTGAAAATGTGTAATTGCACGTAAGGTCGATGGTGCTTCTGACCCCTTCCCCGAGCGGATGAATCTAACGATAGCAAGCGTGTTGAAAGCGCATTGAGCATTCAAAGACAGCTTGGTCAAAACTTTGTGAAGGACGTGTCCTCTGAGGATATGAGTGAATTATCTACTACACTCCCAAAAAAAACGTTATGAAACTGTCACTGGGTACATCTCAGTACCTTTAGTCAGGGAACATCATTGTACCATAATCCATTAAAATTATATTTTCTAATCGGTGTTGATTCCACACACCCCGTCTCGCCTCCACGCTTGTCATTTTATTTTCTGTTTTAAAACATTTGGTTATGAAAAGGTACAAATATGTATTTTTCACCTGGAAAAACATATTTAAGGTGCACAACTGGACCTCAAAACCACTCTTGTACCTTTGAGGGTACATTTACATTGTTTGTACCGTGATGAATGAAAATGTCCCCGCACAGAACCTTTATTTCTAACAGTGTCTTGTCATCATATCTTCATTAGTATTATTTTGATTTTGTACTTTAGACCTAAACAATGAGCCGGACTTTCTTTTTGAGCCTTTGCTTCTGAAAAACTCCCGCAGAATCTGATCCATCGCTTCTTTCTCAAGATCAGTAAGGCTACTTCTTTCGATTTTAACAAAAAAACTTACATAGTGCAGCTTTTAATTCACTCACCCAGCAGACTTGACTCATCATAGTGAAGTGTTGAGTAACCAAAACTGGTACTGGATGATAACCACAAGTAACACTGAGCTGCCACTAAGAGAAGTTTGGATTCTACTTTTCAGGTGCCTAAAAGTTTTGCACAGCGCTGTGTGTGTGTGTGTGTGTGTGTGTGTGTGTGTGTGTGTGTGTGTGTGTTTGTGTGTGTGCTAGACAGACAGCAGTAATGAGTCTCTAATTGCTGAAATGGATGACTGAAAGAATCCTTAATTGTTTAATTGCTTCAGCGAGTTGTTGATTGCAGAAAAGGTTTGATGATCCATTCACTTTGCATCTGTTTTCATTATTGTAAGCTTGCATGGCTTTGCTTATCTGTATACCTTCTCCTGAACAATATACTGGACTCTAGTCTCTTCCTTCCTACGTTTTTAAGCTCCAGTTCAATCCCTGGAAATGCTATAGACATTGGTAGCTGTGCATCAGCTTCTCTTATCAGTGTGTTTTGTGTCAAGAGATTTTCTGTTCTTACAGAAGCAAACTACGTCAAATTTATTGACCATGATTATTGACAGTGTGATACAGATGTGGCAAACAGAGAAGTCCCACATTAACCCTGCTATTGTGTGCTTTTTAGCTCTCGATCCTGAGTCCTTCAATGCTGTTAAAATCCCAATCTCATATTTGTGTTTTCATTGATAATGGTGCAGGAAGTGCACACTAAACATACATACATTTGGTAAAACCAATGAAATTTATCTGAGACATACTTTTACCTTAAATTAATATTGATTTGACTGACCAGTTTCTAATCATTTTGGCCACTAATTGCTTTAAAATGCTATAATAAAGAAGTCGCTGTCCTGATATGTGGTCCATTTTCAGAACATTCTGTAGCAGCATGAGGTAGATCATGCTTGTGAAACTGATAAAGCCGTGCTGCAGCCTTGCACAGAATGCCTTGCCTTATGGAAAACATGAACAGGGGCTTAATAAATAAATAAATAAATAAATATATGTGTGTATATATATAAATAATGTGTCTGTGTGTGTGTGTGTGTATGTGTGTGTGTGTATATATATATATATATATATATATATATATATATATAATTTTATTATTTAATTTTAAAATAATAGCTACAGAGATACCTCACACAGTTAAGCTGTGTTATTTTAGAAAGAAGCAATTCATGGCTGTAAACACACAATGTATTAAACCTACAGCGAAAACTACCAAACCATACCAACAACAACGTTAGCTGACAAGTTTCTCACCAGAGAGCATGTTTATTTCCTGTGGTTTGTGTCTGACTGCTAGATGTCAGCAACAACTTTGTTATGCAAGCAGACCTTCGTTCACTGCCAGAATCGTTTGTTCATAGCGAACACGAGGCACAACAGGTAGTTTGGTATTACCACATAACCAGCCATGCTGAAACGGGTTACTGAAGAGGTTACTGCGTTAACCCATCTGTGCACATAGATTTAACTTTACTTTATCTGTGTTCCTGGTGAGTTAAAAGACAGCACTAATCGCTGTTATAGCAGGCTAAAGCTGCTATGAGAAAAAAATTAATGTGACACTGATTGAAATCCATGATTTACAGGTTCATTCGCATCCACCATTGTAGACAGTCACACCCTTCAGTGCACTGTCGAAGGAAGCAGACGGAGAATTCCAGACCACATGCAATAAGAGTGTAACAGCTACACGTTCAGACATAGTACCATTCTACACACATTTAAACACGTAAACCATCTTCAACAGTGAGTGCATTTATATGCAACTAATAATCTGAACCCAAGTTAGTAATTCATTCTACAGGCACTTGGGTAATCAGTTAATGGAAAAACTCCAGGTTCACACGAGACAGGCAGTAATCAGATTTCTGCTTTGCAACATGTCTATAAAATCACAGAAGGATGTGACGTAACAGGCAAATGTCCTGCTGCACTTTACCATCAAATATAAATGTGTATCACCTAGAACAGGCATGTCAAACGGGGGACCTTCTTGCCCTCATCTACCACTCTGAATTCAGTTCATGAAGGCCTTGCTAAGTAGCTGATGAGCTGAATCAGACGTGTGTTTAATGAGGCAGCTTGCTGAAGTCTGCAGTGTTTTGGCCCGTGAGGACTGGAGCCTGACACATTATCTAGAAGAATATTCAAATTTATGATTTGTCAGCTGTATGAAATCTTAACAGAACCCCTATGGAACCTGCACAACCTCTTTATTCAGCTTAAGGGACATGAGCGACACTTTAGTTTGATGGCCCACTTCAGATAATTAGTAAATTAGTAAATGCTCATCTTGGCTCACAGAAATCTAAGCTTTCCTCATGTATTTAAATGTGTAAATATGTAGCATGTAAAGTTACAAAATATGACATTCCCTCTCCACTCCATACAGTCCACGTACCAAAATAAGTTGCAAAAACAGCCCGAAACATTTTCCACCCATATACATATGTCCACCTATTCAGCTTACCAGAGTTTAGCTCCACCCATTCAGGCCAAAGCTATAAGGAATGTTTCTACCCTCAATCTGGTTATGTCTGTGCACATGTGCAGGCAAAGAAATGAAAGAGCATACATGCCCTGAAAACACAGGTACTGAGCTGAAATCCAGGTCTCTTATTGGATTTCTTGAAATCTGATAACAGCCTTTGTTCAATTGAGGAAATTGTAGTATGCTGCTAACAAGACAACATGAAAAATCAGATAACTTCCAAAATAGAATGATATGTATTATTGGTGTGCATTTAAACGCACTCAGTGACATAAATAAGGCCAAGCAATATGGCAAAAATATAACATCACGATACATTTTCTTGGTACACAGTATACATTACGGTATTGATACACTGGAACTGGCAATAAAGAACCAATAGTGCCAAATTTAAAAAAAAAGTACTCTAAAAACCATGAATATGATTCATATTATTAAATTTCACACACTGTGCTGCACTAAATCCAGTTAAACAGGACTAATGTGCTGTAACGAGACATGCGGTTCATCAGCGTTCTTTAAATACGCATGATATCCAGGATGTGCTCTAGAATGCGTGTAATAATGCTGTATTTTATTCACGATAATGACAATATTGGTCAACACTAGACATAAATGGAGCACATTGGAGTTGAAGAGCAGTAACAAAGGGTCAGAATTGGGGTAGCTTTTCATAAACTGATACCAGTCCATTACCCTGCCTGGACTGACTCCAATTCCGCTCTTTCCAGTCGGATCAGAACGTCTCCATGGAACCAAGAACCTGCCTTTGCTATCATTCCAATTTCATCCCCCACCATTTCTCCTGTCGACCAGACGTGTCACTTCCTCTCTCAGGCTGGGATTAAAAGTGACAGACTGAACCAGCAGAACGAAGCGCGTCCCCAGCGGGTTATCTTCAGGACAGACCGCAACAACAAGTTCTATTACATCCACCTCGCACAGCTGAGGAACGAGACCCGAATACCTGCAGCCGTCTTTCATCCTCCTCTCTTTCATCCGTTCAGAATTCACGAATGAATGTCTTCACTGTCAACTTCCATCTGCTTCCCTGAGTAGAAAAGCTGGTGGAAAAAAAGCCCAGCAGATTCGTCCGCCACTGTCTTCTGTGAAAATGGTTTCGGGATTGCCGTTGTGCGAGAGGCTTTGCAGTAATCCAGTTGACACTTCTTTATGTCTGTGTCTCTTTTACCCCAAACTGTTTTGAATAGGGACTGAATGATGACATTTCCAGGCTTAGTCTGAGGACTGCAGGCAGTAGCCAGAGCACTCGGTGCAGTGACATTTAACGAATTAAGAATTCAGAGTTGGCATCTGTTCAGGAGCCTGGAATGCAGCCCGGTTGGAAGTGCCCGAATTCCAACCATCTTTACTTCTGCACAAAGTGTCTGGATCTACTTTAGTTGGTGCTGCTGAGTTGAGCAAAGCGCAGCCTGGTGGGTTACGAGTGCCACTGCCAAGGCAGCAGTATTTAACTCTTAAGGGCACTGTGGTGTAGTTTGGCAGATAGTACAAAGTGCAGCTATGCCACATAGAATATGTTGCATGAGAGCATCGATAAACATCAAGCTCGTTTATGCTCTACTCTCTACATCATTTAGTCAGTTTATCACGTTTGGTATCAGCTAACTAACTTTACAAACTGCAGATTCCAAGGTAGCAGATATGAGGACAAAAAAGAGAAGCTAGTAACTCACTACTGTGTCATAACACTTGTTAATGCTTGTTAATACTCATTTTTTTTCATCGTTATGGGAGTCGGGGAACAATAAGTGCTGTAAATCGAATACAGTTAAATATCATGCTCTAAAATACATGATAATGGAAATGATAATCCTGGTTCTATTTGACACAATCTATGATATTCCTGAAAGTGATAACCTTGAATGTAAAAACAAACTCCTATATGTAGCTCTCGGATTTCGAAAAAACTGGTTTGGTAAGCCAAGCTTGGATGGTTGATTAGCCAAGCTGCTTGAAGTGATGAAGTTTCTCAGTCGAGTACAATGCAGGACGATAAGCAAAGAGTGGTAGACTTCATGTCGACATTGCTTGATGCGAGTATCAAATACCTGTGCTAATACCTGAAATATGCCAACTCATTTGTGAAGGTATCAACCAAATGTGCCAGATACTGGCGTGAGGAGAAAACATGAAGCTATAGTTGGCCAGCTTCTTATTAAAGTCTTCTGTTCACCTTTAAATGGAGAAGCGGTAACATGTAACTACTGCTCTGTATAAGATGGAGTGGAAATTTTTCAGAAGAAGCTGGCAAATTAGGAAGCCAACTTCAACCTTGTAGAGAAAACACAAGTTTCAGCAGGTACGTCTCCTCACAGGATTCAGGCACTAAACGGACCATTCAAATAACTCGCTCCATAGGGATGCTAATAGCTGCCGATTTGCACCACTATTCGGTTGCAGTGTCCACCTCTTTTTGGTTGTGGATTCCGTAGTTAGCTTGAAGTGATTTGTATGATGATGCAGAAAAAACGTTGTTACTGTAGTTCAGTAGTTCTGTAGTTCAAAATATCCATGATAGATAGCAAATGTGTGCTATGATAGGCGACCACAGCATATTAACAGTCCGGCTGAAGCCTATCGACTCGCCAGCTGTTGTGCTTTGCTAGAGTCCATGAAATTCCTCTTTAAAAATATTGCCCTTTTAAGTGACTTTTACCACTTAAGAGTCATTTGTTTTTGAGTTTTCAGTTCTTGAGTAATTTTATGTTTTTCTTGATTTTTTTTTTTCTTGAATTTTATTTAGCTAGTTTGCCACTTTTTCTCCATGGAAGCACTGAGGGTGACTTTGAGGCCGAGTTCAGCTCAGTCACAGGGCGGGTTTAGCTCAGTCATGCGGTCTAAAGAGTCAGTAGCTAGACTGTGTAACGTTAATGTCACCCTGCGCTACTCGCGTCTGCCTGAGAGTGACCACGATGGCAGCGGTGCCAGTGTTCCCCTCCTAGACCACTGCCACAACTCTCCATGAACAGTTTAGAGGCTCTGAGGTTTTAGCATTGACCTCACCAGGGCCCATTCATACTCAGTTAAGTATCACTGTGCTTACTTATTTAAGACAATTCCTCAGACCTGTTGTGCCTCCATGAGATACCAGCCTATAATGTCATGTTTACACTGAGCATTTATCTTACTGTCTGATCATTTAAAATACTCCAATGATTTCTTACTCATCTGTGTTCTTTTAGCTCCAATGGCCACGTGGAAAGCATGAAAAAAATACTAAATAGAGAATCGAATTCCAACATAATAGTCTACCTGAGTATTCAGATTATTCAGGCCAGTTCTACTAGAAACATAAGTATAAGGGACAGCATACATTTTGGATTTGGCTGTTTATCTTAAAGATTTTAGATTGACTGTACATTTTAAGGTGCATATCGCCTATGACCAATTTTGTGATCTCATTCTGAGTTTAATTTAATGCAGCTGCAGCAATAGAAATATGCATAGTGGTACAGAGAAATTGAGCGTTTTGTTTTTTTAATTTATCAGTTGCAGCTTCACACCCACAGCACCCACCAGATCATGAATACAACACTACTTGAACTGCATGCACATTGCACTTTCAGTGTTATTCTGAACTGCTGACTGACTTCATGTACACTTGGACTGAACACTTGAACTAACATTCATACCGCTGTTTACTGAACACTACCTCTAAATTGCCACACGTATTTTGCACGTTTTGGGTTGACTACCATTGAATATTGCCCCACACGATGTACACATTTTGCACATACGTATACACACTGTCTATGCACCAGTACACTGCAGAGTCTCTAGTTTATTCTGTATTTATTGTCTATTGTCTGTCTATTTATTCTATTGTCTATTGTTTTTTTGTACTTATTCTGAGTATACATTAGAGCTGTCCCCAGAGAAAGTTGGTTCGAAAATCAGCATTCAGCACCGGTGTTGAAAGCACATCCTGCGGCTTTTTCTGCTGTAAAACCTGATGTGTTAACCAGTGCTTAAAGGAGGTAGTCAAACTCAAGGTGCGAAGGACATACATTGCAGCCCTAGTAAGGGTCCAGTACTGCGGCGGGACTGTTTGAGGCGGGATGTCAGGCGCCCGAGCTGAGATGGTATATATTTCCACATTTTAACAGTGCAAATAAAAGTAGAAATATAGTACAAAGAAGGGCTGACACAGTATATTGCAGCATCACCGTGCCTCATTGTAATAGTGTAGTTTTGAAGAGAAGAAATATTTATGCTGGGCTGTTTTAGGTTCATTTGTACAAGGCCTTGTATGTTGAAGAGCCTGGATATGGGTGGAGCAGTGGGTTTTCCGAGTATAGCAGAACGCTGTGTTTTTAGCTATTGCAATCAAAAACTGGATACCTACTCAAGCAGATATCCAAACAGATGGATATTTGGGTGTAGCCCTAGGATACATACTGACCCTGTTTACTCCTGGTCATTTTATCTTGAGGATCAGGATTATATCCAGATAAGGCCAAGCCACAAAAAAAAGCAAGTGTAAACGCACCCAGGTGTAAACGCACCCAAGTGTACACACACACAAGTGTACACACACACAAGTGTACACACACACAAGATGCACTCAGTCCACTTCAGAAGGTGGTCTGAGATGCATTTGAGCCACATGTTGTAGCAGTGTAAACACATCCATCTCTCCAAGATACATTCAGCAAACAAAATCCCCTCCCAGTGCAACCCAAACTCCTCCCTATGCAGTACATCACTGTGCACATGAAATATGTACTCAAGGAAGAATCATTGAGGACTCACATGGTTTTTTTCACCGGAAGAAAAAAAAAATTTAATAGCAATATGGACAGACACTACTGTTCAACTGACACAGAGAAGCTAGACGGATAAACAGTTTATAGTTGGTTGGCGCATAATCAGCAAATTTGCATATTCTGTCCCTCACAGCAGTCGGATTTCAGTCTGACTAACCGGAGAGGAAGTGTAAATGCATGTGGCTGAAATCTTATTGGGATGCAATCCAATTATTAGTCACATGAAGTGACCAGGTGTAAACGGGGTCACTGTCTGTCATCCGGGGTATAGCATAATAACAATGAAGTTGAATTGAATCTAGCAGAGAAATTCTGGTAAAAGTACATATTCTTGGACTGGTGTTTGTAAGTACAAGATATTTTATTACGATTTGAATTTGATGAAAAGTCTGTAGACAGTCCTGTTTTTCCGAGAGACAAAACATCCTTTATATCCTGTGTTTGTGCCGCTGTTTGCCTTTGAAACAAACATGGAAAAAAAGTCAAAAGTACATAATACTGAATATAATTTGAATATAAATGTAATTGATTACCTAACTAAGTATATATGCAGTGTAATTACATTCAGATAGTGTATTGAAACAGTAATAACTTTGTTACTTGTAAGCACAGAGTTATTACAGTTGTTTTCCTATACTATTTAAATACACTTGCATTGCATATATACTTAGTAAGGTAATCAATTACATTTATTAATAAACAATCCTGCTTGCTGTGTATTGACCTCTCTGTAATAGCAGGGCCATAAGCTGGGCGAAGGAAAGCTGATGGAGAAGCTGCTGAATAATTTCTGAGCCGTGCTGTTTGTTTAGTCGTCTCACTGAAAGCAGACGCTTTTAGAGGAAGTCTCTGCTGTCTCAGAGGAGAAGGCTGACCCCTGCTTTTGTTGGGACGAGTCTCTTTGAAGGACAGTGGCTGTAGGATGTTTGCCAGAGCCTTTTTGCAGATTGACTCTTGTGTTGACTGGTTGATGTTTCTGGAAGTGTTTTATATGACTTAGCAGCATGTCTGCTGACAGAGATTGGCCTGGGTCTGGCATTTAACATGAGATATTAATCTCTACTTGACAAGCTAAAGCCGCTGATGCTCCTCTAACTGCTGTTTAGAGCATCGTTCTGCTGTTAAGGCTTGTGAGGCAGGCCGTTATGGGAGCATTCTGGAAATGTTTAAACAATGCTGTGAACGTTTGTTTAGGATGCTACTTTAGGTTGCCTAGTTTTTAGCGACTTCTGCTCATTGGTAGTCCTTCAGAACATTTTGCTATTGACCAGCGTTTGGTGGGGCCTTCTTTTGTCACATCTTTGTTTAATATGTGTTAAATAACTAAGAATTAACTTTGGTATTTAAGTATCTAAGTCAGTGAACAGATATATTTGGTTAACTGGTAAACTATTTGGTAAAACGGGGAAAAAAAAGAGCTTCAGCTGATGGTAACGTACCGATATCTTACTTATAATACACAACCAGGGTTAAACTGGTGCACTAGTGCAAGCAGGCTAAAAAAATCAGTAGCAGGAACATCTAGCAGCGCCCAAAGGATTTGAAAACATGCTTTCTTTTTTATTCAAAAATAGACTAGGGTAAGTTTAAAGCCATTGTGAATTAAACCACTAGGCAAACGTCCTTTTATGGCGTCTCTGATAAGGCTTGTGCAACAGAGGCTTCTCCTTCAGATCAGCTTATAAACAGTAACACTTGAGCTAACCAGCGCAGTGGTAGATGATAGTAACTCATGGGCTTCTGCTTAAGGTTTTTCCTGCTCAGTGCCAACATGTTAATTTGTGTTTTGGTAGTGACATGAAAATGTGAGACCACAACTTTTGAAGTTTTTTAATAAAAACAATCAACTCATGATCATCAGAATGTTTTATGTTCACTTCAAAAGAAATCTAAAGATCTTTAAACTTTTATATAAAAAAAATATATATATTTTCACAAGTTGAAATTTAGCGGTTAGGGTTTGGCACAAACATCTCGCAATAGAAAATACACTATAACTGATAAATTTGTATATACGTAGCTTGATTACTATCTCAGTTAATGCTTTGGGCTTAAATAGATCATGTCGTAATACTTGTAAATAAATAATTACTTGTTTTTTTATATAGTTTTCACTGTGGGACTGCAGTTTAAACTAATTTGGTAGAGTGATCCATATACTTATGTAATGATGTACTTCTATGTAACCTATCAACCTGCAAGCTTCTGATTCATCCATTATGAGAGTGAGGAGTGTGGGCCACATTAGACTCTAGCAGTTAGAATATAGTGACGAATTATCATTACAGTGACAAAGTAACTAGTCATTTAAGGGTTAGTTTGGCACACAGATCAACAAGACAATATCACATTTGTTTCACAGTTGTTCCTGAGTCAGTGTGTGTTCCTGTATGATCATGTGCCTGACTGACAGCATTGTATGCCTGATACATGTAGTTTACAGAGGGAAGTACTAACCAGGAATCAGGATGTGTGGTCTCTTTTTGTTTTTTTTAACATAGCCCAGCTGCACATCCTCACTCTAGCTTCGAACAGCTTGCTTCCCTGTTCAGTTCTTATAGCCTGTGGTATGTTCTTGTTGCAGGTGTTCATCTGTTACAGAGAGAGGAGGTAGAGCCAGATGTCTTTGGTGTGAGGTGAGTTTGCTCAGATGTACTGCTGCATCTTCACTGTTTGCTACATATACATACAGTCAGACAGTTTTCTTCAATTTCTGTTTATCTGATGAATTTCACATACTGGGGGAAAAAACATAGCATTAAATGTGCCAAACGTTTTTATAGGCTACATTTTATGTTTTACTTTTTTTTCCTCAAAATGTTACTTTTAGCAAATAGCAACTGTGCATTAAAATGTGTGGCATGTAGAGGATGTGCTCTCGTTTTCACTTAAACAGCCCATATCCTACATTTTTCTTGCATTTTATTGTTGGACCTGAGGTCCACTAATGAAATACTTTGCTGCCTTTGGAACAAAACCTCACATCTCCATTTTTGCCATTTTTCAGTTTTTGACATAATTTGAAAATGCCTGTTACCCTTTACATTGTGTGTGAATTTCACGATGAATGGACCAAAAGAAACAGCCCAAAAGTATTTGGAAAATATTCTGGTTCTGTTGACTTACATTAAAAGTACAGTATGTTTTTACCTTCTCCTGTAAAATTACCATTTTGGAGATACGAGGTTTTGTTCTGACAGCAGCAATTTGGGTTATTTTATGTACCAAAAACAGTCATAATTCATGTTTACATGACCAGTTTCCCTCCTGTCTTTATCCTTTAGAATTAAACAGTTTTTGTTACTGTGCCTTTAAGTAACTAAGCTTCAAATGGATGCTGTATTGTGCCTCATTTAAAAAGCAGTCCAGGCTAACACACTCCTTATAACTTAAGATTTAGTGGGAATTCCACTAATTTTTTTAAATTTCTTCATAATTCAATAATTAAGATGTAAACAGTGTCATTCAGAGTTTTATTTAAAATGGTTAATTGTAGAGAAACTTATAGACTCAGATTTCTTCACATTGGTGGTGAAACTATGTAACACAAATATAGCCGTTTTATTTACTATGCAAAACTATCAGTGAACCTACAGGTGTCTTCTGAATATTTGTATGTAATGTTGGTGATGGTAAAAAGTGCTAAATCAGAAAATATATTTTTTGGGAATGTCTGTTTCAGGACAAAATCCTATCTCAAAACTGCTACTGTTGCATTAGGAGCCACAATATATTTGTAACCATTTTATGTGAGCTCATAGTGAGCAAGCATTACATGCTTCTTACGTCTGATTATTATTATCACTGTTGTGAACCGTTCCAAGCAAGTCATTTTCTCTAGAACCGAGCATTTCACATCAAATTACTCTGAATGACTTTGTTTACATCTTAAACATAATTATGGAGAAATCTTCCCTTTACAGTTTTTTTTGGCTGGATGTGGCTGAATTAAAGGGGAATTCCACAGGAGTTCTGAATAAATAAACTTACTGAGTCAGAGTTGTTTGCACTGGTGTTAATAGGAAAAGATGTCTGAAGAGTTTAGAGCCTGTAAAAGCTTCCTCACAGAAAGTTATTACATGAAATGGTTGTGGATACGCTGCCTCGTGCCTCAGACGTAGTCTAACGATAGTTTTGAGAGAAGATTTTGGTTGAAAAACCTTTTTTTTATAAGAAAAAGAAAAAAAGTGACTTTATGGTGGGGAGCTACGTGCAGGGTGCTATAAGGCAAAATAGTCCCCAAAGAAAATGTTTTACAACATTTCACATACATTATATATAACACTGGAGATTTTAGATGTTAAGTGAAACGGCTACATTTGTGTTGTAGACATAACCCTGATTCCTATCACCACCGCTGTAAAGAGATCTGAGTTGGGACATTTACCGACAAAGAATTATTTCACATCAGACAACTTCTGGATGACTTTGTTTACATCTCAGTGTTTGAATTGAATGGACAAACAGACCAAAATGACTTGGAAAAGTGTCTGGTTTCATTGACTTGCATTAAAAGTAAACCAAACCTTTGCATGCGACTGTAGAAACTGTACTGTCAGTGTGTTGAACATGTCCATTTTTGCAGTTTTATATAACAGGAGGTTACAGTATGATATAATAGTCCATACAAAAGAAGAATGGATATGTGCAGTGTGGGATGAATGACTGATCTGATTCAGGATGGTGTGGGTAGCGTGGTGTTCGGTAGGATCATCTATAGCAGTTTCCTTCAAAGAGACTGCACAGTGATACTGTGTACACCTTGTGTAGTAAAGACTTGCTGAGCTATGGCACTGTGTGCTTTGATTTGTTGTTATTCTTTCCAATTTTAGCCCATTGATAGGATTGCCCTCAATTTCATATATTTACATACCGACCACTCCTACTTTGTAGTTAGCCTTAAATGGTGCATTTTGGTGCACTTAGGCATCAGAGTGTAACTACTGCAGCTTTTAAGGTGGGATGGAAAATTCAACAAAGGCAGTTCTAGATTAAACAGCTTCTAAAAGACATTCTGTGTTTTACTTGACTCTTGTGACAGATGTACTAGCATGTTTTACCTTGTAGGAGTTTTACGGTGAGTCTTTTAGTAGAGAGTTCTGGTAAAGAGCTGCCGCTGCTGTTTTACATTTTTTACAACCTGCTGATTAAGCTGCTACTCATGTTCACAAGCAGTGACGTATCTGGAACTTCCAGAATGCCTAGAGGTGATGTTTTTTCTCACAAAATTAGTCCTGCCTGTTAGAAGTAAAATGTGATTGATTCCTCTGTCCCTTCGTAGTTATGCTGATGGTTGATCTAACAGGTTAGGCCTTCTTTTCAGCTCCTGAAGTCCTAACCAATAGGAGAATTCGCTTTGCTATATGTACCTGAATATCATGGCGAAAAACGATTCCTGATTCCTGATTGGCCAGTTTTCTGCTGGTTGGAAAAAAGTGTAATCCATTTGTTTCCATCCAAAACTTAACAATGAAACAAGAGTAGTACTGTAATACTTGCACAGTGTAAATAGAAGCATGATTCTGTTGAATAAAAATGAACTAAAAATTACAGACACTCACTGTGTCTAGAAGGCCTAGAAAATGATTGATTCTTCTATGATTGATACATAATTTGTCTTAAGCCCCATTTGGAAAGGATTTTCTTGGGGGTTTTGTCAGTTAATTACGGGACATCTGTAATGTTTATGAGCGATTAGTACGGGATAAGAAATCTCAGTATAAATGACAGAAATGGGAGTGGCTACTCGATTTATGCACCGCCTTTACTCCAGAAAAGAGTAGAAAAGATGTTAAAACATTTAAATTTAGCCATTATTTTGTTTACTCTGTCTTAAGTAAATGCTTAAGACAATTTGGGGTTTTGCTCCAACACCAGTCACTTTGTGAGAAAACACAAGCAAACGCTTCTTCGAGCCTCCAAACTTAAGAAACTCCTTTTCCACAGGATATGATAGCATTTTTATCAACATGTCGATTCACACAGGATTAATATAAGCTGAGTATATAAGTTATTTTTAAGGCCTGCTTTACAGAAGGCGCTGTAATTTCTACTGAAGTGTACACCTCCACATGTAAAACTAACCGCCCAAATAGAGCTTTAGTCATCCTCTGGCCATTCATTGATTGTCAGTTTCTGACCATTGAGCTGCTCTGGGCTGGATAAATTTTGACGTGGTAGACCACTCTCAACTGAGCAGTGACACTGATGTGCCAGTTCATGTCACTGCTATGCTGAGAATGGTCCACCACCGACATAACATCTGGTCAGCACTGGTTCTGTGGTCAGAACCTGACCCATGCTGATCAGGCTAGGGGAGGGCTGACAACAGGTGGGCTAAAGAAAATGTACACCTGTATAATGGACCTGTAAGGTTGGTAGAGCCCATAAAGTGAACAGTGAGGTGGACACACAGAGCATGCTTTTTCTCCAGTCTGCTTAACTGCATTGTCTATGATGCACACACCTTTCCTGTAGTTCCTCCCTCTTTGTGTGCAGCTTCCATTTTCATTTGTGTTTCCACCCTCACCATGTTTTAAACCTGTCAATGTCCATCTCATCAAAGCTCAGTCTCTCCCCCACACTAGCCAATTAGGAGGCTCTTAGAGGTGGAGTGATGGGTCTGCGGGGACATTCGGTGGTCTGCCCAGCTCTTAAGAGCCTTCTGAATAGGGTTGCTTCATATGCACACAAGTGCTGTATTTTGTATGGCTAGGGTTGAAATTTATGCATTTGTTGTTCAAGTGTGTACATTTAGACCATTTGGTGTGAAGCGTGGTTTCATAAAACAAGATGTGTAGAATCATAATTAGTCTTTATTTATGTTGCACCTCTTTTACATAAGATGCAGTGTTGAATATTGAAAAAGTGAAATCTGAATAAACTATACATACTGAACCGTATGTAAATAAGATAAAGAAAAATAAAAGGGTGTGATAAAATCAATTCATGATTCAAATAAAATATGGACAAATATGAACAAAGGCTAAAATAATTAAATAATTAAAGAAAACTGTCAGAAAAATGACTGCAAACAACTGTGATATAGTGAAAAATATGTAGACACCCTATATAGAGTTCACGTGTTTCAGCCACACCTATCGCTAACAGGTGTATAAAATCAAGCACATAGCCAAGCAGTCTCCATTTACAAACACTGACAGTAGAATGGGCCATTCACTAGCACTGTCTTAGGATCACCTTTGCCACAAGTCAGTCCGTGAAATATCCACCCTGTTAGATCTGCCCCAGTCAACTGTAAGTGCTATTACTATCAAATAGAAGCATCTAGGAAAAACAACAGCTCAGCCACAAGGCCGTGACCTTCGAGTGCTGTCCACTCACTACAGATTTCCATACTGCAACTGTGCGTAACTTCAGCACAAGAACCTTGTGTCTAAAGCTTAATGAAATGGCCTTCAGTGGCCGGGCAGCTGCGCACAAGCCTAAGATCACTATGTGCAATGCCAAGCGTTGGCTGGTGTGGTGTAAAGCACACCACCACTGG
The DNA here is from genome assembly GCF_904425465.1 of Colossoma macropomum. Taxonomy (NCBI): domain Eukaryota; kingdom Metazoa; phylum Chordata; class Actinopteri; order Characiformes; family Serrasalmidae; genus Colossoma; species Colossoma macropomum. The sequence continues at coordinate 17,460,231 of NW_023494794.1, read as the reverse complement.
AGCAGTGGAAACGTGTTCCCTGGAGTGATGAATCTGGTGGTCCGATGGGTAAATCTGGGTTTGCCGGATGCCAGGAGAACGCTACCTACCGAAATGCATATAATATGTGATCAAAACAATTTCTCAGTACACAGTATGTATCGTGATATTTCGTTTTTCTGAAATTATATTCTTAGGTTTTCACATGTGAATCATGTATCATACATCATACATCAAAATATTAGACAGTATGTTCATATCCATCAAAGAAGCTTGGTGTATTGTAAATAGTTTGAGTATTTTTACAAATAATTCTGTGGTTTGCCAAAATAACATGCTCAAATGTGGGATTTATTGAATCATTTCTGATTCACAGTAGAATAATCGTAATCATATTGCATTTATCCCCCCCCCCAACACTGTGTTGAAGCTCAGTTCTTTGGCTGCTGTATAAGCGAGTGATCACACTTTGCTGGCAGGGGCATCTCACAGTTTATATCAAAGCTTTGCTTGAAGAGCGCAAGGAGGCCAGTCTATGTGCTGAACTCCATTCCCCTTTTCCCTTTCATCCCTCGCTCCTCTCCTCCTCTCCGCTCTGCATGTCGCCCTGCCTCAGTAGAGACTGTTTAGCCGCCCGGTCCAGTGCACCATGCATTGTGTGTGTGTGTGTGTGTGTTTACAGGATTTTTTGCCATAAAAGGTATAGTTTGGAGAAAAATCAGATTAAAATGATTTCTCAGTTACAGCAAATACAGTCAATCAGCCAAGATAGATGGTTAGATATCTGATGTGTGCTTGTTTGATATCTGACGTATGCTTGTTTAGTTTACAGTGGGAGAACTTTGCAAACAAACAATGGACTCAACTCCAGAAACATGCCAAAATCTTTATTTATTTGCTTTAAAAATCTGTTTAACAGCTACATTTATAAGATTTTTCTAATGGTTTAGTAAAATGGCATGGATAGACCTGATTTAAAGATTTTGCTTTTGGTGATTAACCACAAACTAGCTAGAATGCATTTTACTTAATGTACGCGGTGATAATTTCTCACCTGATAATGACAAAGAAGGTTACAAACGAGATATTCTAAAATCTATATCCAGCTAACATGCTTGATAATCGTTTTTGCACAAATAAAGAAACATCTTTTTTCACCATCTGTAGCACCGAGTGGTTCAAGCACTGGCATCAGTAGCTCCGGCTCTCACAACATAAATTTTACTTTGTAGCAGTTTCAGAGTGACTCTTTCAGTACTGAGCTCTGGTGTAGAGCTGCTGCCACTGTTTTCTGCTTCTAGTGACCCGTTCATCAGGCTGCTGCTCGTATTCACAGTCAGTGACGTATCTAGAACTTCCAGAAAGTCTAGAGTGATGTTTTCTCTCATGACCTTCTGGAAACCAACGCATGATTGATTTATTCCTGGTTAATGTATTGCGTGAAGCATTCGCTTTACTTCTTAGTCGTTACCAATAGGAGAGCATGCTTAGCTATATCTACCTATAAAGTATGAAGAAAGGCAGTTCCTGATTGGCCAATTTTCTGTTCTGCATTTTAAGAATTTAAGCCTTTTCATTCTCACAAGCCTTTTCATTCAAACTCAACAGTTATGTAAGAGTGGTACTGTAAAACATGTACAGTTGAAAGCATAATTCTACTGAATAAATAAATGAAACTATATAATTAATATATAATGATATGAAATACAATATATATATATATATATATATATATATATATATATATATATATATATATGTTGCAGTTTCACTTCCTGATTGAAACTGCTTCCATAAAACATTGAACTTGAGTCTCTGAGTATTATTGGAGGAATCTGTTAGCTGTTAGCCGATAGTTAGCTGGCTCAAACAATAACATATCTAAGGACACATATGCTAGACAGGCTGTACCATGTAGTAATAGCTGCTGCCGTAGCGTAACTGTTAGCTAACTACTGATTTGTAATGTATTGTTTGTCAGAGTAACCAGAGCTGCTGAGCTCTCTAATATTAGCTGGTTAATTAATGTCAAATGCACTGGAGATATAATAAAGTGGCCCAAAAGCTATTTGGTCACTTTAACGGTTGGTAAACTTGAATGATGTTTTTTGGGTTACTTCGTAAAATAATATTCGTTTCAGAGAAATGAGCACAATGTAAAACCAGCTGTAGAGAGCCTGAAGAAGAATTCCAACCAGATTGTGCTGCTGTAAAGCAAAGAGGGGGAAACAGTAAAATGTGGGGCTGTTTTTCTCAGTGTTGTTTGTGAGCTTGTGTTCATTGATGGGATCATGAACTTAGAGGTGTACAAAGGCACTGGATGCAAACCTGCAGATATCATCAAAGAAACTGCTCAAACGACAGTGTAGCTTTCAACAGGATAACAATCTGAAACACACCAGCCGCCTTTTGAAAGGTCAATGATCTGTTTAAAACTAATGCTAGTTGGTTTAACAGTAAACTGAGTATATTTTTTAAGTGTGGCACAAATGCCCAGATACTTTCTGATCGACTGTCTTAATTGAAATTGATTGAAAATTTGAAATTGTATTGTTCAGTTGGTTTGGTCTGTTACAGTTTAGTTCTCTAAAATAATATTTTCATTGGAAAAGTGTGACCGATATGTGAATTAATATCCCTGTTTACTGGTTAAAACGTATGGTTTGTGAAACAGTCTACTTAAACTTCAGGATTTTTGCTCTGTTTGATGATTTTTACATATTGAATAAAGGCAAAGGCAAATAAAGACATTTCCAAGTCCATGGAAATGTAACTGAGTGAAAGCACCATAACACAAAAGTTCAAATCTTCCAAAGTTATACTCAAGTAAAGTAATGAAGCACAAGCACTCAAGCATTTGCCACCTCTGCCTTATAATGCCTCTTCTCAGACTATCCTGAAATGCATCTGCTTCCTCTCAGGAATATCTGACTGTATTTCCCAGCTTTTTTGCTTGTTATGGTTCAACTTGTGCATTTTACATCTCTAAACTTTCTTATCCATATTGAAAGCAGCCCTGCATTCCCATACGCCCAGTACACTTGAGACTGTGTCTGCAGAATCCAGACTGCGCTTGTAAATGCACTGTGACTGGAAGCCTGGCTGTGCTCACTTTTTGATAGATGTTGTGTTTGTATGTGCGCTGCTGTTCCCTGCAGGTGATCCCTTCAGTATGAGACACTAAGCTCAGGTTATTGGATTTAGAGCCCTCTGAAAGAGCCGTCCAGAGCGACTGGAAGCAGAGGACGCTGGGATGTGTGCTGTGCAGGAGGGCTAAGCACAGTCAGGAGTCTTTCTAGGTCATCTAGTTTGAAGTTCTATATCAGGGCTGTGTGATATTGACAAAAACAATATTGGGATTACATCACTATATATTGCAGTTTTGATGTGCCTCACAATATACATGTCCATTATATATCTTTGGATTTTGGACCATATGTTTATTTAATTAATGTTTGTTTGAAGGAGGTTAGAAAGATAAACATATCATTTAAAGATATTCACTGCTGGATTATGCGAGAGGCTATTCTGTAGCTCAGTGCCTTGAAAATAGAGGTTATCTTTATTTTATACAGGCCCTGCAGTGGTAGTCTATAATAGCAGCTGATGATGCCCAGCTAGAGCAAAAAAAAGCAAGGGAAATGTAAGAAAAGCAAGAGGTGGAGTGAGAAAAGGTTAAAAGGAGAGATAGAAGAGGTGGAGGCAGAGAGAATCTCCGGTTTCGGCCTTCAGCATGGGCCTAGAAAATCCCTCAGTCGATGTTTTGTTTTGACCTTAGGAAATGTAGGCTTATTGACTGCTATGGCTCATGTCTGAATGTGGTAGTGCACAGCTATATGTAACGCAGCTATCTTGCATCATGAAGAAAACTGACCTAGAAAGTGCTGCTTACTATATGGGATGCTAGATAATTTATTGGTGCCCCTCAACATGTTCCCTCTAATAAAACTCCCTACAGCAGGGTGGGAGAAAACCATGAACATGGCAACTCTGGTACCACAGCATAACCAATGAAAAGCGAAAGCATGCAGTGCTACATAATAGACGTGGTCTTCTCTGATGGTACCTGAATGATAATGAAAATACTGATAATAGACCTCTTAGGTGATACCACATTAATCCATCTAATCCAAAGGACAATGGAAAGGGGGGGGGTGGTCTTTTTACAAGGGGTATGTTTTTTGTCATTTTCTTTCCCCTCAAATCGAGCCCTGATTACACCTCTGATGAAAACACCTGGAATGTAACATTATTTGCCAAATATAACTAGAAATGAAGCAAAAGCCATGTAATTAAAATGCTGTCCCAATTACCAATGAAAGGGATTTTGGTACACAACAATAATAATATATACTTCATTTTTAGTTAGAGAACATCCTAAGAATATCAGAAATATGGCATGTGTCAGGGTTTAGTTTAGGGTTAGTAGAGAAAAAGCGGTGCTCAAAGTGTCCCAAATTCCCTTAACTAACCTTCTGTTGTGCATCCCTCTGCTATACAGCCAATGTGCTATATTTCCATGTCTCATTTTCCTCCAGGGGATGGTATTTTTAAGCATTTTCAGGTTTTTGTATAGTATTTTAATTGGATTTAATTTATTTAATTCGAGTATTCTGTTTTTTTCACATTTATGGAAGATTTTGGCTGAATATGAAGACATGTTTATGCCTCAGGATGCACTCCTGTAATATCATGCATGCTAACTTGAGAGAAAAAAAAAGTGAGAATATGCTAGGGATGTGCATTTTGGCAGTTTGTTTGACCAACAGCTGACTAGAAGTGAACAATTTTGGCAAAATATCTAATTGCAGTTTTTTCTGACCAATATTGTGATTACAGTTCAAATTGCAGTTGTTTATAATTGAGGTATGAATTGAGGTGTGGGCCTTTTTTTTGGCTAAGAAGACCAATGTATGCTTTTTCTGTCTTAAGACTTGAACTCAGCAGTTCACAAACTCCATGTTAATAGGTAAAATTTCTTGACTTAAAACTTGCACCGTATCAACGTTGTTGTAAGACTATAATAAAAATTGAAGCTCTTGCAATTTGAAAATTGCACGCTTTCAAATTGCGATTTTGATATAAAAACGATTATTCTTAGAGACCTATAACTAATTGTTAATCAGCGATTGACTGTGAACTGGCAAGCCTAAAGTCAAGGATGCGGCTCAATGAAATATCAATTATTAAACAGATTGCTCCGGCTCTAAAAACCTGATTGGCTGAGCCAGGAAAATGAGCAAGGAAAATGTTCTTGAGGAAAACGAGAATAAAGTTGTTTCTCTTAGATTTTCAGTGTTAGATGTACGACTGTGACACTGTGTCTTAGATGAACTGCAATTTCTGGTGACATTAGTGTTTGTCAAAGCGGCTGCAAATGAATTACTGTGCATTGAAAGTGATCTAATAAGCCTCAGTCTGGGTGCATTTCAAATGCATTTGCTTGCATTTTCATTTACATCGCTGTCTTTTTCCTCATGAGTCATCGTTATGTGAACTGCTTTTACTGCAAAGCCTCCCTCTGATCTAATTCTTCATATCTTACAGAATTCTTTGTAATCCATCTACTTCAAAAAGCCATTGAAGAACTGAGGAAAATGACCACAACATTCTCAAGAACAGTGTTCTCATATTCATAATGTAAGACTTCTGTAAGATTTCATTTAATAGTCTTTACTTCAAGATAGAGTGCAGTCTTAGCTTGGCATTGCTGCCTGACTTTCAGCATCACTGAAGATTAATTGGCTTTGTCAACTAGCTGTTGCGTCGATATTGCGTGTATTGCTTCTGGAAAGGCTAAATGGAGCTAATGAAAGTGGGAATGTATGAGCAAAAGGGGAATGAACTGAGTGAAGCAACAGAGGGAGGCCTTGCAGTGAAAGATCTTTTACATAAAGATGACAGATAGGAGGAGATGATACATTGGCATAATCAAATGCATTCTGAATGCACACCCACTGATTGCTATCAGAACATGTTTGAAGCCCAGCAGTTTATTTGGAACAGCTCTGACAAACACTTAAATCACCAGAAACTGCGGCTAAACTGAAACACACCCTTTATTTCAGTACCGTTATTACGCCCCGCTCAGCTCGGAATTGATGGCAGTCCCTGATTGCCATCTTAATGGTTGTTGCCTTGTTGTATTAGCTGAATGTATTAGCATGTTGGTCCACATCCCTGGTCATATTAAGCATGATTCAGCATACCATAACCGTTCAAAGACAAAATTCTTGGTTTCCTGTAATCTAAAACAAAAAATTGAATGACTTTTGCCTGCCTTATGAATGTCAGTTACAAGTAGCACACAAAGCTAATCCAGGAAGTCCTGGAGGTCAGAGGAAACAGTATCTTTTAACCACATTGTCTTAAAAACTGAAAACAGATTTTTGCTGACCCCTTCTCAGTGAGCAAAAGGGTGACCATGTTTTAGGTTCTTTTCAAATTCTTTAAGTTTAAGCTGCTCAAAAACCATTTTATACATGAGTATGTGGTATATCAAGCTGTAGTCGTAATGCCGGGGGCAGTTTCTTTCTGCTCCAGATGACTCGCTGTCATTTAGTCTCTGAAAAAAATGTGGAGCAGAGCCGCTAGCTAGCAGTCTGGAGCAGTAGGAAAAGCATTAGGGCTGCATCATGCACTTTAAACGGACATTATCACCCCTCAAATTAGAGCTCTAATACAGACTGGAACAGAGCCTGACCTCTGACCACTGTCGAGATATCACCGCTGCTTTTACAGGAAAGTACCTTCTAACTAACATGAAAAAAGGCTGACCATGAATCACTGTTTTTGCGTGACGTGCAGGCAGCTCATCTCGTTCTCTGTAGAGGCGCTGCTTCTGCACCCTATTGGTGACTCTTGTTTGGCTTGAAAAACAAAACTTTGCTTCCCAATGTGCTTTCATGAAAACTGGTAAAAGTATCAGTTGCTCAAATTGATTTTTCATTTTAGAAGATTTTAATTTTTAAATTTAAACAGTGCAGAGTTACAGCGGTATTTAAAACTATATGAACAAAATATAAAAATACAAACTCTCAAGCACATGTTGGTCTCTACTACGTTGAAATTAGTTTAAAATACACTTTTTTTTTAGAAATTATTTTACCAGTTGCAGTTACACAAATCTAAAATAATAATAATAATAGTAATAATAATTTACATTTATATAGTGTCTTTCACAATCTGAAGGTCACTTTACATTAAAGAAATAAAGCAGCCTAAGCAATGAAGAAAGAAGAGAAATGTTCATGAAAAAGAAAAACCTTTTACAGTCTAAAATCATCCCCGCTTCCTGTGTCTCTGTCACTGTATGAGCACTAAATATTTATTGATTTGAACACAGAAGAATATTCACATTTTTACAGCTTAATTAACATCTGGATTTGTTTTGTATGTTTTTGTTGTTTAATGTTACGCATCTCTTGGACTTGGCTCATAACTCTCTCATTTACTCACTCACTCAATCACATTTAGCAGGCTGATGATTCTCCTCCAGCGGCACTATTAGCACTCACAATGTTTGTGCTTCATAACAGTGGTGCTTAATATTAATGACTGTGTAATGAGTCTTCTTGTTTGATATCCTTCTCTTTTTATCAACACAGAGCTCTTCAAACGTAAGCAACATGCATTATCAAACTGGCTCTAGCTTATTTAAATCTAGAATTGAAAGTATCGAAAGTTAGACTAGTGTTGGCCGCATTGCAGTATTGAGAAGTAATTGAACTTTGTGCTACGTTGTGCAGCTCAGAATTCTTAAAAACTGGTTTGCTTTGCAAAGTTTGCTTGGCTAGCTAATTTGCTCACTGAGGCTAGTGAAGCCAATGACATTACTGAAAAATCCAACCCCTGTTGGTGCTTACATCCTTATAAAACTCTCCACATAGACCTGGATCTGGCAGATTTGTCTTGCCTCCATTTCTTTTTAATTACTGTTTGAGTCTGCTCTAATAGGTCTGAATCTGAAGGAGGCAGGAAATGAGCTCAGGTGAAAGCACAGCCTGCAATTTGTGCGTACATCAGGGTTGGCTTGGCATGACTGGTTGTCAGGGGCAACGGGACGACCACCTGCTGCGGATGAAGTGCAGTTGGAGGGTCACAGCATTCTCTCCTACCGATCGGTCGCCAAAGACGTTCATGTTACACAACCTGCGCTTGTGCAATAGAAAGTACGGAAAATGATTTTACCCTCTTCCAGTGGAGATGGTTTTCTCTGAGGGGAGAGAGATGTTGAATGCTGTTCCAGGTCTGGAGTAGATGGTTTTTTAGTGAGGGTGATTTCGGTCACTACTGTTGTCTTTCAGTATCTGTGTTTGAGTTTATGTACAGGCCCAGTTCCTGAACAAAATCACAGATATGAAGAGTGGTGCTTTATATATAACCCAATTTAATAGTATTGTATAGTGTTTTCTCTTTAATCCCTTTTCACAGTAGCCATAAAATGCAGTTTGGGGTCGCTCAGCTGAACTATGCATTTTTTCTTCAATAATGTTGATAGTATTATAGTATTTTAATAAAAATGTGGAAGAGATTTACTAAACTAGAAATAGAGAGAGATTTGAATTGTTTTTATGGCAGGGGGCTCTCACTTCACTCCTCTGTTACTCCTCATTGCTCACCAACAGCTCAACATTTCACCAGTTGTAACTAGGACACAGCAGAGTTTCAAGGAAAAATATTTCACTTGATGATGTATTAATTAAAAGTCAATTCCCACTCCACCAGTAGAATGTCCACTAGGTGGGGCTACAGAAATGCACTCTACCATAGAACAAAACGTCATTTGACCAGGGGTGCCCAAACTTTTTCACAACCTATGACTGTAGGGACTGGATCGTAACTGTAAATACTGAGCTTCCTCGAGGAGAGCTGTGGAAATGGTCAAGCTAGCACAAGCTAGCGCAGTCCAAAATGTTTTGTTTACATATTTATTTGTATTTATTCTAAAATTAGCATTAACAGATTAACACATACTGCCCAGATAAATGGCTTTACAGATCATTTTCTCAGGTGTCTTAACACTTTTGACTGTACTGTATGTACAAAAATCTTATCCTGATAGCACTTTAGAAACTAATTTCAAGCATTTAAGCATAAGCCTTAAGGTCAACATGTCTTTAAGGTTATGTCAAATGTTAGTGCAAGCCTGAATAATTTACTCTGGTATTCATTGCTCTATTTTCAGTTGTTGTAGTTACAAAATTTGCAGCCTAAACTACAATGCATTTAATCAGAAAAGGCCTTTAGATGGAACTGTTCTCTGTAATATATGGGAAAGGTTCAAATACATTGTAGCTGGTTTACTTTATTCATGCAGGTGTGATAATAAAAAAACTCTAATAAGATAATAATAATAATAATAATAAATTCTAATAAGAAGCTGGTACACTATGGAGGCACTTCAAGTGTAAGTGTAGTGATCCTTCTCAGAGTAGCAATTGGTAGGCCTTACCAGTATAGACTAGCTCATTGCTAGCTAACCGAATGTTTATCTGAAAGGCATTTTGCACGCCGCTGAGGAAGTTAGCTCACTGCTAGTTGACTGAACGTTTGTCTGAAGGACATTTTCACACACTGCTATGGAGGTTAGCTCACTGCTAGTTGACTGAACGTTTGTGTGAAGGACATTTTTACGCACTGCTATGGAGGCTAGCTTGTTGCTAGCTAATAAGAGAAGACATACAGGACTGCTGAAAAGAACTGGACAAATGCAGTAATCAATTGAATCAGAAATACAGGAAAGTAATACGTAATTATATAAGCGTATGAGCACGGTGAATAGTATGCACCTGTATACACTAATACATGCCACAACTGGATATATTTTATACTGCAATAATGAGCATAAAATTATGGTTAATTGTGAAACGTTTTCACACACCGCTGTGGAGGTCAGCTTGTTGCTAGCTGACAGGATGTTTGTCTGAAGTGCATTTTCCCACATTGATACAGAGGTTAGCTCTTTGCTAGCTCTCTGTCTGAAGAACACTTTTGCACACTGCTGTGGAAGTTAGCTCAATTATACTATTTCAAGAATATTGCACTCAGAAAGTGGGTTAGGATTATATGACGGAGGGAACTCAGCCCTCATGTTTGATGCGTATTGTTTGTGTTATGTTTGTGTAGATATGGCCGTGTGGTTGGTGATGCACAAAGACCCTGTTGATATGAGTGTTTTTCCTCTGGTTTTGTATTAAGCTTATTTTATTTAATAGTCTAGGGCACCTTAATCCATGTAGATATTCGTGACAGATTAACGTTAACATCTTCTTACACGAACCTGAAGTTAGGTTCTTATTCGCCAGCTTCTTGTTCTAATTTTCCCGTTCCACCTTAAATGGTGTATCAGACCGCATCTTGTTCTAATTTGCCCATTCCACCTCAAATGATGCATCAGCCCGCTTCTTGTTCGAATTTGCCCATTCCACCTTAAATGGTGCATCAGCCCGCTTCTTGTTCTAATTTTCCCATTCCACTTTAAATGGTGCAGCTTCAGGCACCAGAAAGTGACTGCTGTACCATTTAAAGTGGAACGGGAAAACTCAAACAAGAAGCTGGCGAATAGGAAGCCAACTTTAGCTTTGTCCTTCTTACTGTGTTTTAGGAGGGCGGGGGTATTTTATTTTTATGTGTATTAAGATTAGAAGTGATTCACACATTGGTGGATTTGCTGATGTGTGTGTGTGTGATTGTGTTTCTCGTGTTAAACTGCAGACTGAATAATTTCTGCTGGTCTGGCTGGCTAATTAGTGATCAGTTATTACAGAAATAAAAGCTACAGAGAGTCCATGCAACCTAGATTATGTCTGAGGATTATGACAAAACAAATTTGGTGAAAATCGTTTGAGTAGTAAGAAAGTTGTGGCTGATTTGATCCTGAGACTAATACAAGTGAATTTGTTCACAAGCGGATCTTGACCGCTTCAACATGGCAGACACGCAGATGTATCGCCTCAGATAGAGAACAACAGGCAACGGGGGCATCGGGGTATGTGTGTATATCTATGGCTGTGAAGTATAGCTTGTTGCTAGCAAAAGGTTTGTGTGAGGGACATTGTGCGTCTCTGATATAGGCAGAAATGAATGGGTGCTGAAAGAACTGGAAAAATGCAGTAATCAGCCATATTTAGAAATACAGAAAAGTATTATGCAGTTATATAACAGTGTAAACAATATAAATAAACAGTACAATCCTGGTGATATTGCAGTCAGTAAATTAGTGTAGTTGTACACTACTTTTACTGTTTGGTACAGTATACATCTCTGGAGACTGTGTTACAGCTTCTGTTGGCAAGCACAGTGATTTTGTCTGAAACAGTAATTGCTGGCTAAATGTTTTATGGGTCCTCTGTTAGACCTCTTTATTCTGTGACTGTATTGCCTCACCCAAACTGACCTCTGATGTAACGGAGAGATGGAAAAGCAATCTGTGACTGGAAAAATTATGCATGAAGGCAGCCGGCCTGCTGTGAGACTGAGGTTCCACACATTTGTCTTGAAATCTGAAGCACTCCAGGGAGCGCGGGGAATGAAAGGAGCTCTAAATGCTGTGTGTGTTTTTGGGTAACCTTGAGCGTGTGAGTAGAGTGAGAGAGAGAGGGAGCGAGACAGGAAATTCTTGGCGTGCCCTAAATCTGTCTAATTGAGAGTGGGTCCCCTGCCATTTGTGTTAGAAGTTTGAACATTTGTGTTTTTTTGAAACTGCCCTCTCCACTTAGTCATTCAGGCCATCTGCTTTTTTTTTCCTGTCTGTAGGCGGCCAGGAGCAGGTCTGCTGTGATAGACGGATCTTTTATTTTTCTTTTAGTTGCATTTGCGTCATTCGATTTACCTTGTTCTGCTGATTGGTCAGATTGGTGCGTGGTCGTTTGTGTCCTGCACTGTGACAGTAATTTGGTTCTGCACAGTGCAAATTGATTAGTAATAATTCCTGATGAGAAGTGGCTGAAGAGGCTTGAAGGTGGGTTAATGAGTTTATGTAATCCATCATCTCTCCCTCTCTGTATATATATATGTATCTGTTTCACTCTCTTGCTGTTTCTCCTCTTTCTCAATTTCTTTCTTCTCTCTCTCTCTTCTCTCTCTGTATATCTGTTTCCCTCACTTTCTGTCTCTCTGTCTCGCTATATCTTTCTTCTCTTGTGCTCTGTTTTTCTATTCTTTGTCTCTCTCTCTCTTTCTCGTGAACTCTTTCTCTCTTTCACCCTTTCTTTTTTTCTCTCTCCCCATCTGTATATCTCTATATCTCTCGCTTTCTTTCCTCTCAGTCTCTTGCTATCTCTTTCTCGCTCTCTCTGTATATCCCCTGCCCTCCCCTTCTCTCTCTCTCTCCCCTTCTCTCTCCAGCTCTCTCTATCAGTCTGTCTGTTTGAAGAGTATTCCTTTTGTGTCTTTTTATCTGGGGAACAATGGCTCAACCAGCTGTCCAGCACTGCTTTGATTCTTCTTCAGTGAACTGAATGATGTCTGTGATCACCACAGAAACGAGAGCGAACGGAAGGTGGACAGGGCCAGATGGACAGGGCTGAGGTAATTGGTCACTCTGTGACACAGCTTAGCTGTTGTGGCTAACTACTTGCAGGATCCTTTTTGCTGTCATATGTTGAGTAGTCTGAAATCAGACAGGCTGTGTTCAGGATGCCCTGACAATAGTAAAGGTCCTGACTGCAGAGAGATAAAGATTTAAGGTGTTAAAGGAACGTTTTTCATCTGCCACATCTGTCACATATGGTTGACTGTTATAATTTCTACTTAGAAAGTACTTAGTAAGTAACTCCAATTGGAGACGACACCAATCCGACACCATGTATCGGACTGATTTCAGCAGAAAATGGAGTGGATCAGACACAGCAGTGCTGTTGGAGTTTTTAAACACCTCAGTGTCACTGCTGGACTAAGAATAGTCCAGCAACCTTGAATATCCAGCCAACAGTGTCGTGTGGGCAGCGTCCTGTGACCAATGATGAAGGACTAGAAGATGACTAACACGAACTGTGCAGCCACAGATGAGCTTTCGTCTCTGACTTTACATCTACAAGGTGAACTGACAAGGTAGGAGTGTCTAATAGAGCGGACAGTGAGTGGACACAGTGTTTAAAAACTCCAGCAGCACTGCTGTGTCTGATCCACCACATCAGTGTTACTGCAGTACTTAGAATGATCCACCACCCAAATAATACCTGCTCTGTGGTGGTCCTGTAGTGGTCCTGGGGGACTGTAGGCATCTACAGTCTGTAATTGTAGAAGTACAAAGTGCACCTATGTGGTAAGCGGAGCTGATAAAATGGACCGTGAGTGTAGATACAAGGAAGTGGTTTTAATGTCATGGGTGGTTGGTGTATATATCAGTTTTGTGCTTTTACTCTGTTTTACAGCTTAAACTGCTGTGTTAGCTCCCTGGCTAACCACAGCTGTGAAACCAGTCACCTCACTCTTGCCAGCTATGTGGGTTATTTACATTGTTTTGTTACAGATTAGTGTGCAGCACTATACTCCCATGGGTATAACATTCTGTTCACTTTTATGACTACTGTTTATGGTTAGCGAATTAGGTGGCTTGCTAACTGCACCAACATGTAGGATTTCTCAGCCTTGATAACACCCATTTCGCAAGGCAACATGAAGTACAGGTATCTACTGTACCTTTGGCTTCATACAGAAGTCAAAGGTAGCAAAAATGTGTATGAATTTTGGAGAGCAAGAATAGTTGAGAACACACACACACACACACACACACACACACACACACACACACACACACTTTCATCTGCTGCACTTAATCTTCATTATCTCACTTCTCCAGGCAAAGTTCTCTCAGACACGTTTTTTCCAATTAGCCGATCATGTGTGGATGACTTTGTCTGGCTGTGGCAGAATTCACACCGTCCCCGTAATGACTGTAATAGCTAAGAGAGTGAGAGCGGTTACGCAACAAGCCTTCATTTATCCTCCAGCCACAAATAATATAATCTTCATAATAGCATTTATTTAGGACTCCTTTCCTTGCTTTCAGCAAAGAGGGCGGGAAGGAGGACGGCTGCGGAGTATTGAAGCAGAGAGAGAGATAAATTGAAGCTGTTGTAAGTGGAAAGAGAGTTCATTTCCACCTGTGGTTGAGCGGACTGTTCTATCAGAGCACATCTGGCTGCTGTACTGACCGCAGAAATGCAAACTGGTTACCTAATCCATGACAGGTTGTGAAGTTCTGACTTTAAAGTTTGCTTCGGGTGATATGTTTTTGTAAGCATGCTAGAAAATGAATGGCCATGTCATTCGAAAGATTCAATGCATTCACACTAGGCCTGCACAATATGGACACAAATATGACGAGTTATAATATAAATTAAATAGTATGACTGACTGGGTGCCACCAAGTACAGACTATGATTTTTTTTTTTGTCTGTGTTATAAAGTTATAACACATATACATATAAAGTTATAAAAAATATAGGTGCAAACAAACAAACTATACACAGATGAACCAAAATATAATGACTACCTCTCTGCTGTTGGTTTTCCATGTGCCGCCAAAACAGCCCCGACCAGCCAAGGCTTTTGAAGGTGCCATGTGGTATCTCGCACCATGACGTTAGCAGCAGGTCCTGCAAGTTGTGGGGTGGAGCCACCGTGGTTTAGACTTGTTATTCCAGCACACCCCACAAATGCCCAATTAGATTGATATCTGGGGATTTTTATCATGTTCTCGATCCATTCCCAATCAGTGTGTGCAGTGTGGTATCTTGCTGAAAGAGGCTGCTGCCATCGGAGAATACCATTGCCGTGAAGGGGTATACCTGGCCCGCAACAATGTACAGATTGGTGACACTTTGTGCCCAGACCCAAAAGTTCTTTTGGTGGTGAACAGAGGTTAACACGGGCACTCTGACTGGTCTGCAGTTATGCAGCCAGGGTGTGATGCACTATGTTTTCTGTCCGTCATAAAATTTCTTTGACTTGTGACACAGTAGCCTTTCTGTCGGTTTGAATCAGATGGGATAGGCTTTGTTGCTCTTGCGCATTCGTGAGCCTTGAGGTTTGTCCCTCCTTGGATCACTTTCGGTAGGTACTCACAACTGCTGACCTGGAGAACCCCCCAAGCCTTGCTGTTTTTGAGATGCTCCTACACAGTCATCTGGCCAAAAAAATTTGTCCCTTGTTAAAGTCGCTCAGGTCTTGACAGCTACCTGTTTCTCCAGCGTCCAATACGTTCACCATGAGAACTGACTGTTCACTTACTGTGTGATGGATTCCAGACTTTGACAAGCTCTGTTGTTACAAGATAATCAATGTTATTCACTTGATTTGTGAGTGGTCTTAATGTTTTGGCTTGTTGATGTATATCAACTCCTTTTAAAAGCTGCATGTTTGTTGTAACAGTAGCCATTACTGCTTCACAATCAGTTAATTAAGGATAGAAAAGTTTTTGAGCTCTGCGTATGTTTGTATTTTCAGTTGACTCTGTACCAGAGTGGCTAAGTCACTTGCTCTGTATGTGTTCATGAGTGCTCACCACTGTTATTACAGTTTTAATCTTAGACACCACTACATTCCTGCCGGTCTAATTACATCACTGTGTATAAAATGTACGCTGTGATGGACTGGTGACCTGTCCAGGGTGTATCCTGCCTTCCGACAGCTGGGATAGGCTCCAGCACACCCCACCAGAAAGATAAGCGGTTTCAGAAAATCTGTGCCCACTGAATTTGAGCGTGGTACTGTAATAGGATGCCACCGTTGCAACAAATCAGTTTGCAAAATTCCTTTCCTCCTAGAAATTCTGCGATCAACTGTGAGTGGTATTATTGAAAAGTGGAAGAGTTAAGGAACCACAGCAACTCAGACCACTTAAAGTTACAGAGCAGGGTCATCGAGTGCTGAGGAGCATAGCGCATAAAAGTTGCCAGCGCTCTGCTGACTCAATAACTGCAGAGTTCCAGACCTCCTCTGATATTAACATCAGCACAAAAACTGCGCCAGGAGCTTTAAGGCATGAGTTTCCATGGCCGAGCAGCTGCATGCAAGCCTTACTTCACCAGGCACAATGCCAAGCGTTGGACAGAGTGGTGTAAAGCATGCCAGCACTGGACTCTGGAGCAGCGGAAACGTATTCTGTGGAGTGACAAATCACGCTCCTCTATCTGACAGTCTGATGGACGAGTCTGGGTTTGGTAAATGCCAGGAGAATGTTACCTGCCTGTCTGCATTGTGGCAACTGTAAAGTTTGGTGGAGGAGGGATTATGTTATGGGGTTCTTTTTCAGGGGTTGGCCTAGGTCCCTTGCTTCTGCATGCCAAGATATTTTTTCATGACATTTTTTCAATTCTGTGCTTCCAACTTGGTGGGAACAGTTTGGGGAAGAACTTTTTCTGTTCCAGCCTGACTGAGTACCAGTGCACAAAGTAAAGAACATATATTGATGGTTGAGTTTGGTGTGAACTTGACTGGCTCGCACAGAGCCCTGACCTCAACTCCATGAAACACAGTTGAGATGACCTAGAATGATTGTGAAGAGATTGTGAGCCAGGTCCTCTTGTCCAACATGTGTCTGACCTCACAAATGCTCTTCTGGATGAATGGGCAGAAATTCCCACAGGCACACTCCAAATTCTTGTAGAAAGCTTCCCAGAAGAGTGGAAGCTGTAATAGCTGCAAAGTGGGGACCAGCTCCATATCCATGCTTATGGATTTAGAATGAGATGTACTGAAAGCTCCTGTAGGTGTAATGTGTAGGTGGGTCAACACTTTTGTCCATATAGTGTATTTTGTTGACTTTTAAAGTGAAAAGAAGTAGCAGACAATATTTACATTTATGACATATACATTTTTGTAAATGTAAATGCACAGTTGCTTTATATTTGAGAAGCCTAAATAAGAAAAAAATAGTAATTGTGGCATATCCAAAAGTTTGGACACCCTTCTAAATTAGCACTTTGTAACACCCCCTCCCCTTTGACTATCATAGCTTGCGAACACTTTTTGTAGCCAGCTAGAAGTCTTTCTGTCCTTGTTTTAGGTATTTTCACCCACTCTTCCTTGCATAACACTTCCAGTTCTGCAGTATTCTTGGACTGTCTTGCAAGATCTACCTACAGATTTTCAGTGCTGATCAAGTGAGGGGGCTGTGAGGGTCATTCCAAAAGCTTCAGCTTGTGTTTCTTGAAGTAGTTCATGGTAGATTTCAAGGTATGTTTTTTATCATTGTCCTGCTGTAGAAGCCAGCCTTGTTTCAGCTTCAGTTTCTTGACTCACTGGATCATATTTGCGTCCAGAATTTGCTGATATTTAGTAAAATTCATTCCTCCATCTACCCATAAAATTTGCTGCCACACAACCCCAAAACGTAATAGATCCAATCCAAGCTTAACAGTTGACAAGGTGTTTTTTTCATCAGATGCTCTTCTCCAGACATACCTTTAGAGACTTTGGTCAAAGAGTTCCACTTTTACTTCATCAGTCCACAGCACATATTTCCAAAATGCATCTGGCTTATCTAGATGTTGTTTTGCATTTTTCAGATGTAAATCTCATGGTTTCCCTTCAATGATTCTTTTTTGCAGATAATTTTTGTGCAAGCAAACATTGCACAGAAAAACAGTCCATCACTCTTGTGCTACCTAAACCCTTCTGCAGCTCCTTTGCTGTTATATGGGGGTTTTGCTTTGCATTTCTGGCCAGCATATGACCAGTTTTATGTGAGAGTTTTCTTGGTCTTCCAGATCTTGCCTTGACTTCCGCAGTTCCTCTTAACAGCTGTTCCTTAAGGACACTTTTAGCTAGTGCTTTGATATCTTTTTTTTTTTTGCCTCCCTACTTTGTAGACATCAGTTTGCTTAATTTTCAGATATTCATTCAGCTGAGTTCATGATTGTTGAATGTTAGCACAAGGTTTGAAGAGAGAGAATTTATGCTCTGGAATTATCATGAACAATTTGGCAATTCCAAATCACAGTTTTTGATTTACCTACCCAGTTCTAATGAGTCATTTAAGGCTAATAAGTCATTTAAGTTCTGAGACTTTACAACTAGAAGTGTCCAAATGTTTGCCCATGTCGAAATTACTTTTTAGCATGTATTAACATTTGAGGAAAATTGTTATTTTTAAAGACTTTTCTGCAGATGTTGTATTTACTTATTTTCCCTTCAAAGATCAACAAAATATGGAATTTGGCTAAGGGTGCCTGAATGTTTGCGTACATCTGTATGTGTACTTTCACTCTCTTACTTTGGTTGTGTAATGTTCTTTATAAAACATGAAATGTCTTCTGCAAGCTTCAAATATCTGTTCATTTAGAACAGCCTAAAAATGTTCACCACCATTAGCTTAGTGCTAACATACTACCAAAAAATTAGCGTTATCATAGAGGTATATTTTCTTTTCTCTTTTTTCATATTTATGGCCCGGACTGAAGGCATAGCTCAAACAATCATGGTTCACCAGTGGTGTAATAGTCTTAAAGCTATGGTTTAAAAGCCTGTTTAGTTCTAAGAGGAAAAGAGAGGTTGGAAAATCGTCATGTAAAAATTAATTATGGCTGTTATTGGTACATAAACCCACACAAACATTGTAATTGGGCTTCAGGGAAAAAAATAAAATACAAGAAAATGTAGAATATGGCCTTTAATATTCCAACAGTTTGTAAACTGAAGTTGGCAATACAAATGTCCCATTGTTTGTCATGCTAGTAAAGGACTCTCAATTGAATTGGACTGAATTAATTGACTATGTATGTGTTTCTCCCTCTCTCTCTCACTCCCTCTCTCTCTCTAGCTCACTCTGACTACAGGCCCACGTGGAGGGGTAGGGGTGAGCAGTTGATGAAAACACTCCACACACCCCTTTCTCCCTGCCTCCGAGCTCCTCCTCCTGTGGCCCCGTCGTCATGGCGATGAGTAGCGATCCTGGATGCATGGGGACAGAGCCTGACCCCGACCCCGAACCCTCCTCCCAGACCGAGCTGGCTGATAAGATGGCCGCCATCACCATAACAGACCCATCAACCAATGGGCTGAGGAATGGGGCGGGGATCCGGAAAGCCCCACCACAGCGACCGCACCTGTCCGGCAGGAAGATGTCTCTACAGGAGAGAGGGACGTACCTGTCTGCAGGGGGTGGAGCCGAACGATACCACCATATTTCCCCACGGGCCGCCCGCAGGCCCACCATCGAGTCCAAGCGCGTGTCCATCTCGGACGCACAGGTGAGGACTCACCTGATATGATTCTGATTCTTTAGGAAACGATTCAGGGCACAATCTCAGATTTCACCAAGAATCATTGCAGTGTTTTTGGTATAATTTGTAATAATAGTATTAATAATAATACTGTACTAAATACATAAATGGAACTGGTGGAACTGTTTAAACAGAATTGGAATATGGACGATAAAAACAATACACAAAGTTTTTTAACATTTTTTCCTGTATTTATGTATGAAAATAGCCTAAATTCCTTTACACACAGAGCACAATTTGTTCATGCAATTTATTCAGATGACAATAAATTTATTCAACCAGATGTATAACTGGTGATATCTTGCACACACATTTGACAAAATGATTTTTACAACACTTCGCCAGCAACATTAACTGTCTGACCAATCACAGTCATCGCTGGTGTTGGCATGGAGACAACCAAGCTGACAGATTGGCTGTATGCAAAGGATTAGAATCTCCTAAAGTAGTTAAAATGGGGCTCAGACTGGGCTACAAACATCCATATTATAACCAGAAGCACCCAAAAAGTTTCAGCTTCTGAAAGAAACAATAAAGCTCTTCATGCTACTTTCTTTTTTGACACCTGTTTTTTGAGTTTTTTAATAGGCAGTCATAATCAGAACAAAACCAAAAAGAGGAGGGGGGAAAAAAAAGGTTGTATGTGGTTACAAAACTTTTATCAAATAAGCGTATTTAAAGATGTATTGTGTTTGCATTTACGTCCATTTATCCCTGTTTATTTCTGTGGTGTCATGTAGTCCATTTTCAACACCTGTTAACAAATACGTTTTCTCTAACTCAAAGCTGTTAAGTCATTTTTTCTAGTATATACATTTGCAGTACAATTCAGTCTTACAATTATAGACGCAGAACTACATGATTCACCGTTGTTTAGGTGATTGATTAAAATCTGTCATTAATGTGAACGATCAGGTGACCTGAAATGACCTGCATGCGCACATCCTACTCAGTAACGTCTTGTGAATGAATCACATGCGTCACGTGCATCATGAGCAAACAAACTAACAAGCAGAACGAGCCTTCGCTGCGAAAATAATGAACTCTAAAGCTAATGAGCTCTCAGCTGCTCGTTATTAGAGGGAGACGACAGCAGAAAAGGTGAGATGTGTTGCTTTTCTACAGGCTTTAACTTCTGTTCAGCACTGCTGCCATGGTAACCCTGAATGCTGGCGCACGCACAGTGGGGGGAAAACAGCACATGAATTACGATCTGAGGATTCACATTAAGGTCGCATGGCCACGAATCGGATACGTATCCGATCTAGGACCACATATGAAAGCGGCTCAGGTCGTATTTGAAAAGATCAGATTTGTGTGTCCACACAGCCCCGAAAACATCAGATCTGAGTCACATTAGGGCAAAAATTCAGATTTGTGCCACTTCAACCTGAAAATGTGAATGTAGCCCAATTGTTTTGGTAGTGACTGTTTTAGCTAATTTTGAGCATAACTCATAAACACTTGGCAGTATATGACTAGCAAACCTTGAACAGAGCTTTGAACAGTTTTACTGACGGAAAGTCAATATTTCCCACGAAAGCGCAAAGTTTATTTAATTGCAGGAATGATGTGTTTTCGGTAGTGATAATTCTTAATGTCACACACTGATTTTCTGACTTTGGGACACATTTACTTGGAACCAGTGAAGTTGAACTGCTTACCGTACGGCCAAGAGGGATAGGGATGCAGTCTCACTTCTTGCTTACTTTTTGAACAGTTTTGAATAGTTAAAGTTTTTTGAATTTAATAAATTTATTCATTGAATTTCATTTAATAAATTAAATCTGTCCTGTTCACTTTCAAATAAATCAAGAACATTTTTTAAAACCAATGTTGAAAAAAATCCCCAAAATATTATTTTTATTCATTAAATTATTTAAAAAGTATTATCTTCTCAATTGGAAATTTTAGGTTTTAGAGTTAGTGGCTTATGTTCCAACAGAAGGTACCCTATAAACGATGATTTGTATGTATGTAGCTTATTACTATCTCTATTAATGCCTTGGGATTAAATTGATAGTTTTACATATCAAAGTTATTAGATATTCTACCTATTAGATAATCTACGCGTCTTTACACCTGGTTGTTTCATGTGACTTGCATCTGGATTGTAAGGTTTTAACCAACATGGATTTACACTTTGTAATCAAATGTGTCTCCGATTAGATTGAAATCTGATTGCTCTATGGTGCATAATATGCAAATTAGCCCATCTTCACCTGTGTTGTTCCTCATTTTTCCTGTTTTGCTGCAGAGAAAGATGTCATAAGCCCAATTCAAGCTGGACTAGTTTTACCAATGGAGGTCCAGTAATATGATCCTTGAGTTGACTGGCTGATTCATGCATTAGAAAAGATCCCCAAATTACCCCAAATAGCCCAGATCGAAACATCATTGTGCGGATTATGTTAGTTTTCATCAGCATTATGCAACACTGCCAAACTGTAAGCTATGTGTGAATGGGTGGAGCAGAACTGTTGTGTACTGAATGGTGCATGTATGACATCATTACATTGAGCTGTTTTACCAAAAATGTGGAAAATTAGTTTTTTTCATGATATGGGCTCTTAAAAACACCTCATCTGTATTGTACAGTAGTGTGTAGAGTGTGTGCGCTGTGCAGGGGGCTACGTGGGTGTTAGAACTCACTTCCTGTAATCAGACCAAAGGTCATGCAGTAATATATGGAATCATCACATAGTGGTGCTGCTCGTAATCATTCAATGAAGGGTCTGTCTCTCTTTCTCTCTCTCTCTCAACAATCACAGTACAATCACAGTTTAGCCCTGGTCAGGGACAGCGAAGATTGTTTGTTTGTTGCTGTGGTTACTATAGTTTCCATCTCTTCTTCTTTATTTACTTTCATTATGTCGTGTTTTAAACACCAACCCAGGAAGGAATGCTTTCCTTTTCCTATTCATTTGCTGCCCTTGAAGAAGAAGATGAGACGAGGCGCCTGACAGTAAGTGCTTTCAGGAATCCGCTGTGCTGAGGCGGGTAGTGGTGGTCTTCCAGAGTGTACATTTTTTATTCTGCAAACGGATTCATGCCCAAAATAATGTCCACACTATTAAATGATGATGACAGTAAAGCAAAAAGGCTTCATCCATCTTTGTGTGAATTGAGCAAATAAGTTAGTAGTGATTGCACATTGCTTTGCAGGGCGCAACACTATTTTTATTCGTTATGTCTTTTTCTTGAGATACCAACACCAAAACTCCACAGTGTTTGGTCTGGTTGGGGATGGTGAGCTTGCATTCAGGTTTATGATCAGTTTAATCAGGTGTACAATGATTTGTTAAATGTCGACCACCTCGCAGCACCGTAGCCAACACCTGAGATACTATAACAAACACAAAGCAGCATCCTAGAAACCACTTTGGAAAACATAGCATCCACCCTCCAACACCCTAGCAACCACCAGAGATACCAAAGAATTGTAAAACGGCTGTATAAAAGCCTAAAAAATGTCACTTACACGCTTCAAATTTTCGTGTTTCAGTCAGAAACAGCCTCAAACCTCAAACCCAGACTGAATCCCAAACGGCTCTGTACTCCCTAAATAATGTGCTATGAAAGTTCAGAAATTCTAGCCTCTACAGCCAATTAGTGCATAATGTATCGAGTATGGATGTGTCTGAGTGCCTAATGACTATTTGAGGTGCAGAATCCAATATTTAAACTCCTACATAGTGCACTACATAGGGAGTAGGGAGCCGTTTAAAGTCCAACCCCAGCATGAGAAGAGGGGCGCCGCTGGGTTGGTGCTAAATAAGACTCACAATGGTAATTTAGTGACCAAGAAGTACTTATAAAGCGAAGGTTGTTGCATTAAACAGTGTTATGCTGTCATATGTTCACTGTTATACAACAAAAAGTTATTCATGAAATGACTGCAATATGCAGCAATGGGCGTGGTTGCTTAGCAACAATACCATACTCTAAAGGAAAAACTTATTGGCTTGTAGGTACTGTTTTTGCTGATACTGATAAAACCACAGGCGTCAATATTGGCCAGTATTATCGTCCGACTGTCATATTAGTCGAGCTCTAATATTGTATATTTGTGTCATTGTGACGTGCATTTTCATTCTTTTGGTGCACGTCTTAGTCGTTACATGCTACATTATGTATATACTGTGTTTTGTTTTAATGTGAATGTGAGCACCATTTCCCAGCCAGTTTCATTCTGAAGTGTTACTGAACACTTTGTAAGGACTTTTACAGGCGAATTGGAGGATTATCTGATACAATCTCTGCAATTTTGCAATAATTATGCAAAGCTCATAAAACTGAGTAAGCTTAGCAGAGAGAATATAGTCTGCTTTAAGCTCTGTTTGCTTTGGTGAACTTTTGTAATGTTGGCATGTCAGTCAAATGTATTGGTACCTGAAAAGTTATTGAACAATCTTACATTCATCATATAAATTAAACTTCTTTATTCATTTTGTTCATTTAGATTTGCTGTGTGATTTTCTTTTTTTTTAAGAGCTGAGGTAGCTGTGATGTGACTGTTACAGCTGGTCATTGTCTCTGTCTCTCTTAGAGAGCTAAAGGCCTGTCATTCTGTCTCTTGAGGTAGGTTGATGAGTGACAGGATGAGGTCAAAGTAATTGACCTGTAATGTCATTATATGAGTCTTTTCTCTTCAGTGGGGTAAGAATACCGCTTTCTTTCCGCTGGCTGACACCCAATAGCTTACGTTCTCTGTCAGTCTTTGTCTTGTTCTCTTGCTACTGCACACTCTTATCTCTCTCTTTCTCTCTCGAGTTGCGTACAGCCATATCTGATTGTAAAATAAGCGCACAAGTTTCACTGACAGGTTTGCGAATCATCAGTTTTCATCTTTAGCATATCTGTAAGATCACTTGTACAGTGTGTGTACATTTGTAATAGTTTAAAAATGCTGAAAGCATGCTTGCTTTGTGTTAAACCAAAGCTATTAATATCACCTCTAAAACCAGTTAGGTTAAAAATAGAAAATAATTATAGTTCTAATTATTTGTGCACATGGAAATCCAGTACAAAAGTGGGTGTACTTGTTTTATAAACCAATAAACAAATGCTGCAACTATTCCATGTCCCGTTTAAAGATATATTACACTGTGCTTTTGTTTTGCACTATTGACTCTGCCCAAAACATAAACAATACAAAGTGCTGCAACAATACAGCTTTTAAATATGTTATTTTAGAAAAATTGTCATTTTACCAAAATAAAAAATCGAAGACGTTTTGTTTATTTCACATTTCATACGTTCTCATCATCTTAATTTTAACCCGATAAAGTTTGGTCAGTAAGGGGAGCAGTGCGCTCACTGCTCGACCTCGAACTCCACCACCAAGCACAGCCACTGACCCATGGGCTGTCACTTTGTTGGCTCCTACCAAAACCTCTGCGTGAATTAGGGCGTGCTTCATGTAAATGATATGTAAAGGAGGTGCTGGTAGGCTGGCACTTGATTTCACGCACTGAAGCTGATTCATCATTTGCTCTCAAATCTCTGCTTGTTTCCACGTCGCACTAAAGTTTCATGAATTAGATGCGGAACAGTTTGTATGTCCTTAAATTCTGACTCCAATCTATAGACCCAATCAGAATGTTTGTAAACATGTTTGGCTGTACGCCTGAGTGGATAACTTGCGTCCAGTCAGCATGGAAGCGGCTCAATTCACAACACAATTTACAACATATTCAAGCATAACAGACATAAAAACGTTGCCAATAATAGTAAAATCTTTTTGTGTTTGAGGCTGTAATGTCACACATAGCACAGTAGGAAATGTTTTACTTAGTATTTCCCATTTTCCAGCTTTCAAAAGCAAGTAGAGATGCTATCCCAGTGAACGACGATTCAGCAAATCCTTTGCTCTTCCAGGTGAAGATAAAGACACCAAGCACTTTTACTCGACCGATACGAGCACCAGAATGTAGGACAGTGTGGTGATGTTATTATGTATGTTAATTTTGGAGTTATTACTTTGCATAGAGTTTGAAATAAGGTGACATAAGCTATAAGAAGCTAATGCAATTAATGAAGTATGAATGTAGACATTAGTTTGCGCAAGTGTGCAGAACAGTGCAGTATATTGTTTCACATCAGCCAATAAGGGATGCTATCTAGCAAGCAACGTAGCTAATTAGCCATATTAGATGCTTAAATGAGCAAAAATTATTAATCTTGGTTATTATAACGGCTCCGGCTGTCTCCCAGGCAGTTGCAAAGTGAATTAGAACCAGAACCATAAGTTTAGTTGGTTCATGTTGGGTTCAGTGTTGGGTTCAGTGGAAAAATATCCTTATAAAGTGAATGCTTTTTTTATTGAACTTTGTAATGAACTGTGTGGCTGATGCAAGTTCATGATTATATAATAAAATGAATAACACAGTCCTGAAGTTATTGACCTGGGAAGGTCATTTTAAGAAAGTTTTTTCAGTCTTGAGTCTTGGTTCAAAACTCTTAATAGGGACAGAGAGACAGCCAGCCAGCAACTCACAGCTCTATGACTAAACACACGCACACACACACACACACAGTGGATTTCATTTTGAACCGGGGCAACAACAAACAAACCAACCTCCATCTTGCGGTTTACTGACACTGGAATCCTCTCTGCATTTAATTCCCCTCATTACTTCTTCTACTTTCTGTAACACTAACTTTGCACTGTACGTCCATAAACAGGCCGAATCAACAGGACTTGTTCCCTTGTTCACAGTGAACGTGCTGGGTTTGTTTTCCCCGTCAGGAATGACTCCCTATGGCGAGGTCCACCACAGTGACCCTGCCCAGAGGGGCCCTAGGCTAGGAGAGAAGGGGAGATGTTAAGGCTTGCCCCAACCTCAGTCACTGAACATGCATAGTCAGTCTCACTCAGGGATCAGAACACCAGAGGTGGGCAGTTGTTGATGAAATGTGCATTAGACTTTTCCACGGGTTTACCTCAGTGCTCATGGTGGAGCAAAGTGGACAATTTAAGTATAAATAAAGTTTAAATAATTATATAATTAAAGTTGAAATGACTCATAGAGAAAGAGAGTGTACAGCTCAGCACTTTAGAGTAAGTAAGTAAGTAAAGTTTATTTATATAGGGCTTTTTACAACAGGTGTTGTCACAAAGTAGCTTTACAGAAAAAAAATCAGCATTACAGAAAAAAATCCGGGTCCAAACCCCCCATGAGCAAGCCAGAGGCGACAGTGGCAAGGAAAAACTCCCTAAGAGCAGGAGGGAGAAACCTTGAGAGGAACCAAGACTCAGTTCGTGAGGGTGAGGTTTGCACAGTGTTGTTCAGCATGAAGCTCAATGGTGGTCAAGCAGGTCCCGATCAAGGCAGGCGAGGCAACAGCATCAGACACACAGGATGGGTAGCTGTTCAAATAAGAAACAGAACAAGTGGATGGTCAGGTTTACCCCAGACAGGATGATCTGATGCGTATGGAGTTCTGTGCGTGTATGTGTGTGCTGCAGTGAGTGTGAATGTGTCAGTGTTGGTGTGACGGTTCTGTGCGTGTGTGTGCGTGTGTGTGCGTGTGTGTGCGTGTGTGTGTGTGTGTGTGAGGGTCAGTGGGTGAAAGTGAAATACCTCTGCTGCCTTTACTCCAGTGTATTTACAGGATGACTATACATCTGATACATTAGCTCACAGCATTATATATTATTAATGTGCTGTTCTTTCTCTCTCTCTCTCTCTCTCTCTCTCTCTCTCTCTCTCTCTCTCTCTCTCTCTCTCTCTCTCTCTTTCTGTGTGCGCGATTGTGTGTTCACTTTTCTATCTGTGGAACAGCGTCTTAACTGATGAAGCAGTGCTTAAAGTCAAATATCATGATGTGAACATACACAGGCACCTGCACATTACATCCATATGTGCTTGTTGAACATCTCTTTCCAAAACATTTATTAGTCATAGACCAATCATTCACATTAGTCAATATCACAGTAATTTTATTGTTGCTGATGTTGTTGTTGTTGTTTCTTTGCCTTTATTTTTATTTTTTTGTCTGTTTGTGCCCTCATTCTAATCTATAGTCACTTAAAAAATGTATGTATTAGAAAAGATCACACTTGACTACAGGCTATACAAACAGAACATAACTACAACAACAACATTTATTTGTATAGTGCATTTTACAACTAGTGTTGTCTCAAAGCAGCTTTACAGAAAAGTAGTTTATAGAAGGAAAACAGTTTATGGTATAACATATATATATAGCTTATATAGATGAGCTTGTGCAAACGAAGGGTGCCAACATGCCAGTTTGGCAATAATTTGGCTTCCATCAAACAAACGCTAAATGTTGACAGGGTTAAATGCCATCTATGTAGACTATAGTTACCATTATAAATAGTTAGATAATGGTAAAAGCTAGTCCATTCAGTAATTATATGGTAAATACATTAGCATCATGCGGCTCTTTCACAGCCCTGTTGTAGATCCACAGCAGAATTAGCTTTTTAGGTAAAAATAAAATAATCCACCTTTGCAGTAAAGCTCTGCTGATTGTTCTAAGACAGTTTTAACAATAAATGGTCTTAAGCGCTGGAGTTGTATTGAATGTAAAACTGCTAATTCACCCTTTAACCCTGAAGATTGGCACACAGACTGCTGGTCACATAGCAGCGCAGACACCAATCTCTCCTAGGTAGTAGCTAATGAAAAGGCAAAGAGAAAGATTTAAGACAAACATCGATAATTTAGAGTTTATTTAACTTATTTGCGTTTATAGTCACTCCAGCTGGTTTTCTGCTATGTTTAATCTGCAACGAGAAGCTGTCAAACACTAAAAAGTCGTGAGGCTTGAGTAAGCTTCTTGTTCGAATTTCCATGTTTCACGTTAAATGGGGCAGCAGTTACATTCTGGCAGCTCATGCACTATTTAAGGAAGAACGGGAAAATTTGAACAAGAAACTGTGAATGAGAAGCGACTTCAGCCTGGTAAAAAGTCAAACGTTGAGAGACATTTTACAAGAAACTACTCAACTTTTGAGAAGAAGTTTCCTGCCAGAGATGCAAGAAAAGTGGCTATAGCTGAGCTAAAGCTTAAAAGCAGAGGAAAGTAAGTCAGTGTTTTGTTCATATTATATTTTTTAACCTATGCTAGGACATCAGCACATACTGAGACATATTTACAGCCAAGATGGTAAAATGGACATAAAATGCTGTGGCTCCCAGGGTGGTATGATTTTTGTTGGAAGGACAGAATGGCTTTTCTTAACGTTTGGGTTGCCGACCCCTGGTATAGTGTAAAGCTCTGTAACACTCACAGTTGTACGTCATTACTGAATTTGAATCACGATAATATCTTTTATCGCAGTAATTTTGCATAATTGTTTACATTGTCGTCCAAGCTTCCCATTTAAAGTCAAAAGAGTGTTAGTGAGGTCTGCTGATGTCATGAGATAAAACCTGGCTCACAGTCAACATTTCAGTTCATCCCAGTGGTGTTGGATAGGGTTGACTTCAGGCCAGTCAGGTTCTTTAATACAAAACTCAGGAAACAGTTTTGTTATGGAGCTCTCTGTGTGTATGCTGAAACAGGAAAGGGTCTCCCCCAAACCGAGACCAAACCAAACAGCCCCAAACCATTATTCCTCCTCCACCAAACTTTACAGCTGGCACCATGCATTCGTGTTCTCCTGATATCCACCAAAGTTGGATTCATCCGTCAGACAGCCAGACAGTGAAGCGTGGTTGACTAAGCTTATCAGTACCATCCTTTCTCCTGCCGATGTTTGTGTAAAGAGATTGTGTATGCTTGATTTGATGTGTGTTAGCAATGGGAGTAGGCAAACACACTAATTAGAAGTGGTAGAATGAATGTCTTGCTTTGCCACCCCTCCCTCCTTTCTCAGAATCTCCTTGTCTCTGAAGACATGTAATTGTTGCTATGGTATTGAGACAGTGCCAGTTTGAGCCATGATGACTTTTCTGGGCCTGTTATTACCATTAATGTTGCTATAATAAGGCCTGTATGGAAGCGGACATGAGGTTCCTCTGTGTCTTTCCATAACAAACACAACACTCGTCCTCACTGCACAATCACACGACCGCCCACTGGGCTAAGAAATATGTCAGCTCAGTTTAATGTCTCTCTCTCTCTCCCCCTCTCTCTCTCTGTCTCATATTCAGGACT
Organism: Colossoma macropomum; assembly: GCF_904425465.1. Taxonomy (NCBI): domain Eukaryota; kingdom Metazoa; phylum Chordata; class Actinopteri; order Characiformes; family Serrasalmidae; genus Colossoma; species Colossoma macropomum. Next base: position 17,430,886 of record NW_023494794.1, on the reverse strand, counting down.
GCATCCAGCTTAACCAGTACAAACTGAAGAGTGAAATTGGAAAGGTAAGAATTCTTTATTTATAGACTACAAACATAGTTCATAGTGTACACAGTATATATTAACCCCTTACCAAGTCATGGGCCAGCTGACAGGCCCGAAGTTTTATTACACACTTCTATAACCTGAGAAAAGCTTCATTAGTTTGAATTGAAGCCCGTGTAGTTACTGAATAATAAGCCTTAGTATGTAAACAGGAATGTTAAGGGGTTAAGCTTGTCTTACGTAAGACTAAAATAATAATTGCTTTTATATTGAAATCGCACGTGTATATACCCCTCAGCGTTAATAGTGCTTTCACAGATGTGCAAGTTACCCAAGCCATTAGAACTAACACAACTCAGTACCCTGACAAATGCTGGCTTTTGAACTTTGCATTGGTAACAATTGAGATGGTCATTTTCTTCTTTGGTTTAGAGAATGTGACATCCATTATTTCCAAAAACAATTACAAGGATGGACGTCAGTCCATCTCAGATGAGCTTTAGCCCAGAGAAGTTGGTGGCGTTTCTGTGTCTTCCTGTGATAGAATGTAAGGAGTACCCAAAAGTAATTTTAATATTTGAATACTGGCACATCAAACAGTTAACTGAATACTCGAATACATCTTTAGTGTGGACCATAATTAACTGAAAATAATTGCAATAGCAGTCTCAATATTGGGCAAGAAAAGGCATTATATAATTTCCCCAAATTGCTTAGCCCTAGTCTTACCTACTAATGTATCGTTACCTAATGTATCATTCAGAGACTTTGATTTTGTCCTCGTTAACTCATTAAAATTTGCATGCCCATGATATCCATAGTAAAATTTGTCAGAATGTAAAAAGCAACTAAAGTATGAAGAATATTTCTTTCTATTTGTTTTCTCGCTCGCTATGACATGACCAGGGGGATAAACCTGCAAGATAAAACAGGTCCATTTTATTTTCAGGTTGACTTTGAAGCTGAAGAGTAGACTACAAGGCAGGAATAGTTTTGGTTTCACATTGAAGATTTAGTCTAATCCCAGCTGCTTTCTTTGTTATTTCTTGTTCTCCTCAGATGCTTTTCTATCACTCTTTTTCTGCTTTTTCTGCAGGGCTCTTATGGAGTGGTCAAACTGGCTTACAATGAGGATGATGACAAGTATTATGTGAGTCTTTCTGAGTGTTGCATTGTTTCTATTCGCTAAACTTTCAGCTTCGGAATCTTCTGATGGGTGGGTTATGGGGGATATAGTGAAATGTAATTTGGGAATAACAACAAAATGATGTGATCATCAGTACTAGGGTAAAACACCATGGCTCTCATGCCACTGTACATCTTAATTAGCATTTAGTGTTCACTCTTTGCCCTATTTTTGGAGGGCTGGGCTCAGATAGACTTAAATGAATAGTTTGCTAAAGAATCAAATGGACACAATTTTTCCCTCAAAAGTTCAATTCAAATGTAATTGATCTGCCAGGACATGGTTGAGATCTAAATTTTGCTTCTTTAGTTTTGCACTGAAGCAATTAGGCAGTTGCAGATACCCCACATAGAACTATGTTGTAATATATAGAATAGCTGGAAGCTATTTTTCTGTGTTGTTGCCTCGTATATTAGATTTAGAATTAGTTCGAACCATAAATGTCAAAACTTAAAACCATCTACTATGCTAATTTCTGCTAGCACCTAAATGGGATTTTGAATAGTTTGTTAGCACTAAGCTATTGCTGGGGCACATGAACTTTTTGGGTGGTTCTAGATTGGTCCCACCCACTGGAAATCCAAACATGATTTGTTGATTCCACTGTCAGTTCCTAATTATATTAATGGTTAATCTGACACATTAGGCCTTCAGTTTAGCTCCTGAAGGCCTAACCAATAGGAGAGACCACTTGTCTGAATCTACCTTGATAGCATGGAGAAAAACCATCCTGACTGACTGGTTTTATTTGGGAATTTCGCGAGTCTAACCCTTTTGATTCCAAGCAAAAATGAATCATATAATAAGAGTATTACTACAATACATGCAGAGTTTACAGCAAGCATGATGATTCTTTTTAATGACAATGAATTGGAAAATTACACTTCTTTTCCTTCTCAAAAATCATTCAGCCTTTTCCTAAAAGCCGTAATGGTTCCTCACTGCTCCTGCAATGTAAGAAACCACAAGCAAGTCTGTAGCAAGAACTTGAGGCACATATGATGATTCAGACCCTGCTTTTGCATGGGGCTATTTGAATATAAGCTTTCAGTGCTTGATAGCTACATTCACCTTGTTGTTCCAGTGCAAAACTAAAGTAGCAAACATGTCTTGGCTGATCTCCACTTGTTTTACAGTGGAAAATTGTGTAAAGTGTGGTGGACAAGCCCGTAGTGTTGTAGAGCCTCTGTTGGTCTTGTAGACTCTGGAGTGTTCATTAAATGCACTAAGATTCTGGAGTCAAAGAGATTCTGTGAGCAGAGTAACGACCTTATATGACTCTGCAGCTTGTGTGTGTGTGTGTGTGTGTGTGTCTGATGCACTCTGTGTGAAATGAGGCTTGCTTTTTCCCCCCTGGCGATTTGCTCAGGCTGCAAATGACCTGTAAAACATGACGGACTATAGCTCTGTTGCTGGTCTGCTGGGGCACATAAGGTCAAACATATGCTAGTTGTAATGTAAGGCTTTATTCAGTTCAGGTTTACATATTACTAAATCTAAGTGATTCACACCACACAAACTAGTTTTTACATTAAGCTAAATATGTACACCGACCCTTAAGCAGGTTTAAGTGTTGAGAAATCAATTTCTGGTTTTAAATTTCAGCTCCAAACATGAAACGAACATCCACAGCACCAGTTCAGTGAGACTCAACTGCTCCCGAACTGTCTAAACTGATGCTGCTGTTATGTAGGTTAGCCAGAAACTGTTGTTTAAAATGGTACACATTCGATTGTTGCATGGAAATATTAACGCTTAGAGCCCCACAGGGCTCCCCGCTAGAAGGATTACCCAGATTCATTTGTTTGTCATAGAGAGATTTGCATTAGATTCTTGAGACTTTCACAGAAAACACGAGTGCTGAACGGTTTCTCTGAAACTGGTGGCTAACTTTTGATGGACAAAGCAAAAAGATGCTACATTTGACTCATTAAAGGCAGACAGTTTTATTGGTTACCGCTCTGAAGAAAAGCATGTGTAGGCCCTGTTGGACCTTCTGGCGTTGGACCTACATGTTTCAGTTAAAGTTATATATCGTCGCTGTCCAAAGAATCTCCATTTTTGTCGATTTTTATTTTTCTGCATCATTCTAACTCACCAGCTGTCCTTTACGTTGTGTGAAAATTTCATGACAAATGGACCAATAGAAATGCTCTAAAGTGCTACTGGTTAGTTAGGTTAATTCTTGCTAGTTAACACATGACTTAAGCATTTGTAGGGCAGAATTTTAAATTAGTAAAAGGGTACTGTTAGCTATTGATCTTCCATAGGAAGTTTGTCATTTTGCTACCTAACTACACTGGGTGCAGCAAAGTTAGAGGCATAAATTTATTTATTTATTTTCCATTCCATGTTTTCTGGAGGCCTAGAAGGCCCCAGGGGTTCTCCACTGGTCCGCTTTAAGTGTGTTGGACAGGGCTCCACAGGGCTGTAGTGTCATAGAGCTCCACAAAGTCATGTAAGGCCTTAATGAAGGATCTGAACCCACTGCCTTCTGGTTGCTGGCTCACTTCTTTTACCACTAGCAGCCACCCTCGATAACTAAGGACTTAAGCACAAGCTTAAGTACAAACTTATGCAAAACTGGTGCACCCAGTAATGGACTCAGAGTAGGACAAAGAGAGGTCCGGTATGAAAATATTGACAAAGATAGAACAAAGAAGTGAGGCATATTTGAAAGGTGAGGGGGAGTTATGAGAAGGATAGAGAGAAAATCATTTGAAAATGGAGAATGTGGGGGAGGCAGGCACATGTAGAATGTAAAAGAGCTGATCATCCGGCTCTATGTCCGTTCTCCGTATTGATCCAGTGCACGTCAGTAATGGCTGCACACATGCACATGCACATCCTCACGTACACATACAAACAGCAGCAAATCCACACGTAAGCATCCTGCACATGCATAAGCAATGCCTGCTTGTTGCCAACATGTGGACAGAACATCTACAATCAGCCAGTGCATGTCAATATTTATCTTCTTGAGAGAATAAATTTACTGTAACACTATATTCATCCGGATCTTTCATCATAGCAGTGTCTCTAATCACACTATTGACAGTACGAATGCAGATTGAAATGGAAGGATGTTTGAAAGAGTTTGTCTCTGCATGGACACAGCAGCTGTTCTAAGGTGTTCCATTATAGATTCATTATGTAATTTTCTTACGAAACCTTGAGTTGCCATAGCGAGCACATTTGTTCCCGGTGTTCACAGCTTAGTTTGTTCTCTTTGCTGTCCTCCTGTTACCTTCGTGAGTTCAGCTCTGTTTAAAGGCTGTGTAGGAGAAGAAAAAAAGATAGCTGTACTTCCTCCTTAGCTGCAGAGCCTTAACAGTCCAGATGGTCAGTGAGCTTAGGTCAGCATCTGAGGACTGAATACTCCCCAGCAGACATACAGCTCATTATGGTAGCACTTATGATGACCCTACATCTGTGATTCCAAACTTTTCGCGAAAGCAAAGTTTCAAAGCAGCAGTTAGTTGGCAAAGTTGATCAGTAGTTCACAGTGTCTGTTATGGAAGTCGTTGAATTTAGGGTTAACTGTAATAAGATACTCTGCTGTATTTCAAAATGATGCTGATAGTACAAAATTATGATGTCACATTTCTATTACACGTCTGAATGGCCAAATAAACACATTCCACTTATTTATGTTTTAGAATAATAATATGTTTAAATTATCATTGTTAGCAACCAACACAATCAGCTACTATTTAGTTTTCATCTAAAATGGACTTTCTATGGTCATAACCAATATGAAAGCTTAATAACCATCAACAATTTACCTCACATGTGGTAATCACTGGGGTCCAAGCATTGGCACCATTGTGGAGCTAATAGAACACAAATGATAGGCAAATTTTTTACAATGACCTTGATTTATAATAGATGTGGGGTCTCAAATGAAACGTGTGCCAAATGTTGTACACACTGACTTTGTGGTCAGATCGTGGTGATCCTTGATCATTTTTTAGCGAACAAGTCAAAATACCTAGAAAACAGTACAGTTTTTGACATAACTTGTATTTTATTTATATTTTTCCTTTTAGGAATGATGTAGCTGGACCCCACAGCAGAGATTTGTTCTTTTAAATTTTATCACCTTTTTGCTGTTCATAAGTTGTCATGTCTGATTTTGCAAAGGGTATCAAAGCTTAACCAAGTGGGGGAACCCGCTTGATTTCCTCAGTGGCCTTCAAAGCATCAGGGCTGATCCTGCTTTTCCAAATTTGGTCATTCAACTAGTCCCTCCAATGAGTGGATTGCCTCTTGGCACTACCTGACCTTTCAAATCAGTGAGCTTGAATCTAAGGAGGGAGACACAGACATGGTCTTTCCTCAGTGGAAATGATGCTCTAATGACTGGTCACCTAATCAAAGTTGTTGAGAGAGTCTCCTTTGCTGAACATACACAGAGTAGACAGTTTTGTGGTGTAGAGAGGGGGTAGTCCAGTATGGGAGGTCATTAAATTGAGATGATTTAGTGAAACAAGTACAAATACAGAAGCGTAATAGAAAGGTTTGCTCTAGTAAAGCAGAGTAAAGAGAGTTTTCTGCAGTATATATACGTTTATTATATGCATACATACATATATTACGTGGGATGTATTTGCCAGCATAATTGCTTGGCTCTGTATGACAATGTTACCTGTTAAAAAGTACATCATATACAGTACTGTGCAAAAGTGGGAGGCATCATTTCATACATTTAATTTCCAAGATATTTTTCAGCATCAAGAAAAAAAAAACAGAAAACAGAAACACCTTCAATGAAAAATAACATGAAATTCTCCAACATTAAGTATATCAAATCTATCAGTTTTTTATTTGTCCACTCTTTACTGCCACTTTAACCCTTTCATCCCTTCGATCTTAAAACTAAGTTACAGTTGCATCCTCCCAACAAAAGCTGCTCCCAAAGGAGTCTCACTGACATTATGTTCCCTTTCACAAAGACACTAACATTCACACAAGCAAACTACTTAAAGTCGCCTTAGCTGCCTTTAAATTTCTTTCTCATGTGCAATTAACATGGCTAAAGGAGATATTTCTGAGGAGAATAGATAAAAGATAATCCACGTACTTAAAAATTAGAAAGTCAAATGAAAAAAAAATGGAAAAAATGAAGTTTTCAGCTTAAAAATGATTAAAAGATAAACATTAAAACAGTATTTGGTCTTCGCAATTATCATCTATTTGCGGCGAAAGCACCGCCGCCGTTATTACACCTGTGGTAGGAACAATTATCGAGGAACCAAAAACTAAGCGTATTGTTTCACAGTGGTGGAACTAAACACGTACTATGTGGCTCAATGCTCAATTCCTACTGGTAATTGCTTTGCTCCTTATTTGCATGAAGTTAAACTCCGGTCCACTTTGTTTCGTCGCTGACTCCGGCCCCCTTGTGTTGCCAACATCCGTGCCGCCTCCTGTCGCTGGAAATCGCCAGCTCTCACTGAAAATGAATGACCTCTGACTGCTTTGTCGCGTCACTGCTGGTGTGAATGCAGGGTTAGGCTCCTAGCTCCAGTACAGGACTAAAGAAGCAAACTTCAGACTCCAGAAATGTCTTGGCTGATTAACAACAATGGGGACATGGTGTAAATGTTTAAAGGATCGTCGTGCTTCCGCCTCATCTTTAATGAATGGAATGTGCGTGTATAACTACCTAATATCTAATATTGCTGAATCATTAAATCCCCAGCAATCCCCAGGTTTATACTGCTCTCCAAAACTACAAATTTGCCTCTCCTGTCTTTCCTCCAGCACATTACATAATCATTATTGACTTTGGTCTCTAAACTTTCATAAAATTGTCTTTTTTCACAGCCAGCCAGCGAAATGAGGCCTTTATCTCATAGAGTGTGAGGAATGTATGACTCTAGAGGAGTCGGCTCCTTGACTCTGCTCATAACCAAGACCGTGTCAGAGCTGTAGATAAAGTGGTGAAGCAGATATTAAACCACCCTAACTGCAGTTTTCCGTTTTTTGTGTAGATACAGGTTACAGTGATTTGATGAAAATTCGTAATTGGACCAAGTTATATCAGGTAGCTTGACAAATGATTACAGCTGTTTGTTTCAACACATCTTATCATCAGAATTCACATAATTTCACATATTTCATATAATGAGGCTGCTAAAGCAGGGCTTCAGACTGCGACTGAAATTGTGACCACAAATTATTGTTTTTGCCAGTGTTGACAGGTAGCAACTTTGGATTGTTTTTTTTTTTAAAATGGGTAACTATTAATTACTATTGTTCTGTATTTAGTACCTCTTTTTTTTTATGTTTTTTTTTCCTTTTTAATTCTAAAATGTAACTGATAGGCTGCCTATCATAAAAACACCTGCATGCTCGCAGGATTTCAACCAGAATGGCAAAACATGACAAACAGATGAGCCGAGTTGAGCTTTTTGCAGCACATGTCGGCGTATAGAAAACAGCTCTCTCAGACCATAAGAGGTCATCTGCTCAACCCCAGTCTGACTGAGGACCAGTGAACCAGTGAAAGATGCACATCAGGATGTATGAACAACCATCCACTTCAAGCACTTCATGCAAAAGTACAACCACAGAAAGACTTCAGAACTTCTTGGCTTCAGGAATTTCCGCGGCTCAGATATGATAACATAAAGCAGACTATACTGCGAATTCTGTTCAAAAGCAAGCAAAGATACAGCTGGGAAAATGGATTTCTTACCACGAATTAAAAAATAGAAACTGTGAAAAATGCACATGATTACATTAATGCAAAGAGTCACTTCCTTAGTCAGCGTAGCATCTCATGCATGCGAGAGAAAGGATTCAGAGAGCTTAAAATTAAGCTCAACACAGCCTACATGAAGAAAAGCACGTGAAGAACTACCCTTCACCAAATTCACCTCCCAAATCTTCCTAATGAGAAAAATGGACTGGATATGTCGAAGACGTCTGATAATATATACGCCAAGAATCAAGCATGGTGGAAGACAGAAATACTTGAATCACAGAGCTGATTTGAAGTGTTGAAAAGCTATTGGCGACTTTTTTTTTTTTTTGTCTGGAGCTCTGTGAAAGGAAGCCCAACCTTCGACAGGAAACTCGGAGTGATGTACTGAGAAAATCATTACTGTGGTCATAATTCTGTGAAAATAAACCATTATTAGCCAGTTAACCACATTCTAAAGTAAAGTTTTTGTTCCGGAGCTGTCTTGTTATCTGATTCTCCTTTTCACAAGGCTAAAGTGGGCTAGAGTTAGAGTGCAGATTGGGGCAGTATTGAGGAAAGTCATATTAAAAGGATTTTGTCAGAGGCTTGTGAGCAGCGTAGGCACATCATAAAGCCAGTAAACATGGAGTCGGCAGAGTCAAAGAGTCGACTTCAAGCACTTTCTCTCAGACGTGTTGGAGTTGAGGAACTGACTCTGTTGAAATCAACTCCCCATCACTGCTGTCCTTGAGAAACAGAGTAGTGACAGCTGGTCATAATATTGGATGGGGGGCTAACACCTATCAACAGCTCAGGCATTGTAGCATCACATTTGAGAGCCCCTTCACAACTACAGCAATGAATCAATGAAATGAGCTGTCTAGCTAGCAGCTGATCACACTTAATTGTTTAAATGTTGATACCATCACCTAATGCTACAGCAAGCTAACAGAACACAACATAACACAGTATATCTTACAGCAGGGATGTGCTTTTTATCAACTACACCAGCACAACATTCATTCTTTATTCACATTCTAAGCTGCTCATTCTCCCTGGGTCACTAGGGGTGCTGGAGCCTATCCCAGTGGTCATTGGGAGGGAAGGCAGGAAACACCCTGGACAGGTCACCAGTCCATCATAGAACAGCACAGCATGATAAGATTTAAATTTAAAACATTAGTAAGGAACTCTGTAGAACAGCAATACGTGAAGTAAGAAAAAATACTGTTAGCATGGTGATAACATAATGCTGCACATCCCATAAGGGTGCTAATAGAAACTAGCATTATAAATCAGATAAACTCAGGCTTCTTATGAAGCATTTTATAATGATGAGCATGTCTAACCATTTTTGGAGAAGACCTGCCCGCCCCAACAAGACTGACTGCACACTGCTTGAGGGCAGACCTAGACATCGTGGGCTTTAAGAAATAGCTCAAACGGATGAATCTAGGGAGTGTTTCACTCCATAAAATACCCCACAACGCACTTGACACAGAATCATAGATGGGCTGTATGAATCTACAGCTTGGACTTCAAGTAAATCAGCTCCGCCAGTTCATTTTGTGGACGTTTTGGTAGATGACCCTGAAAAGCCGTCTCCTGTTCTGTACCAACCAAACCTGTGTATTTTAAATGGTCCACATCATGGAAACATGAATTTGAGTTTAAAGTGAAATGTAGATATTGTTGAGGTTTCAAAATGAACCACTGACTTTGCAGTCTAGGCATATGTGGAAACTAAGCTGCAAATACAGGTGAATTTTAAAGCTGATAAACAAACTCTCACCACACATGCTCCCATCCGGATGTCCCCTGAGCCAGTTACAGCAACAAAACATGGAGATGAAGAGTCGACATTTTGACATATTGGAGTCAAGGAATCGACTCTTTTGGAATTGACTCCACATCACTGCTGTCCTCGAGAAACAGAGTGGTAACAGCTCATCATAATATTGGATGGGGGGCTAACACCGGTCAACGGCTCAGGCATTGTAGCATCACATTTGAGAGCCCCTTCACAACTACAGCAACAAATGAATGAAATCAGTTGCTAGCTAGACAGCTCATCACACTTAATTGTTTAAATTACCATTACCTAATGCTACAGCAAGCTGCAAATCCCATAAGGGTGCTAATAGAAACTAGCATCATAAACCAGATAAATACAGGCTTCTTATGAAGTGTTTTGAAATTCATTTCAAATTTTGAATTAATTGTTTCCCTGATGTCACGAGAGCCAACTCATTTGCATATGCTGCTTTCAGGTAGTCTTGGTTTTATCAGAAAAGAGTTTCCCACCAGGAGGAACCGCATGAACGGTCTTTGAAGTCAAATGATGAAGTTGGTTGCGTAGAATTTTTGATGCAGTGTGAATTGGTGAAACTGTTTTCATCATGCCTGAGGATAGAAGCCTGTATTATGACCATTTCTGATACATGAACATAAGACTCAAATATTGTAAGTGGACCTTAGGGGGGCAAATGTGCCTTTTAAATACTGTTTTATCCTTTGCACCCTTTGAGAAATAAACTCGAAAAGCAGTACAAACCTTTTTTTCTTTTTTACTTTTGTTTCCCCAAATACATTTCCAGTCTGAACAGTTAGCTTTTTCCCCCTTGAGAAAGGTAATTCCGGGCGATGTGCTTGAAACAGCTTCCCCATTTATTCATTGCGGAGCCCTAATCTTTTCCGCAGGTGCTGCAAATTGGCGGCCTGTTTCTGCCTGTAATGAACAGAGATGTGTTTCAAAGCACTTCCTCAGTTGCATAAGACTCGGTGCTCCGCGTTCACACAATGCATGGCTTCCTCCACTTTTCACGAGCGGAGAATAGGCACAGGTGCACTTATCTTTTTTTAATCAATCTGTTTCATTCGGATGAGATGCTAATCAGTCATTGTAGAAATATGAGGAACCGATGTTGCACGGATGTGCCTCGTAAAGGCTGCTATATTTGTTAGCGCTTGATTATACATCCACAAAGATTCAGCATCACAGTGAAGGGCTAAATTTGCCGCTAAAACATATTGAGATCTTTTGCACTCTAATGTGAGTTTCGCTAAATCAGCAAGAGAAATGTTACTTATCTTGTTTATACTGGCCTTCATATAATGCAGCTTTCGATTAGTTCGATTAGTTTCGATTATTGTGAAATTTCCGACCTTCATCTAGAATGAAAGGTACAGGAATAAAAGAAAAAACACCCCCTCAACTAGGAATTCGTTGTATCCCAACTCAGAGTTCATTGTATGATGTCAAATCAATATGGCTGCTCACACCACCAATAGTAATGAATTGCCACTTCTCTGCTTTACATTAGTCAACATACAGACACAGTAATGGGTTAAATCTACAACACTCACCATAAATATTACTGTTTTGATAAGGTAAATACATAATTTCACTTATTTTAGCCAGCTAGCTTGTTACTAATAATACTCACTTTCATGAAGGCTTTTTCCCCAGTTTAAAGCTCAAACATATGGAGGTCCAAAATGACTTCATTCCAAGCTCCAACGTTCTGCTTTCGAGCTAAATTGAATGCAGCATAACTTACTGTATATCATGCTGCGTTCAACTGAAGCTTGTAACTCAGAATTTGTGATGTCCAACTAGGATAAACCAAAGAAAATGCCCCCAAAACTGGGAATTCTTACTTGGAAAGTCAGAAGAGTGTCCTTAACTCCAAGTTCAGCATGAGACATCATCATCATCACTACTTACACAGTCAGATAGCAAGAGAATAGTGGGCCAACAGTGGCAAAACTTGAGGCCCACTGGCGTTTTGCTTAGCGTTTTCACGGGAAGCCCACTGGTGCTTCAGCAGAGTGTTGGGCAAAATGCCACCTTTCATCCCTAATTTTTCCACTCACAGTCCAAATTACTTACTTTTCCTTTATTTCTATCTTTTGTTGTCCTTGTAAATTAGTTTAGTAAAAAAATGATATCAGTATAATAAATAAAGCCAGTTATACAGCTGTAACCAATCTACCTTTTTTGTTTCAACTGGTTATTTTCCAAAATAAAACTGAGTTTGAGGAGATTAAAAATTAGTTAGTCCTTGTATGCAGGAAAGTAATCTGGGTAGTCCGAGGGTGGACCAGCAGTGGCGTACAGTCAGCAGGGTGCCGGCCTTATCAAGCCAGTGGACCAACATGTGCTTGCTATCAGTGAAAGCACCACCTTCTCCACTTTTAAAAGAGGTTATAGCAGTATTTGCTTTCAACATACTGACACAGTAGTTGGTTAAGTTGGCATCATGAACATTAAATTAGAAACATTAGCTGGCTAGCTTGTTGCTAACAGTACATGGAGGTCGAAAATGATATAATTGCAAACTCTGACTTACAATTTCCAAATGTTGTGAGTCTTAAGTCATAAAACCTTTTGGAACATTTTAGTGTAATATTCTCTTCACGTTCTAACAGCTGTCAATAAAATGTGGCTCAGCCTTGTAAACAGGGAATAAAATAAGTGGACCACCCAACATTAAACCAAGAAGGGAGCTACTGTGTCCACAGCACGTAGCAGAAGGATGTAGCTTAGCCATATGTGTAGCGGACTACAAACCTGAGTTATATAAAGCACTGGGACAGCTGGTTAGTTCTTCAGATAAATAATGGCAGTGAAAATAACACCAAAATTGCCACCATTATCTACAACACCTTACAAGCTAAAGCCTAAAGCCCTGTTTGGTTGGGATTAGCTTTACATGGGAAGGTGTGGTAATGCAAATTTTACCGGTGTTTCTCAGAGGTCTTAATCCCGTCTGAATGCGCCATGTCAGTCATTTTTAATGACTGCATGCTCCAGCTTCAGTAAAGATTTCAGCGCCTTCTACCTTCCATGAAATGAGCCATATAAATAAACCCTGTTTGAATTGACATGTAGATGAAAATCCTATCATATTCTGAAGAAACTAAGTTTCTTAAGTATGAGGTACTCAAAGAAGTGTTTACTTGTGTCCTCTGAGGCTAAAATTAAGCCAATATGTAACGTCACCTTCCTGTCTCACTTGTATAACTTGTATAACTGTATAACATGTACAAGTTACAGAAGAACGTTTGATTTTTTGCAGTGAAGTTGACTGTTTGCAGTGAACTACCAAGCTAATGGTGATGCTAATGACGCACTGTATTCACTAGCACTGGCAAGCTAAATGGTTAGAGTAAACAGAATAATGGCTAAATGAAATGTTTTGACGTTTTCTACTCTTTTCTGAAGTGAAGGCAGCCACTCTCATCTCTGTCATTTATACTGAGATTTCTAATCCTGTGCGAATCGGCCATGAACATTACAGACGTCCTGTGGTAAACTGGTGTTACCCACCTCACAATGAAGAACTAATTCCACACAAATAGGGCTTAAAACAGTTGAAAAGAAACAAATGTGCCTAACGGAGAGCAAAGACAAGCGTAAACATCGATGTGGCTTGCCAGTGAGAGCGCTAGTGCATTGTTTATGCTAGTAGCACATTTCATGCTAAACTGCAGCTGACATTGCTAAGTTGCTAATGTAGTTAACCCATGAACTCTGCTAGCTGCAGTGCTAGCTAAGACACTTAGAGATAATAGCCATTCTAAAGCTAACAAAATGGCGTCTGTACCTTGAGGGACTCCAACATAGCCAGTGTTAGTTAGCTGGCTAATTAGCTAGATTGATTGAAATTGCCCTGTAAGGAGGTTTGTCACATTTGTTTGCTTGGAAAAACTCTAATATGAATACAAAAACAAATACCATTAGTACAATAAGCAGTGATTTTATGTAGCCTTTTCCAAGGCTTTTTTCTCATAGTAGCCCAGTATTATCTGTGTACATCCAGTACTTGGTTTGTCAGTCAGTACCTCATAATGTTTAATCGACTGTGCTGGATGGAATTTAACAAATCTATGTAATGGCTGGATGAAAAATATAAATTCAAACTAGCTTACAAGATATCAACTACTTTTATCAAAATAAATAAATCTTACTCTATTTATGTTTATTTGCATCTATTCTATTCATATGTAGTGTTTTTTTTCTGGCAAAAAATACTGTGGAGACAATAGTTTTAAACAATGTGCGTAGGTGCCTAAGGGTTCTGTATTTGACTGGGGTGTTCAAACCTTTGCATACAACTGTACCTTCTTTACTTGTATATTCTCTTTTTGGCCCTCAGCCCAACACAAATGTTGTGTTTGCACCCCTGAGACAAAAAGTGTTATTGTGTGTAATTATTATTATTGTTATTATTATCAAATATGACATCAGACATTAAATTACAGAGATGGGTGATATGACAAAAACATAGTATCATGATACTTGAACATACTATATCGTGATGTTTAGTTTGAACGGACAATAGTCGTAATGGTGTGTTTAAAAAATTACTATAAAACTATTAATACAGTGCTTTCACATATTGAAGTGCACTAAATCTAAATATACAGGCCTCGTTATGCTCTCTTTGTAATGAAACATGTTCTGGAAGTCCTGATGATATCCACGATACGCTCAGAAAAGCATATTGTAATGTAATTTATCATGATAATAAAACAAATCATCATATTGCCCACCCCTCTCAAATTACAGTGAAACTCAGTTCTGCCAGTCACATAAGCCTGAGATGCTGGAGCTCTGTATTTTAACCTCTGGAAATGACCATATTCCTCCTTTCTGTTTGTTTTTTTTTTCCCTTCAGCCCATCCCATCCCTCTTTTTTTCTGGCACATTACTTTGCCAAGTTCCAAAGCTGCTGGTTGGTGAGCGGCCTTTTTTGAGCTGATTACTCTCGAGAATCTGCCACTCAATTATTCATTGGCGAATTTCCATATTCGCTCGTGGATTTCCATAATCACTTTTGCAATCACTTAGCCGGAGCCACTGCTGGGAGGCGAACCTGGAGTGCTCCATTAGGGCTGGCGGGGAGGGATGAGGGAGCTCGGCCCGACTGCACCGTATAAAGGCTCTTTGTTTGATTAATATGGAAATGCAAGAAAGTCAGCCTATTATGTCACGCTCTTGAAAGTGTCTGACAGCCACCTCCGTGCGTTATAGTGATTGGGACGTTCTGTGCACAATGGAGGAAAGGGATGAAAAAAAAAGTGTTTGTTTGAGAACATCACGGTTCGTCCTTGGAACTTTCAGCTTAATACACTCTGTTCTTCTCTCTCTTTTTTTCCTCCCACTATTTCTATCTCTTTCTCTTCATCCAGGCAATGAAAGTGGTCTCTAAGAAGAAGCTGATGAAGCAATATGGATTTCCACGTATGAATGTTTCTTCTGCTTGGACTAACTGGCAATCAGTGCTTACAAATACATATTTTTTTCCAATATCATGATATTTCAACCAGTATTATGTTCATTTGGCACACTTGATTTAATGTATGTTTTTCATTGTCCTAAAAACATTGTGATCTAAGGGCTTATGCTTAAGTTGCCCACAGTAAACCACTCTGAATGACTTGTTTTCATTGTAACTTTTGGAAAATTTGGAAAAAATATGCAGAATTTCCCTTTAAAACTTTTTAAAATATAATTCTGTTTGTGTGGCGTCAAATCCAAATCAAAATTTGCAGGTGAGGAAAACTAGTCTCTCACACGAAGACAACTACTCGCATCCAGAGTTACTCACACAGAAGCAGAAGTGCTAACGCTCAAAGAAAAAATTGCCCGACACTCAACTGTTCTTTCTGCTTACTATTAAGCTTCCGCTGGCGCAAGCGTTGAATTCATTTTTGACAGCTGTGGGTGGGTCCCGACATATGATTGGTTACAACTGATTTCTGTGTGGTGATTGGCAGGCTTTTACTGTAGAAGACGACCTTCACAGTTCGCCAGTACAATGGCGTTAGCCGAAACGCTGCCTGTAATTGCTGAATTCTTTCTTAGTAAACGAGGGGTTTGCTTCACGTGTGCTAGAGTAGTTTTCCTCGTGCGAGAGCGGTTTTCCTCACTTGCGAATTTTGAATTGGATTTGACGCAATACCTTTTGTGTTTGACTGATACTGCGTCATTCTGTAGTCAGCGTCAAGCCCATATAATGAACTCAGAGTCTAAGCAAGTTCTTCTGTATGGAAAAAATTAATGCCGTTTTTGAAAATGTCCATTGTTGCGCCGTGTACTAAACAGAAGTGTTACAAAACTTATATCATTTTCTCTACATATATTTTCCTCTGAATATCATTGGATCCTGTAAATTATTGAAATTATTCAATTATTTTTGTTGTTGAAGCGTTGAAATGTGACTCTTACTGCATGCAAACTAACACTGCTATGCATTGAATTGACATCAGAAGACTGCTTGCTAACATGCAAGCTTTGTCTAACTTGGTAGTTACTTTGGCGCAGGTCTACAAAATCAACCACATAGCCTTGCAATCTGCATAGACATACATTAGCAGTATGGGAAGTGTTTCTGCCCTGCAAGATCTACCCCAAACAACTGTAAGTGCTATTATTGTGAAATGGAAGCATCTAGGAGCAACAACAGCTCAACCACGAAGCAGTAAACCACACAGACTCAAAGAGCAAAGCTGGCGAGTGCTGAAGCGTGTAGCATGGAAAAAAGCCTGTGCTCTCTTGCATTACCTACTACAGAGTTCCAAACTGCCTCTGGAAGCAACATCAACACAAGAACTATGCATTAGCAGCTTCATGAAAAGGATTTCCTTGGCAGTCTAGATGAGAGGAGAACACTATTTCCTGGAATGCGTAGTGCCATCAGTAAAGTTTGGCGGAGGAGGGATAAAAAAAGCTGAGCCTTTCTGGGGCTGTTTTTCAGGGTTTGGACCCCTTAGTTCCAGTGAAGGGTGATGTTAATGCTAGAATACAGAGACATTTTAGACAATTATATACTTACAACTTTGTGGCAGCAGTTTAGGGAAGACCCTTTTTTGTTCTTGACTGTGCTCCTGTGCACAAAGCAAGGTCCATAAAGATGAGGTTTGAAGAGTTTTGTGTGGAGGACCTTCGGTGGCCTGCACAGAGCCCTGACCTCAACCCCACTGAACACCTCTTGAATTTGAACATTGATTGTGAGCCAGGCCTTCTTGCCCATCTTCAATGCCTGATTTCACATATGCTCTTTTGACTGAATGGGCACAAATTCCCACAGACACACTCAAAAATCTTGTGGAAAGCTTCCCAAAAGAGTGGAGGGTGTTATAGCCGCACAAGTTGGGCAACTCCATATTAATGCCCATGGTTTTGGAATGGGATGTCCAACATGCTCATATAGATGGTCAGGTGTCCACATGCTTTTAGCCATATAATGTATAATAGTTTATAGTAGTAAACTTACTTTTGTGCATCATTCCAGTCCTCGGGAGTATTAGCTTGCCTGTATTATGTATGTAGCATTTTTCGTATTTTGACTAAGTGACAGAATTCAAAGCATCCCTTAACATTCAGTGGAAAAGTATAAAAAGGACAAAATCTATCCAGTTTGGAACATTTTTGTATATCACAGGATGAGATAGCGGCGATTTTCTCCCTTACAGACATCTGCTTAGATCTGGCTTGATGCTGACTACAGAAAGAACTTCAAAGATCTGTTGGTGTCACCATTAATCTTGAAGTGTCCTTTATCTTATAGCGGTTGTTCTCAATCCTGGTCCTGGAGTACCACTGTCCTGCCAAATGACTAATTAACAAGGCCTTCTTGAGTTGAAGTGAATATGTTAGAGTGAGGAGAACACTACAGCATGCAGAGCAGTGGTACTCCATGAAGAATTGAGAACCACTGCCCTGTAGAATCTATTTTGAGTGTTAAAGCTCACTATCTCCAGTTCCTTTGCCTCTTTTTAAATGCTGCTCTTACTCTTTGTGCAGGCCGCCCTCCTCCGCGGGGTCCAAAAGCAGCCCTGGGCGAGCAGCCTAAAGTGCTTGGGCCCCTGGAGAGGGTCTACCAAGAGATCGCCATCCTCAAAAAGCTCGACCACCTCAACATCGTCAAGCTGGTGGAGGTAAGCGCTGGTCCTTTGACACTTAGAAAGAAGCCTTTCATGTGAGCTGAGATGCTGAGATTCAGGCCGAGGTTTCAGGCTTTTAAAAAGTTTGTTTGAGCAGTGCTTTTCGGAACGGTGCCTGAGGCTTAAATGAGTCAGCCTAAGTGACTGATGTGGTTCTGTGGAGAGAGAATGTGAGAGAAGCACCCTGAGAATTGAATTGAAGATTAAAAGAATGTGACTCAGTGCAATCAGAACTTGAAAACTGAGTCACGCAGCTGGTCGTCCAGCAGGGGGACAAAGCAAATGGCAGTTTTTCAGAAATTAGCCGTTATTGAACCGAGGAATCCTTTGTACCTTTAAGATCAGACAAAAAGAAAGAGATCGATAGGAGGAGAGCGAGCAAAAATGGTGGGATGGAAGGATACTGAAGAGAAAAGGGGGGCACTGCTGAGCTCTCAGCATGGCCCTGTTGGAGTGTCCTTCAATCACAGGCTTTTAGAGAAAGGCCAAGAGGGAAAGAGTGAGAGGGCTGGGCTAGAGCTAAAAGAGACTTCAATAATAGGCAATGCTCCACTCCATGGTTGTCAGTTTGTTCATAAATAGTTTACTGTTCTCCATGTTTTCCCGCATGATTGTGTACAATAATATACTGTCTGGTGTGCCGTACTGTATTTCAATAGACTTCTGCATGACTCTGTAGCTTCAAAAGCTTCTCTAGTCATTGTAGGAACAGTGCAGAAAGATAATAAATATGCTCCACAGGGGACGACATTCATCCCACGTTCCGTTTTTGTTCTCGTTTTAGCTTGCGTCCCTGTTTTGTATGTTATGTAGTGTGACTTGTACATTGCGTAATCCAGTTTGCAGAATTCTGGGTCATGCTCGACATCTCTTCGACATTGATATTAACACCACTGCAGCACAGAAAGGGCCTGTGGGAGCTTTTGATCCACATAATGTTTCTTTTTCAGGTGCTGGATGACCCAGCTGAGGACAATCTGCACATGGGTAAGGGCATTGAACTGTTCAGCTACACAACAATCTGCCAAAATATTGAATTTCTATTCAACTTAAAAGTAAATGATTACTTTGTCATTAAAAAGTCAACCTCATATAAAGTAAGGTTTGTTAGGCCTGAAAGTTGGTTCATTTCATTGCTACCAATCAATAGTACTGTTTCAGCCAGAGTTATATTAAACAAGTTCTTATAAGAGTGAATCTGTGCTGGTTGGCTCTAGAGTGCAGATTTCGGGGCATTCAGAATTTTTTATTTTTTTTCCCAACTGGAATCTGGAGGTAATTGAATTGAGATAGCACCCATCCTAAACTCAGCTTCAGTATCAGAACCCTAGAATGGAGCTAGATTGGATACTGGAAAAAAAAAGCAATTCTAGCCTGAAATACACTATATGGCTAACAGCATGTGGACACCCGACCATCATACCTATGTGAGCTTGCTGGACATCCCATTCCAAAACCATATGGAATATTTGTAGCTATTTGTAGCTATAACAGCCTCTGCACTTCTGAGAAGTCTTTCCACAAGATTTTGGAGTGTGTGGGGGTTTGTGCCCTTTCAGTCAAAAGAGCATTTGTGAGGTGACTCATCACCCACAGTGTGTTCGAGTTTGTCGAAAAAGGGCACGTTATTCGGCCATGGCCACTTCTTTGGTTCATGTCCTTGGATTCTTTAAACTCTTCTCTGACGCTACAGCCTCGGTCTCCTCCGGCCACGTTTGGCCATTTCGTTCGAAACCTCTTCAAACACAGAGCGGTTGCGCTGAGTCTTCAAATTTTTTAGTACAGAAACATCAGACTAAATGTTTATGAGTCTCAGCAGCACGAAATTATGACGAATGTCGAGTTGGACTGACATAAAAGTCGCATGAATTCCGATCTGGCTGTTCAGACTGAGTCTCATTGCCGCAGATCGGATACGTATCGGATTTCAGTACCACATATGAAAGCATCTCAAATCAGAATTGAAATTGTCAGATTCAATGCGTTTTTTGCTGTTCACACTGACACATAGACACACATCTGTGTCACATTTGAGGAAAAAGATCAGATTTGGGCCACTTTTACCTGCTGTGTGAACGTAGCCTTTGTGTCTTCCACTTTGTGGTTGAGCTGTAGTTGCGCCTAGATGCTTCCATTTCACTAAAATAGCACTTACAGTTGACTGGGGCAGATCTAGCAAGGCAGAATTTCTGACTTGTGGCAAAGTTTGCATCCTTACATTTAAAGTCACTGAGCTCTTCAGTACAACCCATTCTATTGGCAGTGTTTGTCTATGGAGATTGCATGCCTGTGTGCCTGATTTTTTACTCCTGTTTGAACATCCCCAGTCAAATTACATGTGAAAATAAGTGAACACTTAGAAAATCAACAAAACATGTAATTTGACCCAAACCTTTGCGTACAACTATGTAAAAATAGAGAAAAAAAACAAAGTACAAGGATTCGTCAAACCCATGGCTGGATCTACCATGTGGGTGATCTGGGCAACTGTCCAGAGCCAGTCAAAGGCTAGGGGCACCACACTTGTATATTTACATTCAGTTTGTTTCAAATTTATTCACAGACCAAACTCTAATCTAATATCCAGCTGTAAGCATCCCATAAGCGTTGTTATTTGTGACATACATTTTGTGGGCAGTGACACCTATATGTGTCAAACATGGAGAAATTATCGTTTTGGCATCTTACGTGATGTAGATTATGATGTTAGTGATTTTCGTGGGTGACTTTTGCTGGCATGATTTTGCAAGGCCATAGCTGAGGAGCTTTAGGAGTACTGGACATGTCTCCTCTGAAACTGTTTTAAGGTGTGCTGACAAACACCTTTTATTATAAAACAGATATTTCTTATCCTGAAATCTGATTGGCTGGGCGATGTTGGAAGCCGTTGTAAAGTAACCAATATTTTAATTGAGATTTGAGATTCAGCCTCAGCAATGAGAATGCAAAATTAACCAAACTAACCGTAATAATACTGAAGGATTATTATTATCAGTAGTAGTAGCAGCAGTAGTAGTTGTTGTTGTTAATGTTGTTGTTGTTGTTCATGGTTTGTGGTGACAGAAGAGTTGCTAGTAAACATTGACTAAGATCCACTTAAATAAGTGTATTATGTAGTTAAACCTCATACATAAAAAAGGGACCCTATATTTTTCAACTGACCACCCTTAGAGAAAATCACCTAGCAAGTGGCACCCAGGTAATTTGAGTTTGAGACCCCAGCTCTACACACCTTACACAATCTTACTTCTCCTACTAGCAGCAGCCAGCCGAGAAAGCCCAGAGCCCATTGTCAGAGGGAAGAAATCGATTTGGCGAATTTTGCAGACAAGTGCTCTATAACAGTGGTAGAGATTGTGGATGGAAGCTCATCTCCCCCTGCTGCTCTCGCTGACAAGCAGGACAAATGAAAAAAGAATGCAATTTGCGGAGTTTGGAGAACTCTTGTTCCAAACAACACCGTGCCTTTGTCTGCGGTGCAGGAATTTTGTGTTTGCTGCTACTAGCCATTTTGAAAATACCAAACCACACACCAGTGGTTTCCTAACCTGGTCCTGCAGAACCTAGTTCCAACCACAATTTGCCACACCTGTTTCAGGTAATCAGCCTATGTCCATGTCCCTGATTGGCTGGATCACATGTGTTAGAGTTAACTAAGGGGTGGGGCAGCTCTCCAAGACCAGAGTTGGAGACCACTGATCTACACTCACCGTAGATTCTGGCCGTTGAGATGTCAAAAAAGCAGCACTTTCATTTGTAGTTTTGATTCACTCATAAAACTGCATGTTGTAACCATGTATAATAAAATTGCTCATCTAATGCAAATTTTCCAACTAATTCACAAATGTCAGTTACATTTGAGACATACACTACTGAGTCAAAGACCACCTTTTTATTTATTTTCAATAAGGACAGCTGTGAAGTGCAGGTGAGTATCAGTTTTTTTCAGCATTCAGTGCGTCCACTCTTTGCCTTTATTAGAGCTTCCATTCTTTTCAGGAGACTTGCTGTCAACTTTTCAGTAAAATCTGCAGAGATATTTTTTCACACCTCCAAAGTTCGGTCTTAGAAGTTGGTTGCATTTTGTGCCTGTCACGATCCAAGTATTCCCAATGACAAATTCAGTCCATAATGACCATCAGTGTGGGTGCTAGACTGACCTGCCTGCTGCCCAGATCTGTCTCCTATTGAAAACATGTTTTATTATGCTTAACAAAGGCCCTGTACAGCTGCACTGCTGAAGACTTGTATAACAAAAGAATGGCAAAAAATTCTTCTTTCAAAACTGGACCAGTTGATGTCTTCAGTCTCCAAATGATCATTAGGTATTGTTGAAAAGGTGGAAAGGTGATGTAAGACAAGAACGTGTTAAACGCACTCCTGTCCTGACTTCTTTGGAACATGTTGCAGGCATCAAATTTAAAATGAGAGCATATTCATAAGGTTTATTAGTTACAACATCAAATTTTGTGTTTTTGTACCATTTTCAATTTAATACAGGCCGAACAGAATTTACTAATCACTGCTTTCTGTTTTAATTAGCATTTAGCCTTATGTCCCAGCTTCTTCGGAATTGGGGTGGTGGCAGTAAACAGTGTTGGACAGTGAATGTACTGCTGGCTTACTGCTAACATAACATTGCAAATCTATTATGGGGAAAGTGGAAATTAGTGCTATTGTGGTGTTGGTCAGATTACTCTCTGTCAAGCACATCACATTTATCACAGCATGCTTGAGAACACATGCTAAACCAATGCTCTCCTCAGTTCAGTTTGCAGAGAGAAATGAATGGTGGAGATGGTGAATTGATCTACAGTAAAAGTATTTTGTACATTAGTGCAACAGTTCTGTATGTTTGTTTTAATACTCTCTCTCTCTGTCTCTCTCTCTCCGCAGTGTTCGAGCTAATGCAGAAAGGGTGAGTGTTGTGTCCTCTCTTGTGTGTAATTGAAGCTTTGGCTCCTCTCTGTCTTTCTCTCTGCCTCTCTCCATCCCTCCATTCATACCCGTCCTCTCTAGCATACCTATCATCACTCAGCTCTTCAGCTCTGTTGTTCCGCCTCCGTTTGCCCCTTCTGCTCCCATCTTCCCAAGGGATTCATTACATGCTCATGTTTTCACTTTACGGTTATTACCGTTATTATTTTTTTCTCTGCTGGTCGTATTCTTTTTTTATTATTATTCACTCGTTTTTTTTTAGACTATTTGTTTCTCATTCTTTTTTCATTCGCACACAGACTGCAGCATGTCGTAACTTCTACCTAACTTAGCTTCGTTGAGTTACCCAATACTGTATATGATAAACCTTTAGATTAATAACTCTGTACTGAGTTTAAAGTTATTTTCTCTCTCCTTATCTCTTTTTCAGTCTCTTTCTCTCTGTCTTCTTTATCTTTTTTCTGTCTTTCTTTCTCTTTTTTTCTCTCTCTCTCGATGTCTGTCTGTCTATCTATCTATCTATCTATCCGTCCACCTGTCTCTATTTCTTTTTTTCTTTTTCTTTCTGTTCACTTTATCTCTTTTCTTTCTCTTTCTTTGTTTCTCTTTTTTCTGTCTTTGTATTTCTTTTTTGTTTCTCTTTCATTTTCTGTCTTTATTTCTCTTTCTCTGTTTCTTTCTCTTTCTGTCTATTTCTCTTTTTCTCTCCTTTTTTATTTCTCTCTGCTTTGTTTTTCTCTCTGTTTCACTTTTTCTCTTCATCTCTTTTTTCCTCTCTTTGTCTTTTTCTCTGTTTTTCTTTTTCTTTGTCCTTTTCTTTCTCTTTCTATTATTCTTTATCTATCTTTTTCTTTCTCTCTCTTTCTTTATTTCTGTCCCTATCTCTCTTTTGTCTTTCTTTCTCTCCCTCTTATGCTCTCTCTCACTCTCTCTCTTTCACTACTTCTTTCTCTGTCTTGCTCTCTATCTATCTATCTATCTATCTATCTATCTGGTTCTCTTTCCATCTCTTTCTTTATCTCTCTCTGTCTCACTCTCTCTCTCCTTCTCCCTCTCTCCCTGTCTCTCTCTCTCTCTCTGTCACTACTTCTTTCTCTGTCTCCCTCTCTATCTATCTATCTATCTATCTGGTTCTCT
Source organism: Colossoma macropomum (assembly GCF_904425465.1). NCBI lineage: Eukaryota > Metazoa > Chordata > Actinopteri > Characiformes > Serrasalmidae > Colossoma > Colossoma macropomum. The sequence goes on along the minus strand of NW_023494794.1, from coordinate 17,406,956 downwards.
TTCCATTTCTTTCTTGATCTCTCTCTCTCTCTCCCTCTCTCTCTCTCTCTCTCTCTCTCTCTCTCTCTCTCTCTCTCTCTCTCTCTGTCCCTACTTCTTTCTTTGACTTTCTCTCAATCTATCTGGTTCTCTCTGCATCTCTCACTTTATCTCTCTCTCTCTCTCTCTCTCTCTCTCTCTCTCTCTCTCTCTCTCCCTCTGTCTCTTTTTGTCTCTTTCTCTCTTTATTTTTTTCTCTTCATGTCTATTTTCCTCTCTCTCTCTCTCTCTCCTTCACTCTATCACTCTTTCTTTCTCCCTCTCCCTCTCTATCACTCTTCTTCTGTCTTCTTCTGTCTTTTTCTATCTACCTATCTCTCTGTCTCTCTTTCCCTGTCTCAGAAATAAAGCTGTGCTAGTTCCCTGCAGTCTCAGTAAAGCGCTATAGAAGGGCAGGCAGTATCCCGCTTTGCCACACGACTCCATTCTTTTTTAAATGTGACATTTTGTTGTAATTGAAAGCCGCTTCGGCCGGCTAATCGGCTCTGCTGCAGCGTGGAGGGCGAGCATGTTATTTGGTCTCGCTCTGCTTTGTGCATCTGTGTTCAGTGAAAAGCAAAGGATCTGCTTTGGTAATTCCAGAATGGACTGTTATCCAGCAGAACGGCCTGAACTGGCCCTTTCCTCAGCACTGTGCTGGCGTGTCTGTAGGTTATGAATGATGTGGGGAGGTGTGGGGAGGTGTGGGGGGAATTCGTGAGTTGTTTTTTATGTAAATCTCTTGACTGGCTGTAGTGTTTGGAGGATTTATGTGAATTATGCACTGTAGTGTCCTCTCACTGCTCAGCTCCTCTGGTTCGTGCAGCCTCTGCTTTCAAACGCTGTGTTTAAACCTCTCCTTGTAATGAGACTCTTCAAGTATTAGACCTCTATTGAACTCTCAATTACAGACATGCCCTCCCCTTCTCTCTCTCTCTCTCTCCCAGGCCTGTGATGGAGGTACCTACAGAAAACCCCTTCAGTGAAGAGCAGGCACGCCTCTACTTTAGAGACATCGTCCTAGGCATCGAGTACTGTGAGTTATCATCCGGCACTTTCAGAGCTGCAGAGGGCTTGAGAAAATGATCAGAAACAATAGCTAGAAGGGTCTGGCTGCAGACATGCACTCTCACCAGTGGTGGACAGTAACTAAGTAAATGTAATTCGTTACTGTACTTAAGTAGTTTTTTGTGTATATTTACTGAAGTATTTCCATTTTGGGCGTCTTTTTACTTTCACTCGAATATCTTACTTTTTACTCCACTACATTATGCAAAATCTGTCGTTCCTTTTGGCTAATGTGTGCATAAAAACGTAATGTCAAAACGAAAGAAACGTGAAGCAAGAACACCAATCAGAGTACAGCGCACACTTTGTTTTGAGCTTGTTTTGACATGTTGGACACACCTACCCAGTGCAAGCATAGGGTTCAATGTCAGTGCAGCAGCATAAAAGTTTGGGAGTGCCTATTCCAACATAAATGATGGAATTAAGTAAACTTTATGTAAATCCGACCGATAGGTGGCGCTACTTGAAAGAGAGGAAAAATCAGAGGAAGGAAAAACCTCAGAAAAACTAAGCATGATAGCGGTTCAGCGACAGCTAAGAGCTACACATACCATAGAACATGTTCGATTCCAGCTTTAACTCTAAAAGCACGTTTGGCCTGCTAACTAAACGTTCAGTACCTTAGCCAAAAAGGCTAACCCAGAAAAAAGGTCTTTCTTAAGGTTGTGTCAAAGAAATAAAGCAGATCTCCATATTATTTTAATGAAGGATCACTCATTTCTGAATTCTTAGGAGAAAAGAGGAGATTAACATCAGCATTCCATTGAAAGAAGTTCTGGTGATGAATGAGAAAAGCGTGAGATCGATGAAATGGATGAGATCTTACACTTTTCTTATGGAAATATTATTCTGTAAGACTGGGGTGAGATGAGTCAGACACAGAAGAGTTCATCCACATCTGTAACAATATTTTGATCAAAATGAGAAAATCTGAGGATTATTTCTCAGGAGCCAAAATTCAGAAATAGGAGAAAATGGCTTAAGTCTCACTCCATGAGAAGTACATGAGCTTTAGAGGAGATCTCATTTAAAATATTTCTTTCATCTGGGAAAGTTCCAAACTTCACAGAACAGGTATGATTTCAGTCACTCCAGCTGCAGTGACTCGACTTTCACTCTCTCAGACATTAGTTTTTATCCTCTACGCTTGTTCCAGCAGAGCAGCAGTTAGTCAGAACCAAGCCTGTGCTGTGTGGCATGTTTGGCTTAGCCAAAATGCTACACTCCCAAACATCACAGAACAGGTTCGATTTCAGCTTTCTGTCACTCCAACACACTTCACTCGATTGTCTACACTTGTTTCTACAAAGTTACATCAGTTAGTGTGGTGTATGGCAGTGTTTGGGTCTGTAGTGTGTTCTCTAAGCTAGCTTTAGTTAGACGATCAGGCTACACATCCAAACACCACAGAACAGGTTTAATTTTGCAATTCTGTCCATTCAGCACCAAGTGCTCGACTTCACGTCCTCATATTTCAGTCACTATCATCTAACCTTGTGCCTTTGCTGTAGTTAGCCAGAATCAGACATGTTCTGTGGAGAGCAGATGTTATCATGCTAGCTAGGCTAATGCTAACCAGCTCCTCTCTCTCCGAACAAGATGGCAAAAAGATGGATGGGAGATATAAAAAAAGTCGAATACCACACAACCTTTTTATAGATTTTTATAGGACTTTTATAAAACCTTTTTGTATAATTTTTATATAATTTTTTATAAATTTAGGGCAGTTTTGTATTATTTTTTTAGGTTTTGGTTTAAACACATGCCAAAAGACTTTCGATGTAGTAAGTGTGCTGTGTAAGCTACATTCATTGTTTTAATCACATCTTGGGAGTTTTGAGACTCCCACCCCTTAATACACATTCAAAGCAATTTGTAGTCATTTTTTAGTAATGAAACATTGCTGAGTTCCTACAGGCGGGTGTCTGAGTGACCCTGCAGCCAATTAAAAAAGATTCCAATAAGGTTTGGTACAGTTTGCCAGGTAGAGTGGAGATTTCAGAGGCCTATATTTCTGTGGAGCGTGAGACTGTTTGAAACATGGAATCCACAAATTCATTTAAAGCAGGAAATTTGGCCGTCCTCATGAGAAATGTATTATGTGCTGGAGGAAACTCAGACGACTGGCTTGATGAAGTGCTATGTTTTTAAAAAAAAAGCCTCGAAAGTTACCGGTCCCCGGAGGGGTGAGCTAGCTCGCACGCTTGCTAGCGTCCCTCCTGCATTTCCGTGGTTACGGTTAGTCATTGTCACTTATGTAAAAGCGAGCGCCTCGGGGAACTGTAACTCGAGAAGCGTCTCCATGTTTGTTGCTTTGTTGTTTTAGCACATCCTAGTGTCCGATTAGTCTAGTGGGGAAAGCGGTCAGGGGAATTTTAGTATGTGTGAAGGGCATTTGTGTGTGTGTACTGAGTGCTGAATGACGTCTTGTTCTTCAGTCATCTGCGATAAAACATGAATGATAAATATTAAAAATCACTTTTTTTTAATTTTGATCATGTGCATTTGAGGTGTTCTTGGTAAAATGGGGAAGGAAAGCACAAATCAGTGTGACAGTAAGGAAAACTAGCCAGATGTTTTCATATTGATTTTTTTTATGTATTATATGTTAGGTGTGTATTTATAACGTGATTATACTACTACTGACCTTGGCATTGCACCATGAAGGTCACTTAGGGTCTTCTTTATGATGCAGTATCCTGGCCCCTCTTAAGTAAGTAAGTAAAAACTTGCAGCCAAAAGTTTTTCAGTGAGTTGAGCAATTTTTAAAGTTGCCTTATTTTATTTTAAAGTTTTAAAACATAAAATCATGCCAAACTATTTTATTTAGAATTTTATATAATTTTTTGATAATTTTTTGAATTTTAGATAATTTTTTGATAGTTTCCCTAATCGGCATACAGGTGGTTGCACCACCTGCCATTTTTAGAGTTTTTGAGGGCAAAAAAAACTAAAATGAGTTTTATATGTATTCACTGAAAATTGTTTCACATAGAAGAGGTATTGTTTAATAATTAGATATATGTTAAGTATTTATTAAATTATTTGTGGGAAAATTATGGACACAAAAATATGCACTTCACGTCAATGATCCATATACACACATTGGTGGAATCCAGAAGTCTGAAACTACATTAAAAAATTCAATTTTTTTCCTTTAAACAGGAAATAAACAGTCAACAGCGAAAAATGGAAACTAATAAAAGTTATGAAATGAAGAGGAAGTATAGATTCCTTAGATTTCTAGGTCACTGTTCAAATTGAAGCATATTTTGTTTTGTCCCCTCCATTAAAGCTTGTGTTCAGATGACTCTCAGGTGGATTTAACCTACTAATCAGAGGCTTTTGCACAAACTTGTGGAGTCAGCTGGAGTGCATGCGGTCTTTTAGGCAAAAGAGGCAAATACCAAATACTAAAATTTTGGAATTAATGTTCGAATTTCAAGGATTCTAATTTTCATGCAAATTGTTATGCACGTAATGTAATTTGTAATGAAAATTGTAGAAGACAATGCTAGCAGTGGTCAGGCTACTCAGGCTTTTACATATATAGGTATTCCAATAAAAGGTTGCTTTTGCTTTGAATGATCCTATACCAGTGGGAGAGCTACCTTCCTGCGGAGTTTACTTCCAGCCTGTATCCAATAAGCTGCCCCGTCCCTTACTTAACTCTAACCCATCTGATCCAGCCAATCAGAGTCTTGGAAACAGGTTGATTAGCTGGAGCAGGTGTGGCAAATTTACCAAACTTTACCAAATGTTTCAGTAGTGACAGTTTTACCTCATGTTGAACAGAGCTTAAAAAACACTAGCCAGTACATGACTAGCAAACACAGCTTTGAACAGTTGTACAGACATAAAATCATAAAAATGTTTTTCATTAAAACACAAAAAAGTTTACTTCACTTCAGACTTTGGGACACATTTACTTCAAAACAATGAAGCAACTGCTTGAAAAGGTTTGTTTCCTGTTGGACTACTAACAAGAAAGCAGTGCAGTGGCCAATAAGAGTCTAACTGATGAAATTTTGATAGTTAGGGCCACCTTAGCAGACAATAGTAATCAAACCCTCTGTGTAGCTCTGTGGACGGAGCGTCTTAAACAGAGACTGCTGAAGGAGTAACACCTGTGGTCTGGAATCGTCTACAGTGGAGGGGTCATCTTCACTCCAGGGCTTGATGTGCTAGGCCTCCGCTCGGTCATTAGCATGAACCACCTCATCTGTCCTCAGCATGCCTGGACCATGATGACCAGACAGCTCTCGCAGAGATGACCACAGGCTGTCTGTTTGATTCAATTACTGAGCTATGCCCGTCCATTTCCTCTATGGGGCATTTGTTATGTCTGTTGCGTTCGGGCCCTGATTGTGCCAAGCTCTGTCTGCTCTGAGAGCAGCTACTTATGTCTGCCATCTGTCTCTGATTTTGTGGACAGTTGGTTCAAAACTGTATAGTCACTGACCATCGAGCGTGCTGTGTTGATACAGGCCCCTTGGCGCTTATCAATACAGATTTACTCTCGTATTGCTTTGCACGTTATGCAAATAGATCAATATCTATTACAGGTCATGATCTGTCCCACGTCCGATCTCTCTACGTGCGTTTGCTCATGTCTGTTTTTAGAGCAGGTTGGAGGGACTTGCCTTTGATGGACCTAGCTCTCGTTTTTCATTAGCTCTGTGTGAGGCGCCCCAGGGAATATGGGGAATGTTTAGTAAATCAATAGTGCTATTCAACACTCCGCATTAGGGATGACCTGTGATGACCGCGCTGGGGTGGAACTGCCCGGATTGACTTTTGTTATTTTTATGTTTTATGTTTGCTTTTCTTAATCTGTGTGCTTTTGTGTGTCTGTGTGGATCAGATCCCACAAGGTGGTAGAATAAATGCTGTGGGGTGGGTGGTAGTGGTGGTGGGTGGGGCAATAAATCCCATACTCATTATTTCTCCTATTGTACAATGCATTTTTTCCCTGAATCCAACTGATGTTTTTGTGGGGAGTTATTTGAATTTTTTTCTACTTCCACTTATTTTTTAATAGAAGCGCCATGTTTGTTTTTTACACTGAAAGGGCAAAACCATTTCTTTTTGGTTATGAACTACTCTTATTACATACACCAACTGTCCACTTCATTAAGTACACCTCCTAGTATCTACACTTATTGTCCATTTTATCAGCATCACAGCAAATGATGAGCTACTGTTTCTGATTTTACATCTACAAAATGGACCGCAAGGTAGGGGTGTGAAAAAAAGTGGACAGTAAGTAGACACAGTCTGCTGTCTGATCCGCTTGTACCCGAACCCAAACTTTTGCATACAACTGTACCCAGTGTGCAAAGTACCTGGGTGAACCAGTTTGCTACACCGTCAACCTGAAGCAGAGCAGTGCAGTAAAGAATACCAAAGACAGAAGCTCTGCAATTGTGGCAGAAGCAGCTAAACCATAACCTTTCCCTGAATTTGTATTGAAGCATCTATTTTTCCCTAATTGACAGCATAACATAAGTGATTCTAAGATATAAAGGGGGTCCAAGAGGTTAATTAGGGAGTCCTGGACACCCCCATGACTGCATCTTTTAATTATTTGTTAGCTCAACTTCTTAGCTTGACTTTCCCTTTCCTTGTGCTAGTGGATTGTTTTATATATAGTCTCAGAAATATCTTCCGAAACATGGGTAACTCCATTTTCACTAGAATTTAAATAAATGAAAGGTGGGCTCTGCTCTTTGCACAGTACTGTATTGGTCTCGACTAAGAAAGCAGCGTACGAAGTAGGCCTGGGTGATAGGACGATGTAATCAGATATTGATGATGGACAAGTAACCTGATGACAATGCTTAAAATGCAATAACCGCTGTGTTGGGAAACTGACAGAGAACTAGAGAGGATTAATTCACTGTTAAACAGCTTGCTAAACATGTTGGGAGATTGGAGCTCATGTTTCTCTAAGAACTGTAGCTTTACTTACCCTACAGCTCATCACCTTCTACTTGTTTTACTATACGTTAAGTTTAGCTTGTGTACCAGTAAAATAAATGCTGATGTGCATTCAGACTTTCTCGCTTCAGTGTTACTCACTGCAGCAAAAACAACCAAGCTGCTGTTACCACAGAGCAGCAACTCTAGCCCTGGCTAATTTAGAAGAGAAAGTTCCTCTAATCCCTGCCTATGGCCAGGAAACACGATCAAAAAAGGTAACAGATAATATTAAATAATATGTACACATAATGTCTAATGTGTGTAATAGCTGAATTCCTGAGTGACTGCTATACTGGCAGAAGTTTTTTTTTTTTGTGTGGCTTTGGAAATTGCTTGCAAACCCAGGTCAGCATGAATCTGCACCAGAAGGAGCTCATAAACACACGTTTACCCGCTGTTACAATGACGGGTGAAGTAATTTTCAAAAATGCTGGGCTACTTACTGTTATTTAATATGTGCTATAAGAAATATTTGCACTAAATCAGTTAATGTATAAAAAAAAATATAAACTAAAAATAGAAGAAAAAGTGGGACAAAGCTGCACTGGACAGTGTGTATTGTTTTGGGGGGATATAATCGATAATTGCTTCTTTTACCAGAAAGTATAAGTAGATATTGCCCGGGCTGTATCTTTTCCTTTGCTTACTGAAATGTCTGAATGTAGGGTTGCCTTTGATTTGTAAGATCATCTGTAGCACCCTTAATCCTTTTTGTATCCATTAACACACAAGATCCCATTAAGCATGTCTGAGTTGTTTGCACTAGCTTAATCACAGAACAAAACAAATGACAATTTCCTGAAGGGCACTGGCACCAGTTTAGCTTTGATTGACCACTTGAGACAGGAAGGCACCACTCCTCCAATCAGCTTTTGTGTACTTGTGTCAGTTGGCCATGGTGACCTCTCTTGACCACTTAAGTGGCCCTCACGAACTTCAAGAGGCAGTATGCTTTGGCAGTGCCTGTTTTTTTTAAGAGTATTATTTTATAGCCCTTGTGTAACTTTTCTATTGTGATTTTCTTAATAATTGTAATTACATTACCGTGCTAAAGATTTTAAAAACATTTGAAAAAATTGCAAAAATAAGTATTGTTTTGATTTGCCTTTCCTCCGTCTCCTTAGTGCACTATCAGAAGATCGTCCACAGGGACATCAAGCCGTCTAATCTGTTGCTGGGAGACGATGGCCATGTGAAGATTGCTGATTTTGGTGTTAGTAACCAGTTTGAGGGGAATGATGCCTTGCTCTCCAGCACGGCTGGGACTCCTGCTTTCATGGCCCCAGAGACCCTTTCTGACAACCGCAAGAGCTTCAGTGGAAAGGTAAACACTGCATTGTGTGTGTGTGTGTGTGTGTGTGTGTGTGTGTGTACATTTTTCTATTCTATTTTTCCACTTAAAGTATAAAAATTCATATCACAGTAATCACCTACCCTTTTAACGTTTGATTCGATTCTCATGATATTGTACTTTAAAAACATGTCTATAAAGTAACTATTTTCCAAACTATTTTCTAAATGTCACATTTTTAAATAGAAGTAGAGTGTAGGAGGTTATATAAACCCATTTCCAAAAAGTTGGGACAGTTTCTGAAAACAGAAACAGAAAGCAGAGATTAGTATTAGATTGAAAACACAATATTTTGTTTTACATTTTTTTTGTTTGTTTCTTTTTGGTTTGTTTTTTGTATATCAAATATAATCCTCTAAAAATTTGGGAATGGAGCATGTTACATCACTGTTCTTTTTGCCAGTACTTAATAAACATACGGGGACTGAAGACTCAAGCCGAACCAAGGTGGAATTTTTTTTTTCCAACCCTATGGGTCACCTGCACTCTCTGATTATGCAGCCATGGTATCTGGTCAAAAAGGCATGGATGTCCCTGAAAAAGCTGACACCTAAAAGGCAGCATATGTAGCTGCAAAATGTGTAGATATCTTTCAGTGTTACCCAATGATGCCTTCTCGAACTATAACAGATGCTGGCTTTGGAACTTTATGCTGGTAACAGTCGGGATGGTCCTTCGCTTATTTGGCCCAGAGGTTTTGGGCCTTGCCTTGTACTCACAGAGATTTCTCCAGATTCCCTGAATCTTTTAATGATATTATGCACTGTAGAGGGTGAAAGGCCTAAAATCCTTGCAGTCTTTGGCTGAAGAGTGTTATCTGTACACTGATGGATTTTTTGCTGATTAGAGATGGGGATCGTTAGGGTTTTTTCGATACCAATAACAATACCGATACTTATCGTTACTATTATTGATACAGCTTTCCATAAATAAAATAAAGACGTGACATAAAAGATGTAAACATTCATAAAGATTCAAAATGAAAAGATGTGAAAGTGTTGCGTTCATCTCCCTACAGTTGAAAATATTAACAACCATAAGCAATACAAAATTTGGGTCTTTTAGTCTAAAGTTCAGATCAGTTAAAAGTCCAAAATGTGTTTTTAGCAGCTCTGACACACACACACGCACACACATACATATGTATGTGTGTGCGTGTGTGTATATATATGCGCACCTTAAATCATATACACCTTAAAAATAATAATAATAATAACCGGGTATAACACTTAAATAAAAAGGGAAACAGTGCTTGTCAATAGTTGCTTGCCAAATAATGAGCCTACATTCATCACCATACTGTTAAACCTCAGATCTTGCTGGTTACTTATCTAACTTTGTCTTCTCAACATTAACCTTGTCAGCTTCATCAAATATAACAGGTCACTGTTGGCTTTTCATTTATGTGTTATAACTGATGTTTTAAAGTTTTCAGGACCTAATTAATAAACTAATTTTAAACCATTCCTAAACCATTTATAAGGATAGCCTTATTGTGAATGGTACCCTCCCCCCCCAGTTTGTATGTAAATGAGTTTTGGTTTACATACTAAATTACATTTGTTTACATATTACATCAAACACTGTTACATCAAAACTTGAGGAAATTTAGATTTTCTATGGGCTCTTTATTCCCTTCAGGCTCTCTTTATTTTGACATACTGACCACTGCCTGTTTTTAAATAGTGGCCAGTGTTTATATGAAGCTCCAGCACAGTCAGTAACGACAGCATGGCGACTGTATTAGGTCCGATGACCTGTGCTTTAGACTGCTTATCAGCTCGTGACATTGTGCGTTGAACCAGTAATGAGCTGCAGTGTGTGTGTGTGTGTGTGTGTGCGTGTGTGTGTGTCCAGTGCCGACAGTAAATCACAGCAAATATGTGATCTGTGATGTGAATAAGTAGGCGGCTAACACAGTCATTTTTTTTTTATTTATTTCTCTTCAACATAACAAACACACACACACACACACTCTGTATTGTGCGCTGTTACACTGCAGGCACGTGTCACCAGCCGGATTGATTTAGGTCTGCTGTCACCCCAGAGACTCGGCCAGACAGTCACTGATTCAGACAGGCCCTTGTGTTTAGAGGACCACAGTGTCCAGAACCTGCCATGCACTCCAGACGGCCTTTCTGATGGGCTGGCAGTGTCTGAGGAAGTTTTAAAGTGCCAGCGAGCAGGGAGAGCAAGAGATTAGGGCTGCAGTCATTACCTCAGCGCTGCAGCACTGGAGAAGTAGCGTGCCAAACAAGTCACCACCATAACCGCATATTTCCATTTTTCCCCATGAGAGCACAGTTATGCAAAGCGAGGCTGACTGGAAACCAGAAGAGGTAACTGTGTAGCTTCTGAACCGCATTGTGCCGCTTGAGTACACTCCTGTGTTAATCAGTATAGCCGTGCAACAACAGTCGCCCCCTAACCCTGCCGTTCCTGTAGTGTACTGCAATCTCTCAGAATAACCACATGTATCATATGATATATATAGAGCATTATAGGGAGCTTTCGTGTCAGCTTTTTTCTAGGGATGCATCAAAATTTGGTATTTTTCATATACATACATCACGTAATTCTGTATAAAATCAAGCATGCAGCCATGTAATCTCCATAGACAAACTTTGGCAGTAGAATAAGTCATACTGAGCAGGGCTGTGAAGTGCTGAAGCACATAGCGTGTAACAGTAATCTTCTGTTGCATTACTTTCTACAGAGTTCAAAACTACCTCTGGAACTGCATTTCATAGTTTAATGAAATGAGTTTCCAGGGTTGAGCAGCTGTATAAAAGCCTAAGATCACTATGCGCGATGCCAAGCGTTAGCTTGAGTGGTGTAAAGCACGCATCACTATCTGACAGTCCGATAGACGAATTTAGCTTTGGCGAATGCCAGGAGGGCACTACTTACCAGAATGGGCCACTTAGTTCCAGTGAAGGGTAATGCTAATGCTGCAGAAGACAAATTTTAGACAGTTATATGCTTACAACTTAACAGTTTTGTGGAAATCCCTTTCTTGTTCTGCATGACTGTGCTGCTGTGCACAAAGTGAGATCCATAAAGACATGGTTTAAGGTGTTTTGTGTGGAGGAACTCTAGTGGCCTGCACAGAGTCCTGACCTCAACCAAGTTGAATAACTTTGTAAAGAGTAAAGGGTGCAGTAAAGTAAATAAAATATTTTAGCACGTTTGCCAAGCATCAGGTGTTTTTCTCTCCCAGAGTAAAATAAGTACCTCACCAGATAGTGGCTTAAATCTAATTGTTTCCAAACAGAATCTGATCGAAGCAGAGTTTCTTTAAACACTTACCTGCCTATTATTGTTCATCCTTACATTTTCTATAGATGATGATGTCAATGACAAGTCAACCTTGTTGATAAAACTTTGCAGCCCTATTATTGTTTAGCCCAAAGATACAGGCTACATTACACTCTACATTACAACTTTAGTTACTGATGAGCGCAGGGTTGCACAGTGAATGGTCTAAAGTGCAGTGTTTTGTAAACATACATCATGTTTTGCTGATTTTTTTAAGTGAAAAGGTTCTAGAACACATTTCTACTCATTTTAGTACACAGTTACAGTTCATTTGCTGAATGCAACATATTGGGGAAAATGTGGTCAGTGCAAAGGTTATGGCACCTTTTTTCCTGTATGTTAAACTCATCAAATCAGTAGAAACTGTGCACTACAGTTTGCAGGTAATTGTCAAATTTAAGTTTGTTCCCTGTAGAGAAAGTATTGTTTTCAGTTGGAAAATCAACAAAATATTCAAACTTTTGCATATGACTATAAGTATGTTTCACTGTTTTGCTTCAGCCTGGCCAACTTAAAGCTACACTATGTAAAATTTGGAGATTTGCCCTCTCTGGTGGAAATATGGAATTGCATGCAATATGTGGAAAATATTTTGTAACAGCGGTTTTCCTTTGGACCCCTCCCCCCAAACAGATGAACCTGATTATTGTGATTGTGTTGAAAGAGTATTCAAAGGCTGTGTGCAAACTGCAGGAAAATCAGATTTGTTTCTCAAATCAGATCGTTTGAGACGACTGTCCACACTGTTATTTTCAAGTGATGGATCGGATACATGTCCAGATATCACCAACCTATTTGCATGGGTTGCTGTGGTAACAACGTAGGCACCAGTAACTACGTAGCTATGCTGATGATGTGATGAAGTCTTTGGCACTCTTCTTGAATCCAAGCACTTCCATCACTTTGGATTTGATGTTGTTGTTTGTCGCATTGCAAGTGATGCAAAAGACACTAGCCCAGGCTGAGACACATCTGTAAAAATCTGATTGGAATTGCAGTTCAGACCATCTCCAAATGTGGTTTGGATCCAAGATGGATTTTATGTGGGTTTTTGCTGTCCAGACTACCAAAAATCAAACTGGATACAGTCTGGCTATGCCAAAGATCAGATTTGGGCTGGCAGTCTAAACAAGACCAAAGAGAACTCGGTCAGAATTTGGTGAAGGACGTGTCTTTTGAGGATGTGAGTGAATGATCATCATATTTTTATCAGTATAATGCTGATTTAGCATTGAAGACCTAAACAATGAGCTGGATTTTCTTTGAGAAAAAACTACTTCAGAAATACTATTTCAGGCTTTACAAGACGACTTGCAGCAGCACATGGGCGCTATATATTTTAGCATGTTATTTTTCCTCTTCAGGCAGTAATGCTACTTCTTTCAGTTTAAACAAAAAAAATCTTACATAGTGTAATTACCCTGTGTGTAATGGCTGTGACTTTCTTGTGTTTCAGGCTCTTGATGTGTGGGCAATGGGGGTGACGCTCTACTGCTTTGTATTTGGAAAGGTAAGACTATAGAGGAGGATGGGCACCTGCTGGTTTTGCCGTTTTTCTGATGATGAATAGAAATTAGCAGTGTGGAGTGGATGTGTAGGAAAGCCCATGTGTTATTATCTCTCTCTCTCTCTCTCTCTCTCTCTCTCTCTCTCTCTCTCTCTCTTTCACTCTGTCTCTTTCACTCTGTCTCTCTCTCTCTCTCTCTCTCTCTCTCTCTCTCGCTCGCTCGCTCTCTCTCCAGTGCCCTTTTATTGATGAGTACATACTGGCTCTGCACAACAAGATCAGGAGCAAGCCGGTGGAGTTCCCCGAGACGTGAGTTCCTCTTTTCATCTCCACCTGTGTGTGATCCATCAGAGAGACAGGAACATGTACAACGAGCGAATGCAAACCACTCCAAGCCTCTGGCTGTGTTTACCCTGATCTGGCACAGCAACTGACATGATAAGGCCCTCTTCAGTTGGCTGCTACAATTGCAAATTGCAAATGCTGCAGTTGGGTGTTACGAGGGTGTCACCTGTGAAATGTAATTGAATTTTTATCTCACTCAAGTCAATATTTATGTGATTTTGTTTGGAATAATCATAAATCCAACATAGTGTGAATCATTAAGCTAATATTCTTGCACAGGCTGTTGATTATCACTTGCAATCAACATCAGTGATTTAAATATGTTAACATCCAGGCCTAATTTGGTCAAAAAACAAGAAAAAAACTTCGGCAAGTCCCAGTTCTAGGTTAAACACAGACATTATAAGCTTCTAAAAGACACTCCATGTCTTAGCTGATGCTTGTGACAGACATATTAGCATGCTTTACCTTGTAGCAGTTTCACACAGATGGGTAGGCCTGGGTAGGCCAGGCCCGCCTAGATTAATTACATGCCTTCCCCGTCAAATGGGGGAAAAATACTTTTCAAGCCAGAATTTTAAAGACAATGTAATTTGATTTGTTTTCTGTGAGTGCTGTCATTGTATTATAGCAAATCAAATCATTACGCTCTCCTGCCTTATTTTCTCAACCCTCCAGCCTTTGCGCAGTAAGCATAGCTATCTGCCAATGCCTCAAGTATTCGGTTTGTTGTCAGAGCACCAGTAAAGGTAACCGTGACTGTTCAGACTTGTACGCCTTGAAATAATGTGCATGTTCAATACTATTGAAACATGATATATAAAGCAAGTTGAAATATTTTATTATATTATAAAACCATGACAAATCCCTCTAGGCCTCCATTGTGATACAGAGATGATGTCATGTAGTTGCACTGGACTCAACCCTACAGAAAATAAGACATTACAAAAAACTTTTTTTGGGTAATGTCGTGATCTACCTAAATCTAGACAGGCTGAAGAATATATTTAAATTAAATGAGATATTCAGCTCATTTTTCATCACTTAATGGACAAGACAGTGAGCAACCATTTGAAGCCGCAACAAAACTGGCAACCCACTAGTGTAGGGATTTTGTCAATTTTTAATAACAAATAAAATAGTTTGTTTGGTCTAAACAATGTATTTTAACAGTATTGAACATGTACATCATTTTGAGGTTTTCATGTCTTAACAGTCAGGGTTCCTTTTAAAAGATGTACCTGGGGATGTTTAGAAGTGAAATTTCACCCCATAGAGAATGTATACCCATCTAAAGCCAAAAACCGTAGTCATCTTCTGTTTTTCGACATCATCAGTTTTACTACAAAGCTTGACATGTGCTTTGCGAAAATGTCAAAGCAAACATCTAACATTACTTGATTGAATCAAAGGTAAGACATGAATGGACCAGAAATATTTTTCATGCCCACTGTAGTGGCTTAAATCTTAACATTCCATGTTAAGACAAAGACTGTTTATGCCTTTGATGATTAGGTTTTAAGTTTGTTGTTGGTGATTTTCCTTGTCTTTGCATATCTCAGCTGTCTGTAACTTAGTTATATCTTCTTCATTGGGCAAACGTGCCTGTGGTGAGCAGCATATTTAATAGTCTTTCTAATAAAGGGGGTTGGTTATTGGTTGGTTGTGTTTATGTGATGTTATCATAGGGAGGACGTGTTGGAAGAGAGAGGGTGAGGACTGCATGACTGTCGGGAATAGACTATAGCCTGATATAATGTCATTGCAGGACATAAGCGCATTTGGAATCTACCAAACTGGCCTACCCACATGCTGCCTACGCCACTGCACCAAATGTCTAGGCTGATCGACTGCCTTTTGACTGAGAGGGAAATTGTGAGAATTAGATTTTTCACTGAACTGTCGCTTTAAATTGACTGGATTGTTAATTTTGCCTTAGGGAGGTACGTTGGAAAGATATGAATAAATCACGAAAGGATTTGTCCTTGGAAAAGTGTCAGCGAAGGCAGAGAAGCTCAGAGAAGAGCCTGGCAGAGAGAGAGAATGGCTTTGCCTGCAGCATCCTCAACCTTGCGCTCTTTGAAGTTCCTCAGCTCTCTGAATATGGAGATAAAATGTCAATAAAACGTCTCTGTTAGTCTGTTAGGCCTTTTCAGCTCTTTAGAGTGTGTGTGTGTGACTGCGTGCATCTGTGTCTGTGTGTGCACGTGTTGGCTTAGCAGCACGCATGTGTTTCTGAGAGTCGGGAGGCATATCGGGGAGATTGGCAGCTGGAGTGTGTGGTTGGACAGGTTGTCATCAGCTAATGAAAGCGTTTTCTTGAGAGCCTCTCACACCCACACATGCTCGCGGTCACACACACATACATACACACATGCACTGTATGCTGATCTCAACCCACATGCAGCTATGAGTCTGCATTCCACTCCGTCACACTCTCGTGCTTTTAATTATGTACATGAGTTAAACTATATTGTATACTGTCCATTTGTCCATTTTTATAGATAACTATATATGATACAGTGTCAGAAACCACATAGGCAGGTGTTACAAATAACATGAATATGATGATAAGAGATAGGAACCAGAGATAAGGTTGTAAACTATCCTATCCAACTATCCAAAAGACTAGACTCCAAAACAGGCAGTGAATCTTCACGCATCCTCTGAGTTGTTATATGTAATATGTTCATATTGGGAAATGCCTTACCTCACCCTGCACATACGTACCCGTCACTCTGCCGTGAATGGATTTTTAAAAATGCGTTTTTAATGCAAAACAATGTCAAAACAGTGTCTCAGGCATCAGGCAGCAAATTCATAACCATTTCTTGTTATAACTTCTTCTAAGTGAGCTTTTAGAGACCTTAAACACTTAGGATGTCTGATTCCTATCACCACTGCTGTGAAGAGTTATGACTAAGTTTCTCTGGAATGGAGCGTTTTGCATCGAACAACTCTGAATGACTTTGTTTGCATCTTAATCATTTGATGAAGATTTTTTAGGATTCCTCTTCATCTTGACAAGCTTTAAGGCTGATGATTTAGAGATACAGTTTGCATGATGTTCAAAGGTGGTTTTATGTGGGGATAGACCACAGGCCATTGCCTCGGGGCCTTTGGCTCAAGATGGCACAAATTCACTGCAGATGTAAACATAAATTGATCAGTTAGAACACATATACAAACAACTACATGAATGAAATAAATGAAAAATGGGATGTGGTGTTAGTGGTCGGTTTGGCCTGAAAGAAGGCTGTTACGATGTAGACACAATAGGAGTTCACACATTAGTAAGGCTGATTTTGTTTATATTCAAGACAAAAAAAAAATAAAACAATTAGAGAAAAATGTTTAATCTTATCTCACAGGAGTTTATTATCATTATTTTATTTAACTGTATTTTACATCATTTATTTTTATTCGTCTTGCTGTTGTGGTGGGCCCTGCGACCCAGAAGGATAAGCAGCTGAGAAAATGTGTGTGTGTGTGTGTGTGTGTGTGTGTGTGTGTGTGTGTGTGTGTGTTGTAGTGGGGGGTTGCTTCCAAATACTCTTGTGCCCAGAGGCCTCGCAAGACCATGATCCTTCCCTGGCTTTATGCCTCCGTAGCTTGTTAGCTACATTAGCCTTATTTCAACCTGTTTTAGACACGGAGGAGCTTCTCTCTAGAACTTTTCTGAATTGTTACTGATTGAGACGAGCCAGAGCTTCAATATTTAGAAAGATTTGGTCTTTCTGTCACACCAGCACTGGTCAGTCGATTTCACTAGCTCAGATTTGAGTCTAAACTTGGCTAAGTGCAGCAGTAGTGAGCCAGAATTGCTAATGCTCCTGCTAACGTTAGCCTCTGGTGCTAACAGTAATGCATTAAAAGTAGCTTAAGCTAACAATTTCACACACACTACCACTCAGATTTGAATCTTTATTCTCTACATTTGCGTCAGTAAGGCTTCAGTGAGCCAGAATGGACCAGCATGTGTGTGTGTGTAAAGCTGCTTAAGCCTTCTCGCTAAGCTAACACTAGATTCTAGTGCTAACGAGGTTCCTGAAGCAAAGGTCCCTGCTAGAAAAACCAGCATAGTCCATGCTGAGTGACTAGCTAAACAAGCACCAGATCAGCAATAGACTAGCATTAATCAGCATAGACAAGTATGGAATGCATGCTCGTCTGAGCTGTTTTTTCAGCGGGGTAGCTAAGCTAACAACTCCTCACACAAATAACCAGGTTTACTCCCTCAAATTTGAGTTGTTATCCTCAGAATTTGCGTCAGCGAAGCTTCAGTGAGCCAGAATGAGCCTGTGCTCGGCTGTAAAGCTAGTAAAGCTGTAGCATGCTAAGCTACTGCTGTGATACCTGCTGCTAGAACAACTGTAGACACCACATTTCACAGTTTGTTAGATAGATGTGGAATATAAATTTGACACCGTTGTGATTGTAAATACCCACACTTGTATATTTTGGTCTCACGTTATTTGGTCCCCTATAGATTATCTACAGATGCTCAAATTGTTAATAAACTATCTGTTGAAACTCAGTCGATTCTAAACAGCGGTGGGGTTAGGGTTAAGATTTGGACCAGGGTTAGGGCTAGGACCAGTGTGAAGGTTGGGTTTAGGTTTTGGGTTGAGGTTAAGGTTAGGGTTAGGATTAGAGCCAGGTTTAAAGACATTCTGGTCAATTTAGTAGATATATAGTTGAATGTAACTTGAAAGTAAATTAAGTTTATACAAAGCATCTAACGTGGACTATCCAAATAAAGCTATTTTAGCTAACAACCTGCTGCACAGTCCAAACATTTTGAATGAGTAGGCCTGGGCTGCGTTCGTGCAGGCATGTTCTCTAGCTGTAAGCAGCGCCATAATCCTCTCATTAGCACATTTGAGTATATTGGACCGTCTTTTTTGGATCGCCCACTTTGCTGCACTCATTGCTTACGTTTTTTAATCAAATATATGAACTATCCCCATGTCTCACTATGTATTTTCTGGTAATGTAACTATTCTGTTGTGCGGTTGTTGTGCAGTACACTGTCATCTTTTGAATCCCACATTGCTGTCACTGTCTCTTTCAGCATTGGTTACTTTTAGAGGATTAGAGCACAAAAGATGCTTTGAGTTGTGCTGCCTTTGATTTGATTGCCACCCAGCTTCTCTACCACTCTCTGTTAAATTCCATCTGTCTGCTTCGAAGCTTTTACAAAATGACTGTCTGACAGCGGACGTAATGATAGCTCTGCCAGTTTGTTGTCTACTCAGGGACTTCGTGTTTTTTGTGACCGCATTTGGGATTTCCTGTAACAACGGGTTGTCATAGTTGTATTTCAGTCCCAAGGCCCTAAATAGGTTTTGTGGAGAATAGAGAATCATTTCTGTGACTGGGTGAAGAGATGAATAAATCCAGGATAAAGCTGGATCATTGTAATGATCAAAGTCTTATTTGATCATTCAGGTAAAAGACTTCATTTATGAGATCAAAGTCAATTTTATCGACCTGGATTGCGAGATAAAAGTCTATTAAAACTACTGCTTTTAGATAACACTGATTTCATGACCTTATTCAATTTTATTTCCTTCAGGCCGACTGTCAGTGAAGGCCTGAGGAACCTAATCCTGAGAATGCTGGACAAGAACCCAGACAACAGGATCACCATTCCTGAGATCAAGGTGAGTTAATGTGCAATCTAAATCTGTATGTGACAGAATTTGAGTCCCTTTAGGCACATTTCTTCCTAAAATAAGAGATTTGGACTCCCAAGCCCCACTGGTTTGGGGAAAGTGTCACTTAATGTGGAACCTATTTGAACACCATCATGACTAGCAAAGTGTTTTCAACTGAATATAAGCTTTCATGACCTTATCAACTAAGGTTAATCATTACTGTACTTCTTGCCAATCTTAAATGTGCACTGAACAACTAAAGGTGAGCTAACATGCAGTCAGATGTGATCTCTGTTTTCTGCCAGACACGTGAAGGAGTACGGGGGTATGCACCCGGACGTTGCAAACAGAGGTTAAACGCTGCAACGGCTATCTGGCTCCTACCTTATCACTCCAAAGCAGGGGCATCCCAGCTTGTTCAAAGCTCCATATACTGAGGAGCACATCACACGTTGTTTCGCTCAGATTGCTTTGTCCTAGAGGTATTACAGAATATTCAGGGCCTCTTTCGAGTGAATCTTCCTGTAGAATTACATTGCTTATGTTCATATCAGAAGGTTTATCAAATAAATATCTCAGATCAGTGCTCCTACTCTGGGAAGCTTTAGTGATTTTAGCCTAGGTGTGCTTCATCTTCATGTGAGAATTCCACAGGTGTAGGGAAGAAGTGAGGGCCCCTAATATGGAACCTATGTGCATGCCATCAAGACTAGCAAAGGGATTTCTACTGAATATAAGCTTTCCTTGATCTTATTAACTAAACTTAATTGTTGCAATGTTTTTGCAGATGGTAACTTTGGTGTGAGGTAGCACACATTCAAAAGTAGACTAAGCAAATTTCATACACCTGCATAATAAGCTGAGATGCCAGCAAATTACAGGTGTGATATGCAGATGCATTGGTTCCCAAGTTAAGACTCAAATTCTGTTCTGGAAACTTCCAACTGCTGCCTTGATGTGAGAGTGTGTGTAGATCATTAACACACATACACACACAGAATCCAGGCCATGTGTCATTACCTAAATATGAAATGTTCCATTAAAGCAGAACTCCCCTGAGCACACACGAGACACTTTAGGGAGCACTCCGCTCCCTCAGCTCTGTTAGATGGGGTTTTTAGGGCATGTTTTTAATGCATTTGTATATGTTTCAGATTATGTTTGGGTTTTCTCCTCTTCAACCCTTAGAAATTGATTGATAATTGCAGACACTATTGTTAGATGGCTCCAGAATGTTTGGTCTGATTGGGAATGGTGTGCTTGTATACAGCTTTCTGATCGGACATATGGTTCTCGTACAATTAAAGTTAAATGACAATTTTTTTCCTATGGAAATGAATGGGGTGAAAAAGTTTGTGCACCCAATTTGTCTCATGTTCATGCCAGTCCATTAGTCACACCCTGTTAACTATGTGAGGAACCATAGCAGCCACCTAGCAACCACCTGGGATACCATAGCAACCATTTTGCAACCATCTAAAACACCATTGTAACTGTTTGGAACCACAGGTCACAGCTTCAACTGAGATTCACCACTGAAAATGCTGTGTAGTCCAGGAATTTGAGTGGATCTTTCACAATATTATTCACTTGTGCATTTATTATACTGTAAATAATCTGTGCTGTTCTGCTGGTTTGGTTTATGCCAACAGCTGAAGTTTATAATCTCTGTCTGTGTGTGTCTAGCTGGACCTCTGGGTCACTCAGGATGGTGCTGACCCATTGCCTTTAGAAGAAGA
This sequence comes from Colossoma macropomum, assembly GCF_904425465.1. Classification (NCBI taxonomy): domain Eukaryota; kingdom Metazoa; phylum Chordata; class Actinopteri; order Characiformes; family Serrasalmidae; genus Colossoma; species Colossoma macropomum. The sequence goes on along the minus strand of NW_023494794.1, from coordinate 17,385,968 downwards.
GCACTGCACAGTGGTGGAGGTTACTGAAGAGGAGATTCAAAACTCTGTCAAATTCGTCCCCAGCCTCTCTGCTGTGGTGAGTGTGTGTGTGTGTGCGCATAGGTACAGTACCAGTCAAATGTTTGGACACACTTCATTGAATCATAAGGACATTTTATCTGGTGGTTTATGTTTAAATGATTGAAATTTGTTTCTAAGACAAATGGAAATAGTAAACTATTTATGACCACAAGTACAGCAGTGCTATAAGGTTTGTGAACCATATAGAACACTCTGAATTTCTGCATAAGTCTGACCCAAAAATTTAATCAGATCTTTGTCTGATAAATAAAGAGGACCCAATAAAACAAATAGGAAAAAATCATTTGTTTACTGAACAAAGTGATCCAACATTAAATGCCTAGAACAATCGGCTTAGTATAGGGGATAATTAGGATCAAGAGGTTCAAGGAATTGGATAACAATCAAGTGAGTGTGGGGGACTGAAGAGTTTGGACTTTACCAATCCACTGTCAGGCAGAACATTTAACACCATTATTACCCTTTCCAGGAGTGGTTGTGCAACAGAAATCTATTATTATATAGTGTAATATCCTGGGAGATCACAAAGAACCCCCAGATGACATCTAAGGATTTGCTGGCCTCTCTTGAACTGGCTAATGTCAGTGTTCTTGAATCCACTATCAGGCAAACATAAATAGTGTGTATACATTGATAGCAGGGAGCCACCATTCTTCAAGAAGAACATTACTGCATGTTTAAAGTCACCTACAGACTACCTGCAGGGGTGAAAGAATGAAAGAATGTTATTTGAATTGAATAGGCAAAAACACTGAACTTTTTGTTGAAAACCAAATGTTTCAGCATAAGAACCTAATTCAAGCTGTGAAGCATGGTGGTGGTGGATCACCATTTGTGGCTGCCTTTGGACCATGACAGCTTGCAATCATTTCATGGTGCTATTAATGCTGGTTAATATCAGGAAATTCTGCAGAAGAATGTCAGGGCATCTGTTGTCTTGTCGCAAGAAGGTGGGTCCATCAGATGTCATGTCATGATGTAAGATGGGTCTCAGTATTCTTATTAGACAGAAGGCCTATATATCTTACTGTGTTGGTTCCATATGTGTATTTCACAGTTTGATGTCTTCAGTATTATTCTAAATTATGGAAAAAAGTAAAAATAAATGAAAACTCTTCCACCAGACCTGGCCGTGGTTTTGATTTGTACTTTATATAAAAAAGTAACGTCATATAATGGCATGTATATGCTTGAAAATTGAATTACACTCGAATAATGTACTGAAAGATCATATGATAAATATAAATAAATCAGACCTCATTAGTTAAACCATTCCCTCTCTCAGCCTTCCCTCTTTCTTCCGTGTAGATCCTGGTGAAGGCCATGTTGCGGAAGCGCTCTTTCGGGAACCCTTTCGAGTGTCCCAGCAGGAGAGAGGAGAGGTCCATGTCTGCCCCAGGAAGCCTGCTAATGTGAGTGCTCCTAACACACACTGTTTATGTCTCTGTTTTCCTCTGTAGTACCTTGTGCAAACTCAGTTTACCAACATAACAGCAGTGCGTCTTATCCTGGAATGGACTGGGATGGCCACGTCAAAAGCTTGATTCTGTGGTCACTGAACAATTTTTATGTGCATTTGGATGCATATTGCTGCTGGCGGAGCAAAACCTTGTATCTCCAAAATGATAACTTTACAGGAGAAGGAAAAAACATACTGTACTTTTAATGTAAGTCAATGGAACCAGACTTTTTTCCAAGTCATTTTGGGCCTTTTCTGTTGGTTCATTCATCATGAATTTTACACACAATGTAAAGAGCAACATGCATATTCAAATTACGTCAGAACCTGAAAATGACAAAAATGGAGATGCAAGTTTCCGACAGCAGCGATATTTTGGATCGTTATCCTGCTGGAAGACCTGCCACAGCCCAGATTTAATATAGGCAGCCAGATTTTCATTTAAATATCTTAGTATGTCATGGAGTCCATAATGCCATGTACCCTAACAAGGTTCCAAGAACCTTGGGAGGAACAACAAATCCAAAACAAGAGTCCCCCACCAAACTTAACAGTGGGGTCGTGGTTCTTTATTGTATTACCATCCTTCATTTTACACCCCAGGCTCTGTTTTCGTCTCATATGACCGCAGAACCCAGTTCCAGTCAAAGTTCCAGAAGCATCTAGTGCTTACGTTTATGTTTAGATGAAAAAAAGACTTTCTTCTGGCACACCTTTTAAATAGTTTGGCATGGAAGTGACGTTTAATTGAAGTTAAAAATTAAAAGAATGGACTTTCTTTCTGCGGAACAAGACAGTGTGCTTAACGGTAACTTCAATTTTAATGCATAATAAAATACCTCCTTTTTAATATTAACACAAATGTTGTATCAATTGATAGTTTCAAATCACACCACAGAATTTCTCAGCTGAACAGACATTTTAGTGCAAATTTTAGTGTACAGTTTCTATTTACTTGCTGATTTTAACATGTTGGAAAAATAAAACATAAACATTAATGTGCCATAACTAAGTTTTTTTTCTGATGTTAAATTCAGCAAATAAACTGTAATTGTGCATTAAAATGTTCTATGTAGAGGATGTATTAACTTGTTTTCACTTACAAAATCAACAAAGCCTGTAATTTGACCAGGGGGTGCCCAAACTTATGCGTATGACTTTTTATACCCTGACAGGGTTAACCAATTACTACAGACTGTGCTCTTATTAAACCCAGCCCACTATCTTTGTCCTTCTTTAGCCTGTTTTTTGACTGTGGTCATTCACGTCAGCTGAATAGCCCCTTCTTTTCACATCCAATCCCTTTTCTCCCTCTTAAGATGACCACATGAGCAAGGTCACAGCATGCCATTTGGAATGGCTTGCTTGGCTGTTTGAACAGGTGAACAGGAGGGACACACTAATAAGCACCCATTACCTACCCCTCTGACCGGCAGCATAGCGTTTCCATAGTAGCGTGAGTCAATGACATTTACCTCCGTTCTGTTCTTCTCCGGCACTTTGTGCTGAAACGCAGCGCTCTATAAACCATGACTTTAGCGATTGTGCTACGCAGCTCTCCTCCTGCAGCGAGTGATGATGAGGCAGTGACTCTGACTCACGCTTTATTAAGTATTTATCACTCTCAGGAGAGGCAGGACTGAGGATGAGTGACTGGTCAGAACTCAGCTCAGCATCTGTCAGAACCTCCATATGACCTCCCTTCATTATGAAGACCTTTCGTATCTGTGCGTGTTTCGTATCTCTCTCTCTCTCTTTCCATTACACACACTCTCTCTCACCCTTTCTGTTTCTCTCTCATGTTTCTCTTCTCTTTTCTCTCATTTCTCTCTCTATTTCTGTCTGTATCTCTTTCTCTCTCTTTCCCCTGTTTCTCCTCTGTCTCTTTCTTTTTTCTTTCTTTCTTTCATTTCTTATTCGTATCCTTCTCTCGTAGTTCTCTCTCTCTTAATTTTCTCTTGTCTTCCTCTTCTCTTTTCTCTCTCCTATCTCTCTCTCTCTATTTCTGTCTGTTTGTATCTCTCTCTTTTCATTGTTTTCTTTTCTCTTTCCCTCTCTCTTTCTCCCCCTCTGTTTCTCCTGTCTCTATATCCTTCCTTTCTCTCTCTCTCTTTCTCTCTGTTTATATCTGCCCTGCTGTGTCTCTCTGTCTGTCTGACTGTATCTCTCTCTCTTTCCATTTTCTCTCTGTCTCTCCCTCTCCCCATTTTTTGGCTCTCTATATCATTCTTTCTGTTTGTATCCCTCTCTTATAGCTCTCTCTCTGTCTCTCGCCCTTTCTTTTCTCTCATGTTCCTCTTTTCTTTCTCTCCCACTAGTTCTCTGTCTTCATCTTTCTCTTTTTCCACTCTTCTCATCTCTTCTCTTCTCATCTCGTCTCTCTCTTTGTCTCTGTCTCTCACCCTTTCTCTTTCTCTGTTTCCTTATCTCTGTATCTCTCTCTCTCTTTCAATTACTCTCGTTTTTCTCTCTCTTCATTACTCTCCAGTATTCTCTTCTCTCTCTCTCTTTCTCTCTTTCTTTCTCTCTCCATTACTCTTTTCTCTCTCTCTCTCTCTCTCTCTCTCTCTCTCTCTCTCTCTCTCTCTCTCTCTCTCTCTAAGTTCTGGTCTGAGTGCAGCTCATCAGAGTGTTTTACTCAAGGCCGGCAGAAGCAGATAGACTTCACTCAGCGTGCTCTTCCAATCCTCTCTCACTGCCAGTGTAGCCTTGATGCCGCTCTACCTCTTTCCTTAACAAGCTCTTCCTCACACATGGAAAAAGTGTTCACTCTAACAAGCATCAGACCACAACCATCACCTGCCAGAGCAAAGCACTTGCACTGCGTTTAAGGGTCTGGATGTCTAGGCCTTGGTTTTGCTCTGAGCCACATTTTTTGCAGGTTTATTACAGGTGTTCTGTTTTTTAGACTGCTTCTTGGAAAGAAAAACACATTGATTTATGTGTTACGTCTTACTAGTGTTCTTTAAAACGCTCCCTTGGTAGCATCAGTCTTTCAGAGACAGTTTCGAGCAAGACTTGGTCAGCGAGTGAAGCCCAAAATTGGCCCATAAAAATGTTTTACCCTAACTTCCCCACCCCCTCTCTTAATGAGAGAACAAACATTTTTATGTAACTTACTTTTTTAAGATTAGATTTTATTTTTTATTTCTTAAGAAAACATCTAATGTTATGAAATAAAACTGTGCAAAATCTACAGCCCTTAACACCACACTGTCGCCAATAACCACAACACAGATGTAACAGCACGTACAGTGGAAAGAAAAAGTATGTGAACCCTTTGGAATTACATGCATTTATTTATAAAGTTGTCTTAATATATAGTCTGGAATTCCTCCAATGTACAATAAAGAAGAAATATAATCTGTTTAAACTAATAACACAAAAATAATGCATTTTTCTTGTCCATAATAAATACATTATTCAAATATTTACAGTGTAGCTTGGAAAAAGTATGTGAACCGCTAGTAAGGGGTCGGCAACCCAAATGTTGAGAAGAGCCATTTTGTCCTTTCAATAAAAATCAAACCACTTTGGGAGCCACAACATTTTAGTCCATTTTACCAGCATGTCTGTAAATATGTCTCAGTATGTGCTGATGTACTAGTATAGGATAAAAAATATAAATTAAAATGCAGACTTAGCTCTGCTTTAAGCTTTAGCTCAGCTATAGCCGCTTTTCTCACATCTCCAGCAGGAAGCTTTTCCGCAAAAGTAAAATAATTTTTAAAAAATGTCTCTCAGCAATCAGCTTTTTATGAGACTGAAGCTTCTCATTCTCCAGCTTCTTGTTCGAATTTTCTCATTCCACCTTAAATGGTACCTAAAGAACCAGAAAGTACCTGCTGCACCTTTTAAGGTGGAACGTGAAAATTCGAATGAGAAACTGAGTTCAGCTTTGTGACTTTTTAGTGTTTGACAGTTTATCATTGCAGATTAAATGTATCAGGAAACCAGCTTGTGCTTATAAACACACAGATAAATCCATTCGTCTCCAAATTATCCATGTCCATCTTAAATCTTTCTCTTTGCTATGGTGACCAGGAGTCTGGTCTTTAGTGTTAAACATAGGTGAATTAGCAGAACTCCCGCGTTTAATATCATTTATTGGTAAAACTTTGTTAAAACGATCAGCAGAGCTTTATTTTACCACAAAGGAAGATTATTTGATTTTTACCTGAAAGTCTGAATCTGCTGTGGAGCCACAACAGGGCAGTAAAAGAGCCACATGCTGCCAACCCCTGCCCTAGACTAATGACTTTGACAAAAGCTAATTGGAGTCAGGACTTAGCAAACCTGCAATCAATGAGATGAGACTGGTGGTGTGGGCCAGAGCTACTTTGACTTGTAAATGTTCCTTAAACATTTTGAGTTTGCTATTAACGAGAAGCATCTGCTGATATGAACCACGCCTCTCAGAGAACCTACGATCAATAATTGTTGGTTTGCATAAAAGCTGGAAACGGTTACTCAGTGATCTTGAAGTGTTCATCAGTCTACAGTTAGACAGATTGTCTGTAAATGAAGATGATTTAGTACTGTGTCTACTCTCACTAGAAATGGACACCCAGCCAAGATCACTCCAAAAGCACATTGTCGAACACACGATGAAGTACGAGCCCTAGAGTAAAAGCCAATGCTTTGAAGGAATCAGGAACTGGTTAACATCTCTGTTCATGAGTCTACTGTACAAAAAGCATTGAACAGACATGGTGTCTATGGTGTCCACTGCTCTGCAAAAAAACATTGCTCACACTTGTGGTTTGCCAAAAAGCAACTTGACACTCTGCAATAATCCTGGGAAATTGTTTTGCAGACTGAGGTCTAAGGTAGAATTGTTCGGGAAGAACACACAGCACTACATATAGTGTAAAAACGGTGCTACATACCAACGTGAAACACCAGCCCAACAGTGAAGTATGGTGGCGGAAGCATCATGATTTAGGGCTGCTCTGCTGCTTGCTGCCCTGGACCAATTGCCATTATTAAGAGAGAGTTTATCAAAGTATCCTACAGGATCATATGAGAGTGGCTGTTCGGCGGCTGAATCTCAGTAGAAGCTGAGTGATGTAGCAGGACAATGACCCTAAACACGCAAGTAAATCTGCTAAAGAATGGCACATTTTATGGTCGATTATTGCAGAGAGCTAGGTAATTCCAAATGGTTCTCATATTTTTTTTTGCCACTGTATGTGTCTTCCAGTTAATGACTGAAATGGAAAACAGTGCTCATAACAAACAGATAAGAAGAGATTTAGGGACCACTGGAGTGAAGGATATCTTAATCGGAACAAGAATAGGAATTTAAAGACGAAACTAGTCAGCTTCACACGAAAGAAAACTATTGTATTTAAAGCACACAGCATTCATCCACATGCATAAGGCTAGTGAGCTAGCTCTTTTGTCTTTTTGGCCCTCAGCCCACCACAAACATTATACTTTGGCTCCTGGTTTAAAGGTTTTCCTGTATTAACTTCCACAAAAATGCGGCTTTATGTAGTACTTAGTGAACTTCACCAACATATTATGATAAATGACCTAATTACATAATACATTTTTCATATTTTCTCTTGCTACTGGGTCATTCCGCCATTGCAGGGACAAATTGTTTCCCACAAATCTCATAACCCATAAAAATGAGCTCAAAATAAGAATAAACTAGGAAAAGTTGATGTCTGCAGATTTTTTTGTTTTCTTGTTGAAATACTGATAATAAAACTGATAATTCTTTTTTTATTTATATTTTATTGATTGTTTTTTCAGTTTTTTGTTTTTCAGTTTAAAAATGCATTATTTTTTCTGTCCTATGGTAAAATTGTGTTAAGTATATCTCAATTTTTTTGTAAGTGTTGTTGCAGAAACATGAAATGTCAAAAAAGGAAGGTTTGAATTTTTTAGGAATATCTCAAAGAATAAAAGACTAACTCTGAGCAAGTGCATGGTTAATGAAAAGTCCTTATATTTCTGATAAATTAGCAAGCAGCTTAGATATAGCAAGAAGATTGTGTCTGTGGGGTTTCTCATGACACTTTAAGTGATGTTAAAGCTAAAATAAACAACATGAATGCAGTATTTTCTACATACAATGTGACTGAAACAAGTATGAGTGGACTACATTTTAGAAAAGCTCAGATTTTAGTAATTTCTTTAGTTCGGTTACAACTGATGTTGTTCAGCTAACAGTCTCTTTTACACTACGATTACATCTTCAGTGTTTGTAACCTGTTTGCCGCCGCAGTGGTGGAGTGACCCTGCTGTTGCATATATATATATATGTGAAAAGGCTAAAAAACAGCTCCCCCTGGTGGTGAAATAACTTTCTCTACCTGACTGCTTTATTCTTGCAGTCAAATTAAATCTCTCGCTCTCTGTGCGGTGCATTTGCATCTCATTAATAATTCAGCGTCAACTTTAATTATACTCTCACTATGTATTTCTCATTAACCTTTCACACACACACAGTGGAGCTCCTCAGTTTCAGCATACAGTTAAGCAATGCTGTTTTTTTTAAACTGACCATGTGTCCAAGATTTAATAATATACTTCATATTTGCAGTACTATAGAGTCGGCAGTGTTTATAGTGGTGTTTATATTTTATACTAGTTGTCCCCGAAAAGTGTCTGACATTAAACCAAACTTCTTTATATATTGCAAAAATTCTGTCTCTGATTGCTGAAAAGCCAGATTTTAGTGCAGTAGTTGATTAGCACAGTTTCTGAAAGGACAATTCTATCACAGTCTCTGATTTTGTCTTTTTAGTAACACAGTTGCTGAAAGGACAGGTTTTAGTACCATAGTTGATTGGACAGTTTTTTAGCATAGTTGCATAAAGGACAGTTTCTAGCACAGTCTCTGATTTTGTCTTTTTGTAGCACAGTCGCTTAAAGGGCAGTTTTTAGCACAATTGCTGAAAGGACAGGTTTTAGTACAGTAGTTAATACGACAGTTTTAGCACAGTTGACGGAAGGACAGTTCTAGCACAGTCTCTGATTTTATCTGATTTTTTGCTCAGTCTCTGAAAGGCTAGTTTTTAGCATAGTAGATGAAAGGACAGTTTTTAGCACAGTTGCTTAAAGGACAGTTTCTAGTACAGTCTCTGATTTTGTCTCTTTTGTAGGTTGTCTCTGAAAGGACAGTTTTTAGCATAGTAGTTGTAAGGACAGTTTTAGCGCATTGGCACAAAGGATGTTTTTGACACAGTTGTGGGAAGGACAGTTTTAGCACAGTTGTGGGAAGGACAGTTTTAGCATAGTTGCAGAACGGAACAGTCTCTGCACAGTCAATGATTTTTTTTATTTTTTCTTTTGTAGCACAGTCGTTGAAAGGACAATGTCTAGCACAGTCGCTGAAGTGACCCATGTTTTTTTAGCACAGTTGCTGAAATTCCGTTTTTTTGCCTAGTCGCTGAAAGGACAGTTTTTAGCACTGCAGTTTTAATCACATTTTTAGTGCATTGGCTCAAAAGATGTTTTTAGCACAGTTGCTGAAAGGACAGTGTCCATCCCTTGTTACATCTCCAACTACCTATGACCTCTGACCCTCTTTCCCTCACTCTCTCTCTCTCTCTCTTCGGTGCAGGGACTCATGGCCGTTCCGCCCCTCTCTAAAACTCCACCCTTCTTTAAGGTAACTGTTTGCTGTATGGCCATCTCTATGGTCATCATGCTGTATGGTTAGCCATAGGTCAAATGCTTCATGCAACCCCTTATCCTCTTCAGTGATGTTTTGTGTGCCTGCTGGTTTAAGACTCTTGAATGTAAGATGACATGTCCATATTGAATGTCCATCTTTTCATATTCATACTGTATTTTAGCAGTGTGGTCATCACTGTTGAATGGGCAAACCCAGTGTTTGTCTGTGTTTGTTGTGTTGTGTATCCCTTCCCCTCTTTGAAATCTGCTTGTTGTTTGCTGTACTTGGATCAGTTTGTGGGTGTCTCTAGTGTTACAGCCAGAGAATAATGTTCCCCCTGTGCTCATCTCAGTTCATGTCTACACAAGCTTACATATACGCTTTGGTAAGCTTGTCAGTTACTGAGACTGAGCATGAGCAACGTCCTTTATTATTTTACAATTCTCCTTTTAAGTAAGAGCATTGATTTTTAAAGGAATAAATTCTGTAAAAATCAAGTGTAAGAGAGAGTGAGACAAAATGTATCATCAATATTTAATATAGTTAAAGATATTCAAGTAGAAAGTGCTTTTATTCATCATCTCTAATTCCCATAGCAACATCTGCTGTGAATTTTGACAGCAGTTGAAAAGATATTTCTCAGGATTCACTCTGAATACCATTTTTGTACCATAAAATGAATTTAAAATAACATTTTTAACATAATTGTACTGATAACCTAGTACTTATTGCCTGTGTAATTTGCAGAATTTGCAGCATAAGTTTTAGCCAGGCTAAAGTGTAGCCTCCACATGGCGGAGTTAGTTTTAACACAGTGTTACAACAAAGGCTCCTGAATTAAACAGTGAGAGACGTCCTTTAATATGAATTCAACACTGAATTAATCAAAAACATGCTGAAGATATCATGTAAATGAAATATATTTCAGTGTTGTTTTGCGGCCAATTTGTGGTCAAAAATAAATTTGCCACATTGGACACTCTTTTAAAGATCTATATGTATTTTGATTAATATATTTTTATGTCTTTGGGTTATAAAACTCATCTTGTTCTAACAACATAGAACTCGTCTTTTGCATTGATGTTTTAGCGACTGTTACATGTAGCCCCTTAGTCTGTCACAGTAAATCCTACCTATGGGGTGCACTCGTGGCACTTTTGGCTGAACATTTTACATTTGTAGCAGAGATGTGTAGGTTGATTGTATAATCAATTGTATTAGTAATACTTTATTATTAGTAATTGTGTTACAACACTTTTATAGTTATTTAGAACAAAAAACAAAATGTATTAGGTGTAATGTATTATGCTCTACTCTCCCCAGCATTTTCCTCTTTACCTAAATGTAGTCAGCCAAGACATTCTTGGAGTTTGCTTCTTTAATTTTTTTTCACTGGAGCTACAAGGCTAATTTAAAAAAAAGTAATTGAAATTTACCCGTTAGCATCATGCAAACTGCAGGCCTCAGTTAGCACAGTTAATAAGCTTAAATAAACTTGTTTACAGGGTGTCTGACACACTATTGTCTCTAAAGGAGCTTGTAATGGCACTTCCATCATTTGTTAGCCACACTTGTAGACACCTGCTCATAGAACATTTCTTGTGAAATCAAGAGCATTATGGGAAAAGCTGGCTGAAAAATCGAATTTGCATAATTTTCCACTTCATATTTAGTCCAAATTGTGTTTTTTTGGTTTAGAACTGGATCTGCGATGTTACTCACAAATACTATATTTCAGTAGTCACCCAAATAACCCAAATTGTTTTTGTAAAAATACATCATTCAAAATGAACAAAACTCATCTGACGAACATTGCTGAACACAGGGTGTTTATTCTCTGACCTCCTCAGACGTTGGAGTGCTGATCTAGAATTAGTTAATGTAACAATGATCATATAAATATATGGAGGAATCTGATCCAAGATCAGTCTACTCATTTAAAACACTTGTCTGAAATAGCTGCCCGTACATTAATATAGGTCAAGGTAAGTCATACTGTGTCCTAAAACACAGTGTTGACTAGTATGCGTGACTTTATTAAGATGTGGATGCGATTTGAGAGACGTTTTAATGATATAATTTACACAAAGGATTGGGGTTTTTTGTGTGTCTACTGAAATCTAGTGTTAGCTATATTAGCCTTGTAGCTCCATCGCTAAACTAAGGAAGCAAAAGTTGGAACATGTTTTGGCTGATTGGCTACATCTGGGGTAAGTGGAAAATTGTGTAAATTAATTTTTTTTTTAATATTCTTCAAGTTATTAATGATTAGTTCTGGAAAACTCCAACTCACCACAGACATCCCGGATAGTTCCTGACGTGCCTTGCTTGATCACCCCAGATATTGCAGTTCTATCGCTCCACAGCCAATGCTGGGGGGCTTTATGCCCCCCTAGCCGACGCTTGGCTTGGTCATGGTGACCCTAGGCTGCTCCAGAGCATTCAATTCTATTGGTACATTAAGGGGAAATATGAGGTCAAGCTATTACATTAGTGTTCAGTGATTGTTAAAATAATATTGCATATAACAATATAAAGTTTTTGTTTCTCTTTCCTTCTTAGAAAAGGTAGCAGTGGAGAAGGTGGAAGAGAGGTGGAGCTGGAGGACCTGCATGAAGATGAGCCGCCCTCTTCCTGAGGGTCTTCGCCTCTTCTGACATTCGCTGATGACTGTACGTGCCCTGCCCTTTACTAACTACTACACTGGACATCAAACCGAATACTGCTGCACGCCAGTTTGCTGTCTGTTCAAGTTCAGTTCTGCTTGCACTTCTTGCTAATTTAGTCGTAGCTCCTCTTTCCCACTCCTCTGATGACTATTCTTATTCCAGAGCCTGGATGCCAGTAGTTTAGCCTGACCACCCTTGCTTTTTGGTCCTGACTTGACCCTTCCTTCATTCTGGACACCTGTAGCTGCATGTCCACCAGCTCTCTTCTCCATGATGATGTCAATGGCTTCACTTTTCCCCACAGTGGAACTCCACCTGCCAGAAAGACACTGGGAACTTCATGGAACATGGACCTTCTTTCATTTGACGTCTTCACTTTGGAAAAGCCACCCTTTATATTTCATTCATGCTCAAGCGGTCAGCAGGTCCTGGATGAAGTGAGTGGACCTCTGCTCAATCTTAGAGACTTTTGCTGAGTTCTAAGGTGTGTTTGGAGAACTGCCTTTGCTTGAAAGTGGACTAAGCTTAGGTCCTCGTTGGAAAAATTATGAACGGACAACCAAAAGACTTAGAGCTACTTCTGACTGAGGAACATTGCTTTAACATCTCAAATCTAGAACGAGGACATTGTTCTAGTGCCCCCTACCGGCAGAAGCAGGAATAGCATGGCTCCATCAGCTCAGTAGAGCTCTTTTTTTGTATATGTGTGGAATATAATGTTGATGTCTTGCTTTGTCGCGCTTTGCATACCGTAATATTTATTCTCAACATGGCCAGTTTTACTATGCTTGCCACTTTGGTATATTCAAGCATTCTCAGAACGTATCTTCATTCACACATACACACAGACTCACATGGGCAAAAACAAGCCACTTATGATAGGGCTGTCTTAATATGCGTGTTTCACACAAACACAATGCTACAGAATAGGGCTTGCGCACAATTACATGCAAAGTGTTTGAGGGCTTCTTGTTTTAACCCCTTAAACTGCAAGGACAGGGCCGTCTCTGAGCAACATCCTATGTGGGGGGCCCAGACCCAACCCAGTCATATGCGTAAATGTGTATGCAAGAATTAAAAACAAATAATGCTTAGTTTGTTTGTTTTTCAGGACAAAATAACACTGGACTCTTTTTTTTCTGCAAGCAATATTAAATAAATAAAGCACAGTACTCTTCAGAAGTCAGACACCATCCTTCATTTATTTCATTTCCAGTTAAGTACAGTTTTTTCAGGAGATTATGGAGCCCCTGAAGGGACATCTGGTAAACACCAGATACTATGTGGTGAGTACCCAATACTATTCGGTCTGCCCCTGATACTATCAGGCATGATTAGCAAATCATCTATATTTATCGGGACCTTAACACATAGTATCTGGTGCTCACCTAATAAGATCCAGTGTGCCCCTGATGTGGTGCACACCTGAAAGTATCTGGTGCCCACCACATAATATCTGGTGCGAGATTTTTACCCTATTATACCTTACTAAATACACCATATATCTCCATAGGAGATATTTCTGAGGAGTTTAGATGTGACATAATTCTTCTGCATAATGAAGCGGAACATCAAAGAAAAATAGGTTAAAAAAATGGATTTTCCAAAACTGGAAAAAAATTGAAAAAAAATTATTAAAAGAAGCAAATGTGCACATCAAATGAAGAAGCTGCTGCTGTTCCCACAGCAACAGACTGACCACCCCAGAATCCAGGCCTCAACATCACTGAATGTGTTTGAGATTAACTTGGAAGGTGAGAAGCGGAAAATACAACCAACTTCTAAGACTGAACTTAGAGATGTGCAAAGATACCTCAGCAGATTTCAGAACTGAAAGCAAGTCTCCCGAAAAGAATGGAAGCTGTAATAAAAGCAAAGTGTGAACATGCTAAATATCGAAACACTGACGTTATATTTATTTGCTGAGGCTTCTCTGTAATTAACTGTTAAATAAAAAAATCCTGATAATCTTGAAAGTTGCACTTAATGGCTGATTTGACTGGAAATTAAATAAATGAAGGTGATCTCTGACTTTTTCACATTTACTGTACATACTGGAGGACCCTTGTGACTTGAGGGCCCTTAAATTACTGCTTATACCTCTTACAGCAGGAAATGGCTCTGTGCATGAGCCTGTATGTGGCTTACATTTAATTCCTTTCTCACTGCATAACCTCCAGTTAGTTTTATAGTAATTGCCCTGTGATTTTATTGTGGCTCCAGTGTACAGTTACAGTAGTCTTAAGATCAGTTACTGAATAAGTCTGCAGTTTAAGGGGTTAAACATACACACACACACACACACACACACACACACACACTTCACTACCACACAGGACTTCTTTCCTCATCATGGTGAATGTTGCAGATGCTCCATTCTGACAGAATCGGTAGCAAAGATACTGTTGTGTGTCACAATGTGCTATTGTCTCCCTGCAGAAGCAGAAATCTGTCATTATTTACAAAGTCTCTTCATTCTGAACGGCTTATTTGTCAGTTAGGAATGCAGACAGTCTCTCTCTCACACACACACAAACATCCATCCATCCATAAACACATGAGTGAATGAGCATGTGTTGGTGCAGAAACAGAGAGAATCGCTTTCGCACGGTCTCAGACAGCCACCCGCAATCTGAATACAGTGATTAGTATCGGAGCACCCGGCATTTAAAGGAAATGCAGTCCCTCAAGTCCTGAATTACAGCTGTCCAGCACCAAACTCGTCTTTTTTGTCCTCCCTTTGAAAGGCACCCTTATCGGGCCTTCCAAGCATTTCAGCTGGGCAAACGGTACTGTTTTCTGGACAATAATGGCAGCTGCGGACTGGCGGGCTAATCACACTGTAATTGCGAGGGCATTTTAAATTGGCACCCGTCTAAATTGGATTTTGTCCGCTTAGGAAGCAGCCGTGCTCTTTCGGATCAAGTGAATATTGGGGGGACTGCCCAAATTAGAATAGCTGCTAATTATTCACGCTGGTGAAAGTATAAAAACTCTAAAAGCAGCCTTCTCTCTCTGTGGTGATGTAGATGGCTGCCTACACAGTGACACAGGCAGATACAAAACAGCTTGTAAGTCTATCGATTTTAAATGTATTAACTGCTGTGTTAGTTTTGAAATAATTCCTAATGCAGGGATTCCCAACCGTGGGTTCAGGATCCCCAAGAGGTTCTTATGTAATCAGATTACATAAAATGTTAAAAATATCATTTTTACACATATAAAATACAACACTTTGTGACCTGATAAGTAAAAAAATGTCCATTTTAGCATGTTTTGGTCATCTGTTGTGTTTGGAGGGGAGGTGAGCATCAATACTGTAAAGTCAGTGGCATGACTACTCAGAAGAAGGGGGGAGGTGCAACTAGGCCTTATAAAACCTTATTGGACCCCTCATATAGATCCTGACACAACTGTACACCCAAGGCTCACGTGTAGATCCAGTTTCTTATCAACATGCATCATCAGGTAGCTCCCATCACTACACAACCAACCCTGACAATGATTTATCTCTCTTATTCATAACATACATTGTAGCTGTAAGGGTTGCACCATGATATTGATATTTCCTGTACAAATGCCACGGGACAGATGTTTAGATTGGACTGATATTTCAAACTGATAATAGAAGAATCTGGAAGAGCAGAATGTTTAGGTGACACTGGATTACTGCGCCATAATATCCGCATTTTATTCATTACACTGCATTTGTACTCCTACAGAAATAAATGTGACTATAGGGAAATTTCTGTGTAAGGATACACCAGGTGGATCTTGTCCATATGTACAAAAAATATCCTATATTTTGTACATTTGGACAAGGTCTGCTTTAGGGAGGTGCATTCTGTCTAATTTTGATATTAGGGTATCTGTAAGCGTTCATGAAGGGATCCGGAAGGAAAAACTATGGAAAACAGATTTTGGTTGAAATGAATGTAGAGCTGTGGCTTACCTTTTTAGGTGACAGCACTGGTGTTGCACAAAAAATCATTCAAGAAGACTTTATTGTTCAAAAAAAGCCAACAGAAATCGTTAGATATTCCTGTCTAATGAGTAACGTAATGGAGGCTGCCACAGCTGAGCTAATGAGCCAGAGCGAACTGGTTCAACACTGCATACTGATGGAGAATCATCATCCTTTATATATATATTCCCTCACAGAAAGACAGAGAGAATATACAGGCTGACAAATCAGTGTTATGCCAATTTTATTTGTGTTCAGTATTCGTATACTGGCTTCTCGAATGGTTAACCAAGTACTCGGGGACTCGTGCATGTCTCTACATTGGCATTGGCACATCCCTGGTAACTGTTTTCAAACGGGTCCTTCATTTTATAATTACATCTTAAATAGGTCTAATGTAAAGATTTAGGTTAATGTTTGAACATTGTGAGTGGAGTGGCATGCCTTAAGAGCGTGTTTGAGACATAATATCGAGTGAACAAGCAAGTTACACTGTCAATTTCTTCATTGAAAGTCATTTTTGAACTGTATTAATATATATTTTTCAAATGGAGATGATGTACACATTTCAGTCAAGTCAATTCAACACATTGCTCTTTTCAGCGCAGGTTGTTTAGCAGATAAACCTAATGCAGGTACGCAAACATGAAAGTGTACAATATTGACAAATTTCTTGCTACATGCTCAGAAAAATGCTGTATGTGTTTCATAAGTGTAACCCCTCTTAATGTTCACTATGCACTTGTATGTCGTTTGTATGTCGTGTAGCATGAGCTTGACCTCAGTATAACTTTATAACTCTTACTTACGTCTAACAACAGCTCGAATATCAGGTGCAGCGCATATGGCTCAAGTATCTCATTAAACATGGTACGACTCAAGCTAACTTTAAAACCCCTTTAACTCATTCGATCATACAGCAAGCTAACACAAATGCTGACAGGTACAGCTGCTTATACCTCAGCTTTAGAATGCCAAAATGAGCAGTAACCACAGTATAGTCTCTGTTGTGTGGTTGGGCTCATCATTTGTGCTTCGTCACTTCGCATACATTGACTTCTGAAGTTGTGGCATCATTTCGTGGTCGATGACATGCCCATATAAGGAACTTCAGCAATTGTTTTTGAAAATTGCGGCCTCAGTGTGCCCTGTCATAAGCTACGTTCACATTACTAGCCTCTTTGTTCAAATCCGATCTCTCTGACACGATAGTTCACACTCGTTTAGGTAGTGATTAGTAAGTGATTCAAATCTGTCATCAAATCTGATGGCGCACGCGCAGTGGAAACGAATCGGATACGTATCCGATCTAGGACCACATACAAAAGTGGCTCAGGACATATTTGAAAAGATCAGATTTGAACGTAGCCATAAACAAAATTGTTCCAAGTCTCACTGGATCCTCTGAATTACAAGATTATGTTGTCACAATCTGAATGTTGCTACATGCAACTACTACTAACACTACTGTGCATTGAATTGACAACCTCGCCAAACCAGCAAGCTTTGTCAAATGTGTTGGTCATCATTTCAATGTGCAAGATAGGTAGCATTATTAATATTATGACTGCTTAAATCTTTAAGGTCAACACAAAAAGTGTCTATTTCTGCTTTGCTCATTTCTGATTTGTTGTTGCCTTTATTTGATAAGGAAAGACCATGATCTAAATAAGCTGAAAATGTAAAGATATGTATATATTCTTAGTTTGTGTCAGAAACGTCACATCAGTCACTCTCCATACTGTAACTCTAATTTTTATTTATTTTTTTTTATTATTTTTGATGTAAATTCTGTTCTGAATGTGCTCATGCACTCACTCAATCATGGTGCATCCAACAAGAAAGGAATCTTTTATACAGTGATATAAAACACGGTAGCACACAGAAAGTTCACTTTCAACATGCTGAATTTGGTAAAATGATTTTAATATTGACAACAGTACATGCACACTGCAGCAGATTTAAGCGGCTTTCATTTTTTTGGGACCCAGTATTAGGTCTGTCGGATTCATGGGGGTGCAGATGTTTCAGAGGATCCAGTAACTTTGGGTGGGGAGTATCAGCTTTGGAACATTTTTGTTTTGGCTGTTTTTGAAAATACCATTCATTTTCCCTATAGAGAAAAATGGCTTAGTCCTGGAGTTCCCTATATGGGCATGACGTCAACTAGAGAATAGTGCACAACTTCAGATGTTTGTAGCAGACAGAGTGTATCTCACTGTCCTTGGACCCCTCTAACACGCCTGATTCAGCTCATGAATAGTTTGGTAATCAGCTAATGAGTTTAGGTGTGTTAGAGGAGGTACAAACGTACAGAGCCCCATAGTTTCATTGCAAAGCCCTCATTTAAAAGTTATGTTGGGGTGTTTTTTACGTTAAAGGGAACAAGGGCAGTTTTGACAAGCTCAGTGAAATATAACGTCACTTTACTTTGATATTTTTTGGATCCAAAGCTTTTCTGGTTGTAGATATCTTTCTATTCTGAATTTGTGTGTGAATGTGAGGGTTCACGAGGGTGAGTTTTCATAATGGGGTGTTAACAAAAAGGATTAATGGTCTATAAATGAACTGCAGTTTCTCACATATACTCGTCTGATTTCTCTTCGCTTGAGTGACTGTCGTTGCTGGTTGTTACATGGATATCTGTGTTCTTGTGCATTAACCTGAATGTACTTTATAATTCTGAAAATGACAAAAATACAAAAAAGAAAAACAAAAAAAGAGCAGCATGGCACAAAACTACTGAATGCAACTTAATACGATGTAAATATGTACCAAAAATATACAAAGAAGCTATTTTTTGCATGCTTTTTGTACACTTAGACATAATCAAGGACAATAAAGATATCACAACCAATCCCTGAAAAAGATCTGCTTGTTTATTGTCTTTGACAGTGTGAGATCAGGGGGGACATTCCACACCAGAGCAAACCAACAATATCAATGATGCTGTTTATTATTTAGTGCAGAAGGAAACATCATTTGTGTTGTGCTCACATGTTGTGGGAGCTTTTGTTCTTAATAAATAACAGCAAAGGAAGTCAAATGAGTGTCAGGTGGAATTCACAAGTAGGCTCAGTGATCAAAATTTGTGTCTCTGCAAATAACTTCCAACAAAAATAAGTAATATGTAAGATCACCACCATCCACTTTATCCAAAACATCTGCACTGTGCTTCCACAAACCAGCCACTTCATGAGCTCCACCTACCTATGAAGTTCACTATACACACTACACTATATACATAGCAATGTTCTTGGCTTGGTTGTTCGGTTCCATTTAATTGGTGTAGAGCGTGTGCAGTTCTTTAAACTTTAAAAAGGGTCTTCATACTTGACAGTCACATTTGCAAAAAAGACTCTGCTCTCCAACAAGGCTTCAAGGCCCCCCAGACGCAGCTGAAAGTGTTTTTTTCTATGGCGTTGCTCTAAAGAACCCTTTTCAGTTCCGTTTGGCAGCTTTATTTTTAAAAGTATTCTGTTCAAAAGTGTAGAATTGCTGTTCACCCCAATATTAAACCAGTTTGGCTGCAGATAAATGTATTGATTCTATTATGGTTCTAATACTCTATAGCAGTGGTCTTCAAATCCATTTTGAATCCACTTTGAATCCATTTTTAATACAGGACCTGAAACTGGATTCAAGGTCTGTGTGGTTTTATGCACCAAAACTAGCAGTAATTCATAGAAAATGGCCATTTTCTAACCTCTGTTTATGTCTTTGAATTAAGACTGTTTTGGTTATTGTGCCTTTACATGGGCATGAGCTCTGATACATGTAAATGAGCTCTGTTCTGATTGGCTGCTCTGTATAGTGCCTCGTTCAAAAAGCAGTCCAGGCTGACACACACCTTATAACTTCAGGGTGAGTGGGCGGAGCTAAACCACTGGAGGCTGAGTAGGTGGATATATGTAAATGTGGTTGGTTTTTATGACATCACAAAAGCAATGAATTCAAAAAGGGCTGTTTTTGCTGCTTAGTTTTCATATTTATACTCTTAAAAAAGATGGTTCTCCAAGGGCTGTTTAGTAAAGGGAATGGTTCTATTTAGAACCAGGAGTTCTAAGGATTCAAAGTCTGGATTAGAAGACCTCTGGTCTACAATTTCATAGGTTTTGAATACTTTAGAAAGTAATAATTGAGTAAAAGTAAAAATGAAGGATGAGCAGAGCTGTATATGGTTTCGTAATAACTGAGAGCCAAATAGTATCAAGAACGTTATCATGTACATATATGTATATAGCATCACTGTCGGACAAAAACCTGGTAACTTAGCAGAAGGAAAAAAGATCCTTAAATCTTAATAGAAGTCGGTGTAAAAACATTTTATTCCAAGTAATTTTAGGTAATTTCTGTGGGTCCATTCAGCATGGAATTCTGGCCCAATGTAAAGGGCAGCTGGTAATTCAAATCATATTGTCAAAAACAGAAAAACAGAAATAGCGTTACAAGATTTTGTACGACAGTGACGAGATGTATATCTCTCTATCAACAAAACCTCGTATCTCCAAAATGATAACAGGAGAAGGAAAAAACCTATGTTACTTTTAACGTAAGTCAATGGAACCAGACTTCTTTCCACGTAATTTTGGGACCATTTCTTTTGCTACTTTAAATTTACACACCGTGTAAAGGGCAGCAGGCATTTTCAAACGATGTCAAAAACTGAAAAATGACAAAAATGGAGATATGAGGTTTTGCTCTGACAGCAGCGATATATATATATATATATATATATATATATATACACATATATAATAGTATATTCATCATCCAAATTGTAATCAATTGCAATATTGAATAAAACATCTAAAATACCTTCTGTTTACCTTCTTACTATGTAAAATAAAGTACAGAAATACAGAATTCTTCACATTTCGAAACTAGTGATCAAGATAACATGATGTTGAACCATTGAATAAAACCTGTATAAATTTGTCTACATTGTATAAAATTAATTATTAACCTGAAAAATGATTCCAAACTTTTGAACAGTAATGTATAGATATAGAATTACAGACTGTAGCTCATCTGTTGTCATGTACAATTCATCATCCACCATGTACACCATTCATCATTGGTCAGTTTTTGACCACAGGACCGCTGTTGACCAGGTGGGAGTCTTCTCAGCACAGCGGTGACACTGACATGGTAGCGATATTCCTAGGGTCTTTACATACTTCACTGTCACTGCTGGGTTGAAAGTGGCTCACCATCCAAAAATGTGCAGGCAAGAGCAGCTCTGGGGTCAGTAGAGGGCCTACAGTCTCTAACTGTACACCAGAAAGTCAGAGGTACAAGGTGGAGGTTTGGAATAAAGTGGCCTGTTAATGTTTAATGTTTATGTTTAACTGGAAAATAAAAAAAGAGTTTTTGGTGTAGGGCCTGACCGATATATCATTTAGCCTATAAAATCGGCAAATGTTAGGGGCCTCAGGATTTGTCTGCATAGTTCAGATCATCAAGTGTACTTTTTTGAAAATTAAGTTGTATTATTTTAAATGCCTGTATCCTACATTTGGTTTTGTTTGGTTTTACTCACCAAAACCAGCAGTAATTCATAGAAAATGGACATTTTCTAACTTCTCTTTATGTCTTTAAAGTAAACAGGCTGTTTTTGTTATTATGTCTTTATGGCTGGTACATGTAAATGAGCTCTGCTCTGATTGGCTGCACTATATAGGGCCTCATTCAAAAAGCAGTCTAACCTGACACACTCGGTATAACTTCAGTTTGAGTGGATGGAGCTAAACCACTAGAGGCTGAATAGGGGGACATATGTAAATGTGGTTAGTTTTTCATGACATTGCAAAAACATTGAATTCAAAAATGGCTCTTTTTACTGCTTAGTTCTCATATATTTACTCTTAAAAAGATGGTTCTTCAAGGGGTGTTTAGTAAATGTTATATATGGGTCCATGAAAGTGGGATTTTGATTCTTCTGAATGTCTGCATAATTGAAACATTAAGATGTAAAGCTCGTTCAGTACAGTTTGATGTGAAATGAGCAGGACTTTGCCAATACAGAGTAGTTTACAGTGGTGGTGATGGGAACCAGACGTCTGAAGAGTTGAATGCACCTAGAAGCTACATCAGAGAGCTGTGAAATGGTTGCATAATTTGTTGCAATTGTTTTATGAAAGTTTTGAATTGTGTTTTTTTTGGCATAAAACGTTTGTTTAAAGTAAATTTATGGTGTAGATGTACATGCAGATTGATGTAAGGCAAAATTGTCCCTCAAAGAAAACTTTTTTTCATGTTCACCATTATTTTACCATTATCAATATTGCATATAAAATCATAGAAGACATGTTAAGGTTCACTGGTTCCTATCACCACCACTGCAATATAGAGGTCTGCACTGCCATGGATTCCCATGAAACCCGCCACAATATATTGTGGCACGGGAGCAGGCGGGAAACCAGCCCACTGCGGGCCTAAGCACGCATGAAGAGAAATGCAGCAAATTAATGAATAGCCTAAATAAAGTAGAACAATCACTAAATCAGATATATAAACAATATCACTTGATAACTGTAAAACAGTTGAAAATAATGAAGTCATTCTAAAGAGTTGGAAAGCAACTGACCACATGAACAACACGTAAATTCTTGTAGCTTACAAAGATGGTGGAGCCTTCAGTCCACAGCCACAGCTGTGCAGACCTCTGCTGTAATGAAAGTCTTCTCTACTTTGAGCCATTTCACACCAAACTAAGCTGAATGAATGTGTTTCAATCTAAGTGAATAAATAAATCTAAACTGTGAAAAATGAGTGTTCTTTTTTTTTTGTTTCAAATCTGAGAAAGAAAAGAAAATTTGACAATTTGAACCTACAGTCATATTTGACATCTGACAGAACATTAAGGAAAGCAGTGTTCAACGAAACAGTCTAATTTTTGACTGATATTGATTCGCAGAATGATTAGCTGATTAAATTTGGTTGTGTATCAGTCGGGCTCGAGGCAGGTCCAGGTACAGTATCTTACATCAACAGTGAATCTATTTACAAATGTGTTTACTTTAGTGTGAAGTTCTTTCACTTGTTTCACAGCTGCACAGTCCACAGTACCTTGACTTTCCAAAATTCTGTCCACATACAACAGCATTTTCTGACCATCCTGCCACGGTGACTCTTCATGTTTACCAGGTACATTCAGCTCCTCCGTACTCCCGGCTACAAAACGGCTGCTGTGATTGCGGTCACTTTGGGTTCTCCGTCTGGCTCTGTGCAAAGGTGAGTGAAGTGATGTTAGTGTGAGTGTGGCAGGTCTCAGAGGCCTCGTGGTCCAGTGTAGTGCTTTGGGTTCTGTGCTTTTTATTTTGTTGTTTTTTGTTTTGTTGTTTTTTGTTTTGTTTTGTTTTTTTTCTTTGTTGTCAGTGCAGTAGTCAGCAAGCCCGGCTGCATTCGCTTCTTCTTCACTCCTTTGCAAAGAAACAGATTACCATGACAATGAGATGGAGAATACTGTTTTTCACGGAGCCTGGACAGAATCTCATCAACATAGTAGTGACCGATACATCACTGTCTGGTGTCATGATATTGACACAATGTGATATTGCTGATCTGTTTTAGCAGTATTTTTAGGAATATAATTTAGCAATATATCTGACAGAAAATGAATGTTGTATAATAAATACTATAATTTGATAAAGCAATAAGCCACAAGAGGCAGTGCGTTACTGTGAGTTTGTCACTGGAAACGTGTTTTCAGGCATGACGTAAAGTAGAGTGCCTAAAACCCCTTCCCTGTAACAAACTCGCAGTAATGCACTGCCTCATGTGGTTTATTGCTTTTATAAAACGGTGGCCAACATAAAATATAATAAAATACACATTTCTTTCAGAAAATAATTTAAGTTATTATGAAGAATAATAACTTAATAACTTAATAATAATACATAAACAAGTATTCCGCCAAGAAATGTAATTCCTTTAAAGTATGGTATCGTTGTCATGCAACCATGGACTGAATGAGGAGAACGTTAGTTGCCCATCGTTGTATATTGTGGTCATTTCAGAAATGTTTTAACTTTTTGTTGTATAACAATGAACATATGATAACACAGCAATGTTTAATGCAAAAACCTTCACTTTATAAGTACTTTTTGGTCACCAAAACACCACCACAAGTCTTATTGAGCACCAATCCAGCGGCGCCCTCTTCTCATGCTGGGGCTTGACCTCAAATGGCTCCCTGTTCCCTACAGAGTGCACTACGTAGGAATGTAAATACTGGATCCTGCACCCCAACAGTGCAGAATATAGCTTAGAAATAGCCATTTGGGACTCAGACACATCCACACTCGATAAATGATCCACTATTTGGCTGTAGAGGCTAGAATTTATAAACTTTCATAGCTAGCACACTATTTAGGGTACGGAGCCGTTTGGGTTTCAGCCTGAGTTTGACGCTCCTTCTGACTGAAACACGAACGTTTGAAGCGTATAATCCATTCAAGTGACATTCTTTAGACTTTTATACCGCCGTTTTACAGTTATTCATATTGTAAGTACTTTAATTCAAGTCTGTGATACTAATGATGGTGTTGTTTAGGTGGTTGGTTATCTTTTAGCCTGTTAGCTAGCTAACCAGCCTAGTTGTAGTTAAGAACATAAGTTGCCAGCCCCTCGGTTTAAATAAAAAAACGGGTTCTTACTTCATGAATATACTCGGTGGTCCATGTGAGCAGCATGAGAGTCAAAGATTATTCCATTAACAGCACAAGGGCTGTGGCGTAGTGATACACAATTCAGTCTCTGTGAGGCGGTCATAGGGCATACTGTTGATTTTACAACAGCTTCGAACAATCAGATTTTAGGACCGGAACTATCTGTTTTATAATATAATATAATCATTTGATAAAGTTTGTTATAATAAACATTATAAAACTGTGGTGTTTATTTTGTTAAGCAGTTTGATTTATAGTTTTGTTTAATCTATTTTGTGTGCTTTGCTCATATCCATGACCTGACAGTTACCCGCTGTCTATTTATTAGGAGCTTCAGAATGTTTGAGAGTTTTAAATCCATAAAACTGAATAAATAATATGTTTCCTTTCCGGAAAGGTGCCATCTGTTTGGTTAAATCTTACAGTACAGCCTTTGTCATCATTTCAAGAAGATAATTTAAGTCATAAAAACCAGCTACACCAGGTTTGTAAGACATTCTTTTAGCCAATATGAAGTATAGGTTTATTAACTTTATTAATGGAAACTAAAATATTCTCAATATCGCCAGTGCTATTGTGATTTTGAATAATAAGGTTTTTCATAATTAGGCTATAATAATAATAATAATAATAATAATAATACTAATAATAATAATAATAAAGTCTGACTTTGAATAAGGTGTCTTACCTTTTCCTGATCCTCTTTCTCCAGCTGTATAACTGGCACCTGCAAGGTGGCAGAAAATTAGCTTTATTGTTATAAATCAGAAAAACCCTAACGACTATAAATCTATGTGATAAATGTAGTTATGAGGTGAACCACACACACTAGTGCTCAGGATGTGTGGGAAGAAGTAACTGTGTTCTTGTTCATCAGTTCACTGTCTGAGTCACTTTCGTTTGAAAAGTTTGTGTTTCCAGAAAGCAGAGGTGTTCCAAGGTGGGCATTTGAATTATTTAGGTGGGCAACAACAACAATGTTGGTTTTTCTAAATATGTTAACAACAACATAGTTTAATGGGGGGGGCAAAAGAAATACAATGACAGTGTCTCATTTTTGAAGGGGGTTCAGGGCTGTTACTCTGTGAAAAAGAAAAAACTTAATTTTGGCTTAGATGTTATGAGCAGTGAGCATTTTATAAACTAGAGAGGAAAACCTTTCACTAGATGGGCAGACGATTCCTCTGGGTGAGCAACGCCCTCCTCAGCCCACCCGTAGACACGCCCCCGCCAGAAAGTATATTTTCAGGTGAAAGATTTATTTCCGTTTCCGTTATTTCAGTAATTGAACGTAATGTGATTTAAATGTAAATGTGTTTTGTGATTTTGTTGTTTGCCACATTATCTCGCTTTTGTCTTTTTATCTTGCTCTCTCTCTTTCTCTCTCTCTCTTTTCCTTTCTGTCTCTAACCCTCTCCTCTTTCACCTCTCTCTGTCTCTCAATCTCTCTATTTCCCCCTTCTGTCTGTCTCTTTCTTTCACTTATCTCTCTCTCTCTCTCACGCGCTCTCGATCTTCTCTCTCTCTCTCGTGCGCTCTCTCTTTTCCTTTCTGTCTCTATCTTTCCCCTTTCACCTCTCTCTGTCTCTCAATCTCCCCCTTTTTCCCTCTGTCTCTTTCTTTCACCTATCTCTCCCTCGCTCTTCTCTCTCTCTCTTTTCCTTTCTCTCTTTCCCCTTTCACTTCTCTCTGTCTCTTGATCTCTCTTTCTCTTGCTCTTCTCTCTCTCTCCCTCTCCCTCTTTTTCTCTCGCTCTTCTCTCTCTCTCTCCCTCTCCTTCTCCCTTTTTCTCTCGCTCTTCTCTCTTCTTCTCTTTTTTCCTGTCTATCTTTCCCCTCTTTCACCTCTCTCTCTGTCTCTCGATCTCTCTCTTTCCCTCTCTCTGTCTGTCTTTCTTTCACCTATATCTCTCTCTCTCTATCTCTCTTTCGTTCTCTCTCTCTCTTTTCCTTTCTGTTTCTATCTTTACCCTTTCACCTCTCTCTGTCTCTCAATCTCTCTCAGTCTCTCAATCTCTCTTTCCCTCTATTTCTTTCACCTATCTCTCTCTCTTCTCCTCTCTCTCTCTTTGTTCTCTTTCCCTTCTCATTACTCTTTTTCCTTGCTTTCCTCTTCTCTCTCTCTCTCTCTCTGCTTTATTTTCTTTCTGTCTTTGAGATAGATGAGTTGTGTCAGTGTGTGTGTTGCTAGGGTAACTGTCGCTGGGGGATTTCTGGGGACAGTCTTGGCCTTGCATGTAGCGGACTGTGAGAGGCTATAAAAAACAGGAGCTGTCCACGTGCTCTCAACTCACCAACACACAGCTACGCGGACAGTGCTGTGTACAGTCAGAGAGCTCACTTCATGTGTTTCATTTACAGTTAAAACAGCTATTAGATACAAGTTATTCATGTTTCAGCACCAGGAGAAAAAAGCAAACAACATATATTTGACAGAAAATTATACAGAATTCCCAAAAACTAAATATAATATCAATTCTCAGTTCTGAGTGTGTCCACTCTTTGTCTTTATTACAGCTCCCATTCTTTTCAGGAGACTTGCTTTCAGTTTTTATATTTCCCACACCTCCAAAGTTCAGTCAGAAGTTGTATCCCAAACACACGTTTGGACTCATCACTCCTTCAGCACTTCACACCTCAGTTGTCCAGTTTCAGTGTCCCTCCTTTTCTCAGTAACAGCTTCTTGACAGCTACACACCATTTCAGGCCCATAGCATTGGTTTGTTGTCTTTTTCAGACCCGAAGAAAGAGTAGGGCTTGATTTTCTCCTCTCTCTCAAAGACTGAAGTGCTGTTTGTCGGATAGGGACAGTGTTGGTGGTCTTACAGATCTTGCAGGGTTGTTAGGAGTCCAGTGTTCTCTATGTATTTATTAACGTTTTGGAAACTCCATTAGTTTCCAAAACATTAATAAATAAAAAATGTAATTAATATATAAAAAAAAAATATTTGTGGGGGTTCTGCAGAGAGAAAAGTTTGGTTTTCAGAGGGTTTTTGGAAAAAAAATGTTGGACCTTTGGGGTATGAAGTCCCCCAGACATGGGGGCAAAAGCCCCTTTTAGCATGCTGCCCAAATTTATTATTCAGTCAGTTAACCCCTTAAATGTCCAGGGCCCACCAGCAACAGTTTTATTGCACACTTCTATAGCATAGAATAGCTCAACCAGTTTGCATTGAAGTTCCTGTAGTTACTGAATAATAAGCCTTAGTCTGTAATAAGCCTGAGATTTTAAGGGGTTAAAGACACAAAGTTGTTCACTGGAGTTTGACTGACCAGCTAGATTCAGTGTTACATGTCTATAGAGATCATTAGATACATTCAGGCAACACTGGTATTACAGCATCTTACCCCAGATGGTGGGACACAGTTGACCTAGCAGTGCGTGGGTTTGTATCATCATCTTGTACCTGCTACACTCGTGCATAGATGTGGTTTACTATTGTAGTTAATGGACTTTGTACTTTGTAATAGTGTTAAAGACGCTGCACTCGCTGTGTGGAATCAGACTGAAGTGCAGTGTGAAAGGTGATTATGTAACTCTTTCACACAGCTCTCCTGACAGCAATGGCTATCTGGCACCATCTGCCGTATGCAGACAAAAACAGCAGCAGTGTTTTCACAGAGGCTGCTGCTGTTTGTCTCTAACTCGACTCTGATTCAGTTTTTAAGTGTGGCTTCTATGTAAATCCATCTTTGTCAGCACCAGTGGTCTGATATCTCGTTCACATGTGGCGGATGAAGGGTTTTTACTGACTGATATAGTCTTTATTATCTGATAATCCATTTGTTTTCTCTGACATTGCATTTTGTGTATTTGTAGTGGTCTGACATCAGTATTTACCAAGTGTTTCATTTTTATGATCCTGCATGGTAAAAACTAAAGATGCCTTAAATATCCAGTAGGGCTAAAATCCAAAGAACTACAAATACATTTTAGGAGCTTCAAAAAACCCTCCTATGTAATGTGGTTACTGGAGAAATTCTTGATAGTCTACAAGCTCCTGCAGGAACCTTTAACTATCTCACTGGGTTCCGTCAAGAACAATGAAGCAGCTCTAGATTCCTAGAGGAACTCTTTTCTTTTGAGTGAGCTCTCAAGCACTTTGGGAGCTTCCAAGAGAGAGCTTTAGGTTATTTTAAGAACTCTGGACTTTCCTAGGTTTCCTCAAAGTCTGTTTATGTGGTTTTGTGAGTCCCAACATCCTTTCAAGCATGACTGAACTGGAATTTGCATGCCTGTGTTTAAATTCTCTTTTTGTGTACAGGCTTTATAGGCTTTCTGAGATTGTGTGAATGCTGATACTGGCATTTCTTGAAATACTAAAGTACCTATCAGTTTAAAAGAGGTTTCAGACCATGAGGAATAAAACGGTTCCTTAGGTCCCTCAGAGAACTGCTCTTTTTCCGGGGGGGTTCCTTGAGGTTTCTGCCAGTGTGCCAAGCTAAGGAACCCCAAAGTGTGCTTCGATTATACTTTCGTTTTCTCAGTGTACATTGCCAATATTTGTAAGCCATATTTGAAAAAATATGGTGCAAAATAAAACTCTTTTATCCTAACATCTTTTATCCTTGGGGTCAATTTACCCCAGTAATTTAGACCTCTGGGAAATATCAAGGTTGGGATTTGGAACTGGAGGGAATTATGTTTTCCCCTCTCTCATGTGGTGTGAACGACCAGCAGAGGGAAGTTTGTTTGAATATGATAAAATTGCATGTTATAGAGACTGAAGAATACTGATGCATACAAAATGTGGACATTGAAAACATATCATGTTAATTTTATGTTTACCCAGTTTTCACCAATAAATTAGCAAATGTTCTAAAATTTTAAGCAAAAAATTATGTCAACCATTTATCTAGAGATGTTAAACTCTGAATGGGGTCAAACTGAACCCAGAGATAAGAGGAGGGTTAACTGTTTTTAAAAGGTTAATCCATTTTTTATAGACAAATGCTCCTTTTTCTCTAAACAGTAACTATTTAAACAAAGCTGTCATTTTTAATGCATTTCAGCTCCAGTTTTGGTACTTTCTAACACTGAGTGTGTTTACACGCACTTAATCTGTAGAAGATCAGATTTTGTAATCCAATCAACATGTTTACATGTGCTTAAGTAATCAGATAATGGGAAAACTCCAGGTCTACATGAGTAATCGGATTTCTGCTTTGCAACCAGCCAGTAAACTCACAGAAAACGTGATGTAAATGTAAAATTAAACTCAAACTTCATGTCACTATGAAAATATAAACATACATCATCTAGAAGGTGAAGAATATTTAAATCCTTCATTCTGTCAAACATGTACTTGGTTGTTTTGCATCGTTCCAAAAGTGTTTTACTGCCATCTCGTGGAAACGCTGTTTGCTTATTTCCAGTACCGCCGTCTGTTTTTGCGCATGCGCAGACTGTATAACGGAAAGAAATCGAGTTTACATGCACTGAGAAATCAGATTACTGAGTTAAAATCTAGATATCTTTATCAGATATCTTAATCTAAAAAAATCAGAGTATGCTGTTTACATGACCATAAGAATAATTAGATAACTGCAGAAATCCGATTATGATCAGATCATTGAGTGCGTGTAAACACTTCCCATGTCTTAGTGTAAACCCCTTTACTCAGCCAATAAGCTTATCAGCTCGCCAACCTATCAGCACTTAGCAGCACTAAAGTTAACATCATAGTGTACAAAACTTGTTTGCTGTGGAAAAATGGAAAGTTCCTAGATGGATGACTAGAAACTTCTTTAAGTGAAAATATTAGCTGTAATCTCCGTTCACCCCAGTGAGGCTTGCGTGTGCCCTTCTAGCATTTTGCAATATCACTGAATTAATGCAACATCCGTCTTCCTTCACTTCCCAAACGGAAAGAAATATATGTAAAGCACATTCATTAAATGCATTTGAAAATGTATTTTTGCTTAATGTACTTCAGTGTTTGAAATGCACTTTGGAAATGAAATGTATCTCACATATAAAAAAAATACTTGTCCATGTGTTTCTTTTCCGTATGGGTTTGTCCCCTGCTTCTATGCGCACTTACCTCGTCCTGCACTGCTGTGTATTTGAACTTCATGTTTTTGTAGAAGTCTTTCTTCGGCACTAAATTTAAGAGCACCAAATCGCACACGACGGTCGCCTGTGAAGGAACCAAATGTCAAAATACTGCGCTAGTTCAGTCACACTACGTCTTTAAGCCACCTGCTGCTTATCACAATAATCAACTTACCCATCAAATGAACCAAAATTATAAACCAGTTCAATGTGTTTACAGTCCTGGTCATCATATTACAGAATATCCATCATTTCTAATGCACGTTAGGCCTCTTCATTCAAAAAAACAGTACAATCACTATGTTCCTAATATGGATTCACTTCGATATCTATCAGGCTGCTTGCATAAACATCAGGAGGTGAATGTGAATTGTTTGGAATGATAGAGGAAAGTGGCCCTGATTTGTCCTACCGCTGTGCTGTCTGTGACACTTACCACTCCGAAGATTCCCACTCCAGAGCCTATCGCTGTCAGTGTTGGAATGATGTCAAATTTTCTCGCCTAAAAGGAAGACAACAACTTCAGTTACATGTAAATGGACAACGGAGCAGAACGAGGGCTGATGGTCTTACCAGTCCGTGAACAATGATGTCGATGCGTATGCCAAAGATCTTCATCAGTGTCCTCTTCTCCACTTTGTCCTCCATGTAATATTTTGCCTTTCTGAAACGTCACAGAAGAGTTCACACACTGTTCAGTCTGATTTAAGACACAGCCAGAACATTAAACATTAAACATTAAAAATATGCTCATTTAAATTTGATGCCTTCAGCACATTCCACAAAAGTTGGGACAGGACCATGTTTGCCATTTGTTCCATCATCTTTCCCATTAATGACATTTACTAATTGTTACATGGTTGAAGAGACAGTTGATTTTGAAAGCAGTATTATTTGCTATTCTTCAGTTATTCAAATTTTTATCTGTGCAAATTTAAAGGGCCTTTGTTGTCATTGTTTGTCCTTCATAATACACCAAACTTCAATGACAGACAGACAAGCCAGTCTAGCACACACACACTCTCTGATTACGCAGCCATGCTGTTGTTACATGAGCAGAATGTGGCTTAGTGTTGACACCCCTGAAAAAGACGGTGTCTAAAAGGCAGCATATGTCATTTAGCATTGATGGTACTTTTACAGATGTGCAATAACATACCACAACAGATCCTGGACACTCCTTTACTTCTTTGGCTTAAGAAACACAATGTCCATTATTTCCATAAACAACCTGAAAGGTTGACTCGTCAGATTACAATACACATTTTTTTACTGTGCGTCACTCTATTTCAGATGAGCCTGAGCCCAGAGAAGTCGGTGGAGTTTCCAGAACTTGTTGACAGATGGTGTTCATAAACTGCATTTCTGAATGCAGCAATAAAGTGTTTAAACTGTAACAGTTTGTCAAAATACTCCCAAACCCATGTGATAATGTCCATCACACAGGCATGCTGGGTCTAATGCAGTTCTGTCTGAGGGATCAAAGGTCACAGATATTCATTTGTAGTTTTTGGCCTTGCTTTTCATGCACTGAGATTTGTCTGGACTCTGAATCTTTTGATTATATTATGCAATGTAGACGCTTGTTGGCTAACGTTGTTCTAATTAACTGGACTGTTTTTTTGGCAAAGTGGCAAGCCTTGACCCAGCCTTGCTCATAAAGGACTAGGCCTTTCACTGCTGTCGGAACAAAACCTCGTTCCTCCCAAATGTTAACTTTTTTTGGTCCATTCATCATGTAATTTATACACAGTGTAAAGAGCAACAGGCATTATATAACTATGTCAAAAACTGAAAAATAACAAAAATGGAGATATCAGGTTTTGTTCCGACAGCAGTGAAGGGCCTAGTCCTTTATGAGCAAGGCTGGGTCAAAGTTTGCCAGTGTCCGGTCTCCTCCTTTATAATCTCTCTGGTTCAAGCTAGAAAGTATTCCATCCGGTGTTTGAAAATGGCTGTTTGACAAAGGAAGAAGAATTTCTTGAAAGTCCTGTAGTCAGTATTTAGGTGAGAGTTCATCCTTTACTCACCTGAAGTTGTAGCCTACTGATGCCTGGTTACTTTCTCCCTCTTTGGCGTTTCCATAAAGGCCATGGAATTCATACGTGGGGATGCATCTTTGGAGACTGAAGTCCAGATTACATTCCCAATTAATGAGTATCCCTATAGCTCCACCCTGCCGGAGATTGTAACAGGAAAGTGTTTACTTACTAATGTAGAGAAGATCTCATTTAAACAAAGTAGATCTTTTACCCAGTTTATGAGTGATTATAACTCAGTAAGTGCAGAATGTTACTTAGACAATGCTGTTGTAAACTGTCAACCATCACAATCTTGTAAAGTCAGCCAAAGTGATTGTGCTTCTTTAACAGGAGCTAATCAGTTACTAGGGTGCTACCAAATGGATGCTATTGTATTTTAGGTGGTTGCAAAGATGTTAATTTGTTGTGGTATCCCAGTAGGTTGCTAGGTGGCTGCTGTGGTATCCCTGATGGTTGCTCGGGGGCTGTTACCTCATCACTATGGTACATCGCATGGTTAACAGGGTGTTGTTAATAGAATTGTATCATCATGATATACACTCAGTGCACAAACTTTTGCCTTCCATAAATTTCTATGGGGAAAAAGGTCATTTAATAATGATTGTATGAATACTGTACTCCCAATCAAAAAGCTGTATACAAGGACATTATTCCCAATCAGACCGAATTTTGGAGTTGGAGAAGTGTCGACATCTTAAAAAACTGCAGGATGAATTAGCAGAAAAAATCTGGCAGAAAAAGAAGAATTATAATATACCAGATAAGAGTGCTAAAAGGCATTATTTTATCTTGTTTTTTGTAATAAAAGTATGAATAAATGTATGTATGTATGTATGTATGTATGTAAATATTGTTTGTTTCAAAACATACTGTTCACTCCCATATATGGAAACACAAAAACACCCCATTTTGAGATCTCTTTTTTTGTGACTTTAATGAAAAAAATCATTTTTCATTTACAGTTGTTTGCAAAAGTTTTGTTAGCACATGCTCTACAGAGAACACACTTCTGCACATTTTAATGAACCATTACTGTTTATTTACTGAACATAAAATACCAGGGAAAAAATAAAACATACATTTTGGCCTGTTCAAAAGTTACAGAAGATTTTGTGTTTATTTATTTATTTTTATTTTTCCCCCCAATTTTCTCCCCAATTTAGTCATGTCCACTTCTACTCACTAGTTAGGACTGCCCCAAATCCAGCACTAGAAGGGCGAAGGCTTGCACATGCTTTCTCTGAGACCTGTGAAGCGCCACATGTCACCGCTAACATAACGTCATTGGACAACCGAACGCGCTCGGAGGAAAGCAGGAATTTGCAGGAAAATGCCATATTTAAATCTGTCCCCAGTAGAGGATGTGTTAACATATTTTCACTTAGCCCCACCTATTCACACTGAAGTTACAAGGATCATTTCAGGACTGTTTTTTGAACAAGGCACAATACAGGGCATCCAATCAGATGAGAGTCTATTAACATATATCAGTCTTAATGGCACAGTAACAAAAACAGCCAGAATAATTCTAAGGGTTAAATACAGAGACGCTGGAAAATGAAATAATACAATTCCATGTGACTAACTGAGTTATGGTTCTGACTTAAAAGTAGAACCGTACTTTAAATGCAAAATATATCTTCCATTTTGCAGGGTGAAATAAAGCGTACAGAAATCTGACACCAGTAGAGTGTGAAGGCTGCCAATGAAAGCTGTCAGTGAACACTATGTGAGGAAAAGCCTTACAGTGGAGAGTGAAGTGGAAATGTATTTATGATTCATATTATTCAAATGGACTCAGACGCACATCAAAGCCAAGCTTACAGTGTTCTCCGGCAAGGCCTGCTTATCAGGAAATCCTTGAGAAATGAGGGCAAACAGCAAATCCGCACACAGCATGAAGTGAGTGTGTGTGTGTGTGTGTGTGTGTGTGTGTGTGTATTTGTGTGTGTGTGTGTGTGTGTGTGTTTGTGTGTGTGTGTGTGTGAGAGAGAGAGAGAGAAAGACCTACCACTTCAGCTATCTGAGAGAAACTGAAACCAGAGAGCCTGACGATGTCACCGAGTCTGAAGATGGGGCACAGTGGGTGCTCATCAGGGTCATACAAACACTTTTTGATGTAATTTTGATCCACCCTTTCCACCAGGTTACTCCTGCAGAGAGACGTAAATGTATGTTTTCCTGTCAGTTCTTGTTCATTTCAGACTTGCTGTGCCTGCTTTTTCCCTTCTTTTTGAACGGATGTGATGTGCATCTGTTCTTCTGCTCTCAAGGTGTTTATGAGAAACTAAAGAAAATAGTGCCTCATAAAAATGAGAATGTTTCTTATCTTAATTATGACTTACAGTCTCATAATAATGGCTTACTGTCTCATTATGATGAGAAAATATTCTCATTATTATGAGATGCCGTCATAATTATGAGATACTGTCATTAGGACATTTTGACATTGTCATTGACGTTGACATTATGACGTTATTATGAGAAAGTTAGTCCATTATGAAATGCTAAGTCATAATTACACTCTAAAAGACATAGATTTCTTATAAGAACAGTACAGACACTGTACTGTACTGTTACTTACAGAAAATGGGCAAATGTGCATCACATAGCCAAAAACACAAAAAGCAGCAGTAGCAGCTACTTTCTCATAATTGCGACTTAGCATCTCATAAGTATGAAATTATATATTTTTTCCCCTTTTTTTCTCATCACAATGAGATAGTAAGTCTTATTAACAGTTAGTTCCGGCCACGCAAGCTGATTGGTTGAGAAGCGTTCTAACTGTGCTGTTATTTCACCATAACATCACAGGTTTTTCACAAACACTGTATCACTCCACTGAGACGCCGTTGCTAAGCAACGACTTTGACAGCTGTAGGAGACGCTCAAGCCATTTGCACGTTTT
Organism: Colossoma macropomum; assembly: GCF_904425465.1. Classification (NCBI taxonomy): domain Eukaryota; kingdom Metazoa; phylum Chordata; class Actinopteri; order Characiformes; family Serrasalmidae; genus Colossoma; species Colossoma macropomum. Next base: position 17,350,486 of record NW_023494794.1, on the reverse strand, counting down.
TAATTCTTACTTTGCCACAAACAGAAAATGGATACTTTTAAGATCACATTTGACCGACAGCCGATTTGGTCGGACTCTGAAGATGAGACTACACTAAATTCCCAAACTGTCAGTTGGTCAGTATAAGGAGCTGGAGACTGAACTGCCGTCTGTGCAGCGAGTGAGCGGATTTGGCGGAAGGAATTGCGAACATTAAAACATATTAAACGACACGTTCACGGCCCGATTTATTACTTTCTTACTTTATTTATTTAACTGTTGTATAAAAGCAATAGAACACGAGAGGCAGTGTGTTATCGCGAATAACATCATGGCTGTGATGATCTACGGCGACCAAATCACAGCCGTGATGTTATTTTGATAACACACGTGTTCTATTGCTTAAATAAAACTTTCTCATTATTATGAGGCACTTATTTTCTTGAAGATCCATCTTTTTTCAGGTGTGTTTGAGATACAAGTCATAATTATGAGACATTAATTCATAATTATGAGATACCAAGTCATAATTTGTCATTAATCACTAATTAATTAAACTAATGTGATTAATTGCAATTAAATAGACTTGCTTATGGGGTTTCAGACACTGTACTGTTATTTACAGAAAATGGGCTAATGTCCATCACATAGCCAAAAACACAAAAAGCAGCAGTAGCAGCCGTCTTTTGGGAATTTTGTCTGTAATGACTACACGGCTTGGCTCACACACACACACACACACACACACACACACACACACACACACACACACACACACAAACAAGTATGATTCTTAAAAAACACACTGTACCTGACTACTTCAAATGCTGGGAAGGTGATGGAGTTTTTGATGAAGAGTGTGAAATTCTCAGCAACAGAGAGAAGTGGAGGACTGAGAGAGAGAGAGAGAGAGAGAGAGAGAGAGAGAGAGAGAGAGAGAGCACTTGCTGTGATCAGAAGTAAAAAAGATTTAACATTAGCTATGCACTGATCATTAATTTTTGATTCCAGTGTAATTTTTTTTTAGCCAAATTGGTCAATGTTATTGGCAGACTTTTATAAGCCTGATTATAAAAGTATATAACCTGTATATTCTGTATAACCCAATAGTAAATACATTTTAATAATAATTGAATAAGGGCTCATGTCATGAAAAACCCAATGTCTCTCTTTTTTTAATAAAGGAGTTTGAAATAATATGTAAACAATATTAAAGTTTCAGATGTACCATTCACTCCTCAGTGCATATATGGAAACTGAAGTGCCAACCAGCCTGTTTCATTTATTCTGTGAGGTCACAAAAACCAACTCATTTACTTACATTCACTAATTCAGACTACAGCAGTTTAGCCCCAGCCATTCATACTGAAGTTATAAAGAGGGTTTCAGCGCAGATTGATTTTTCAATGAGGCGCAATACAGTGCAGCCAATCAGAACAGAGCTTGATTTTATATCAGTCTTAAAGGCACAGTAACAAAAAGTCTTTAAATCTAAAGGGATAAAGAGGATGGAAAGTGGTTATGTAAAAATGAATTATGACCATTTTTGGTACATGAAACCACACATATGTCATAAGTGGGTCTCAGAGGAAAAATTTACACAAGAAAATCATTGGATATGGGCTTTTTAAGATTGTAAGGACAAAATCAGCATTTAGGTTATATGAACCAAATAAAGTGCTACACTGTGGGTAAGAGACGACTGACTCCTCTCTCTCAAAGATGACGTCTGTTTATCTGATGAGGACAGTTTTGGTGGTCTACCAGGTCTTGCATGGTTGTTAGGGGTCCCATTGTCTCTGTATCCTTTGATCATTTTTTGAACCCTTTCTGCTTGTTTATATGAGTGGATTATCTTATATCTAATCTGACCTAGTATCTATCTGACCTTTGCGCAGTACCATATATTTCTATTTCTGTACTATTTTTATTACATTCTTTGTATGGAAAAAATGTCCTACTTTGGTATCTTCCTGTCATCTTCAATGGGACACCAGGACTTGATCTCGCACGTCCTGGTTGTGTTCACACACTTCCCTGTCATGTGCCCTAGGAAGAAGAGAGTGCAGTAACATTAGGTAGAGAGAAAAGACACAGAGCCGGGCCTGAGCAGATTAGAGCACAGCCCAGAGCAGCTTTAATATAACACTACACACTTCTGCTTCATGCTGGAGGGAGCAAGAAAAGAGCATTAGACTTGCACATGCACTTGGAAGCGGTTTATATCACTGTTAACACAGTGGTGCACATTGAACAGTGTGATCTTAGCTTCTCACAATTCACACTCTTGACACACTCTTAGAAAAGCTACATTTGGATTGAATATTTCTACAAAACCTGGCAAACTTGCAGTGCAGCTGGTTGGAGGGGCAAGTTTGCACTTTACTTAAACATTAAGAAGCACATTACAATCATATTACATTTCTTTTAACATATGCTAATGTGATAAACAACAAAACTGGGTCTCTGGTTACAGCAAAAAATGTACTATGTTAATATTTCTGCAGCATTTCCAGTGTTTTCCAAACCAGGTCCTGGAAGCCCCCCTGGCCTGCACATCTTAGTGGTTTACCTCCTTGAATGTAGTGGCGAACCATGACTATTCAAGCTCGGTCTTCAGTTCAGGCCTTACATGTTAAAATGAGGAAAAACTCCAATAATGCTAATGTTATTTTCTGCTAGCGCCATTGTGGGATTCTATGCACTTTAAAAAGACGGTTTTTCAAGGGTTTTTTAGTAAAGGCAATGGTTCTATTTAGAACCATGAGTTCTATATAGAACCATTTCATGCTTAAATGTTTCTTTGCATGGTGAAATGGTTCTTCAGATTACTGATGTATATGGTTCTATATAGAACCTTTTTGAAAATGATTCTATAGCAACAAAAAGGGTTCTTCTATTGTTATAAGCTTGACATCATAACAATGAATCCCTTTTTAGTGCTGCAGTGTGCTCTTGTTCAACAGTGTAGCCTTAGTACAGGTCAGCTTGTAGGGCCAAGATACCACACTGGCAAAGTGTGCAGGTCTGCGCGTTTTTTAAGGAGGCTGCCAGTCTAATGACGTCTATTCAAGCACAGTAGCATTTCAATTCTTTAATGACATCATAATTCAGATTTAATGATATTTGAGAGAAAAAAAATAGAAAATTTTGATCACCACAGGATGTGATAGAGGCAATTTTTGAAAACTCATTTATTTTTCTCATTGGGAAATTCCTTTTAGACACGGAGTTCCTTGTATTGGCATAAGAGCATGGCGTCGAATACAGAATGATGACACAACTTCAGTGGTCTGTACTAAATGTAATTTAACATAAATGTGTTACTATTTTGAAGATCTTTCAACTTTTTTCAATAAAATCTATCCGGTAGTAATCATGAATGTTAGGTTGGGATTCTAATAATGTTAATTAAATAGAATATTGTTAACTGGACAGTTTCTGTTTGCTATGTGCAAAGAATACTGCTGATTTTATGGACGTCTTTTTGTGACAGCCGAGACTCCTTAGGTAAATATGGTGTCTCTCTTTGTGGCGTGTCTTCTTATGTAAATATGACTATGAACCATCTTCGGTTCAGTGTTTGCATATGTGTGTGTGTTTGTATGTGATGACCCCTTAGATACCTGCAGTGACAAGCAGACAGCTTGAGAGCATAAGAAGAAAGACCAGACCTTTTTTCAACATGTACTTGTAGACTAGAAAACTGACCTAAAGAATTGTAATGGAATTCAACTGGCAATTTTGGTGAAATTTGAGATTTCATGATGAAAAGTATAATCGAATCGAAGCTTTCAGATTTTTCCTGAAGCATTGAATCATTTTCTAAAGAATCATAATCAGGTTGAATCCTGTTGAAATTCAAGATTTCTTGGTTCACTGAATCATTTCCTAAAGAATCGAAATGGAATTGTGATGAAATATGAGATTTCATGATGCACGGAATAAAATCCTAAACAACTCCATGATTTCATGACTCACTGAATCATTTCCTAAAGAACTTATTAATCATAAAAGAGTTTATTAATCATCTACAAAGGACAACTCCAAATAACGTAATCCTGAATCCTGGACCATTTGCAAGAACAGCTCTGGCTGAAGAAGAGCTCCAGAGAAGCAAATATTGAGCTTGAACTGGGTCTGCAGTAATGCTTGACCATGATAGAAATGATGGAGAAATTGGATGATGGGTTCACTGACCAAAACATGGATAATGACTTCAGAAGAACCTCACTTTCAAAACAGCATGAGGAAAACACAGTGCAGTTCTAACACTGAGCATGATGACATTGACCCTATTTGCAGTAATGCTGGAACACATAATTGGTTTCTTAATGAGCTGCAGGCTGGGTTATCAAGATACTGTAGGTGAGCTGTATAGCAGGGGTCATCGATTATTATTACAGTTCTGAAGGGCCGATGTCCAGCACAGTTTGGTGTTTTCCTGCAAACAAACCTACTAAAACTGCAAATTAACTGATGAGTTGAATCAGGTGTATTTGAGCAAGGAAATCACCGCTTATTCCGGACACTGGCCCACCAGAACTGAAAATGATGACCATTGCTAAAGAGAACTGTAAAAAAACAAGAACATTCAGTGCTCAAAATGTGTTCAAACAGGCATTGTGTTGGATGCAGAGAAACAAAATTTTGTTAACTCAGACCTGTGAATTTGACTTTGCGCCCATATTTATCAAGCATCTCAGAGAAAGGCCGTAACTAATAACAACATTTTACTGAGGTCCATTTTGCTGAAAAGTGACCCCTATCACATAATGAATGAACTGTAATTTTCTTCCTTAGGTTGTTTACCATTTCGTGGCTCCCTTTTTTCCCCATAAATGGGTTTGACTACAGTTACACTGTTTCATTTCATTTTGTTGATTATTTATAAACTTATTTACCTATTTATTTTCAGCTGAAACTACACATTGAAACCTACACCGACTGACCACTTCATTAAGATCCTTATTGTTTCAACACTCATTGTCCATTTTATCAGCTCCACTTACTTTATAGGTGCACTTTGTAGTTCTACAATTACAGACTGTAGTCCATCTGTTTCTCTGTATACTCTGTTAGCCCCCTTCCACACTGTTCTTCAATGGTCAGGACCCCCACAGGACCACCACAGAACAGGTATTATTTGGGTGGTGGATCATTCTTAGCACTGCAGTGACACTGACATGGTGGTGGCGTATTAGTGTGTGTTGCACTGGTACGAGTGGATCAGACACAGCAGTGCTGCTGAAGTTTTTAAACACCTCAGTGTTACTGCTGGACTGATCATCTTACATCTACAAGGTGGACCAACAAGGTAGGTGTGTCTAATAGAGTGGACAGTGAGTGGACACAATGTTTAAAAACATCAAAATTACTCATACCAACTCAACACACACTAATATGCCACCACCACATCAGTGTCACTGCAGTGCTGAGGATACCTGATGGTCCTGTGGGGGTCCTGGGTAGCTAATGAATCTAGGCTAAAGCATGCTGACTTACCCAGTGAACATTCCCATGTGGGGCCAGTGTGGGCGAAAAATAGGGCCCATCGCAGGCTGCCCTAGCAGGGCCCAAGTCAGTTGTGAAACCAGAGGCATATACAGGCCCCAGTGTGAGGGCCCCATGGTGACAGCCCACTCTTATGAAGATTTAGTGTGGGCTGCCAGCATGTTGGGGCCTCGCACATGCCCTGGATTGGAGCCCCACAGCGAGCAGCCTCATATCAGGGCTTTGTGTGGACCACCAGCATGGGGCCCTAACATGGGTGCCCACACACGCCCAGGGTTTCACGACTGACTGGGGCCCCATAACGGTGGCCCAGTTTTTAGCCAACAATGGCCCCACATTGGACCTACAAAGGCATGTATGTTGGGTAGCTGGCAACATTATGAGTAGTCCAAAAAAATGAATTATGGGGGTTGCATTTTGCAAGCATAATCTCTTAATGACACTCATAAACTGCCACATTTTTATCATAACTGTATTGCTGGATAGTCCATGCTGGATGTTCTGCATACCTGAAAATCTCAAGAAGTCAAAGTACAGAGATAAACATAGCAGGCACTTAAGTCTGTGGCCAAACCAGAGCTCTTTGGAGGTCAGTTGACAACTAGTCACTGCTGTAGCATCGACACTTCCCTTTCTGAAACTACCAGTATCCTCATGCTAGATCAGGTCACATCTGTGCATGTAATTCTATTAAGTATTATGAAAGACTCTGAGAAGGCTGATAAACAGGGGCCCTGATCTCTATCTTAATGTGTTCTCTGTGTGAGTATAGTTTACATACAATCCTTCATGATACTTTCAGTTGCTCTGCATCCAAGTTTGAATGGATTAATGAGTTAGTGTCTGCTATGGAAGACCTGTTAAATGTGTTAAGTGCTGATGACCACTCTGGAGACATAGAAGTTTTGATTAGCGTTTTACCATTTCCCGTACGTTTAAATTGGCCCTTCGTGCAGTCTGCATCCGAACTGCATTCGTTCTTTCCATCTGGCAGCTGAAACAACACACAAACACACACACACCACATATAACTGAATGGTTCTGAACTGTAAACACAGGCAATTTAATGGTTAATAACAGTCACTTTAATACTTTAGTTACTCTAGTGTTGTTATTCTGCCATACTTTTAAATGGAACAATACATTCAAAAGTTTGGAATGACCGAAAAGCACCAAAAGGAATCAGTGTTTTTTCAAATTAAACCAATTTTTTCAATCATTCATTTTCTTGAAGTAGGTCAGACTTGATTTTGAGGTATGTTTTGGATCATTGTCTTGTAAAATCCAGCCTCTTTTAATATTTTTTAGTTTATCCTTATTTCCCCTATCCCCACAACATTTCCTGCGCTACTGGCTGCCACACAACCCCAAAGCACAGTACTCTCACCCCATGCTTGAAAATTGGCAATGTTTTTTATTGAAATGCTGCTCTATATTGTCTCTGAACATACCTTATGTGATTATAGCCACACTTACAGTATGTACAACAATTGCAAACTTCAGATGCACTTTAACTTCCCTTCCATGGAAATTATGTTTGTCTGACAATATTGCACTACATATCAGTGAATCCAAACCAAAGCCAAACCTTCCTGTAAGGCCTTGGCAGCGATGTGGGGGTTTTGCTTTGCCCCCAGTCAGCTGCTTAGATGAGTCCATGGCTGCTGTGCATAAGCACAACACGCTTTATGTGCCACATTTGATCTTTTTCATTCCTCCGATACATTAAATTTAGCAAGTAAACGGCAATAGTGCATTAAACGTTGTAGAATGTGTCATATTGAAGTTTGTACCATGCAGATGTTGTGTTAACTTCTTTTCACAACATTACATGTGATGTATGTATGTGACATTCATGATTCCACTTTAATTTCAGTAAGGACTACCTCAGGTTATTTAATTTACCTGCAAACATGTATAAACTTACATTTTTATTTATGTCTACTGTATGTCTTGTAAATTTCATAATGTATGAACTCTTTGCACAGTTAATTTCCTAAAGAATCATAAAGTTAACCCCTTAAATGGCCAGGGCCCACCAGGATAGCTGAGAATAGGCTGAGAATAGCTCAGCCTGTTTGTACTGAAGTCCCTGTAGTTGCTGAATAGTAAGCCTTCGTATGTAATAATACTGGGATTTTAAGGGGTTAATAAAGATTCTATTCATCAGTCTTGCTGTCCATAACCTGCACACAATGAGAAAGTGTGAATGCGTGTATGGGGGAAGATGTAGAATCAGAGTGTCAGACATCTCCTTGCATAACTACATTTGATTATCAGGGCGCAAAACTACTATTCAAATCTGTTGCATGGCAAATTTTACATATCGAATAGACTAATGCAAAGATGAGATACAAAAGCATTACAAGGCATGTGCAGCAGCTTACAGGTCAAAAGAAAACACAATACTGTTACTGTATGCGTCTATGGTAAGAAGCTAAATATTTACCTATAGTAAAATAAGAGGAACAATATTAGAAAACAAGAGAAACAAAACATGAAATAATACGAAAGATTAATAGTATCTTCCCCAGATACTTTAGATACGCACCCATCTAACATTTCTTTTGAAATCAGAGGTATTAAAGGGGAATTCCGTGTATTTTTTTCAGTTTCTGCATAATTAAATGGTTAAGATGTAAACAAGTCATTCAGACTGTTTAATATTCTTTTAACAAGCAACAATATTCGACATCTCAAGATGATATTAGATAGATCAGCTAGATTTAAGATGATTTCACTTGCCAAGACACAATTTTTTGCAGTGTAGACGGCTGTGAATCCAGGAGGCCTCATTTCTGTCTTTTGCCTTGAGCCCCAGAATCACTAAATCCACCACTGTGACTGAGTAATATCATTTGTCATGAACGGGTCATAACATGGTGTTGGAACACTGTGCCAACCATTTATCTTTGCTAAGTCTGCTCTCTACGTCTTTATGTGTGGGCAATACGCTGATTCATCATCTCATAGCTGCTGTTCAGAACCTGCCCCTGCTCCTGCCCATGGCATTTGCCTAATAACTAAATACAGCTTGACACTGCATGCCTTCGCTTCCTACTCAAGATGACACATCCTGACCTTTTCCTTCTTGGGCTGCTGTAATTCTCACCTCAGCAGTTAAAGCCTTACATGCGATCCAGCCCATCTCAAACGTGAATTATTCAGTAAATGAACTTACAGCACTGCTCACCTAGACTCACCTTGTCTAACCTTTTCAAGAAACAAGCACAGCCTGCTGTTCTGGTGTTGTGTGTAGGGAGAGGAGACTGTGAAAGATTCCATGGATAGATATATATTATTAATATTATTAATATACATTTTCATCACAGTGTCCAGTACAAACAGCTGTTTGCTATTTCTGACTAGATTTTAGCTGGAAAAGCAAAACTTTGCTTCCCATCTGAGTGAAAAAGTCCTGCATGGAAGTATACCAGTCCTGGTCCTAGAGATCTTCCTTCCTGTGGAGTCTAGTTTCAACCACAACCTGCCACATCTAATCTAGCTAATTAACTTCTTCCCAGGTCCCTGATTGGCTGGATCAGATGCATTAGTTTTAAGTAAGAGGGGCAGGGAAAGGGGAGGCTTGTTCAACCTGATGCTGCACTGTGCAGATCAATCACTGCCCGGCTCACAGATGGCTCGTTTCGTTTCGTTAGGTTTTTATCTGGCTTGCATTGCTGCCACCGGCACGTCAAAGTGACATACGCTGTTATAATGCATGGGCCAAGAGACTGCTTGATGACAACGGAGCTTAAGCTAATAACCATGTGGACACAAAATGTATTGAGTACAGTATGTAATCTAATAACTTGTGTTTGTGGTTAATATTTTCATATGTAAAATTTATTTTCTTTCAAGAAATGTTATATCTGACATGTAAAAGCTGTCAGCTCATGTGAGGGGTCCCCAGAAAAAACTTTCTGATTTGATGGCTCTTTTCTTGACTCTTCCTCAAACTGCAGCTAGCTACTCTCGCTGTCTTTCTTATGACGGTAATGGGAATTCTCATAAATTTCTAGCTGTAAAGACAGTTAGTTGAGTTAATTTACCACCGGTTTTAAAACTAAAACTAAAACTAAAAGTTGCTCATTTATTGACTGATTTTCATGTATTAGCTAGACACTACTATTCTCACTCTGTACTTGTAACCCTAATGTGGTGTTTGGGTCTGTGAGACCCATTTTCAATGTTCACCAAAAGAACCAATGTTGCAATTTATTATTATTTCAAACCCAGATTCCTTGGCCTTTGCTCATTTTCTGTGAAGAACATGTAAAATAACTCACTTCACACGGAACACGCCCTACACATTTATATTACCCATGTGGTGTTGGGGTGAACCCGTGGGGAATAAAGGTGTGGAGGTGCTGTGTCCCTTCACTCTGTTCTCCTCCTACATGGCCTGCTGTTAGTGTGTGTGTCTGTGTGTGTATGCGTTTGTATGTGTGTGAGGGTGGACAACATGGACAGGCTGCTGACTGGCTACAGCTGCTAAAGGAGTACCCTACGCTGGCTGCGGGTGATATTTTAAATATCTGGTATTTTTACATAAATTGTAAACCACATAAGGGTTAATGTTCACACTTGTACTCTTCAGTTTGGTCAGTACATATTGTTTTTATTTTAGCTACAGAAAACACAAGTAAATGCTTCTTTGAGCCCCCATGCTTAAAAAAATGCCTTTTCCACAGAATGATAGCATTTGTACCAACATGACGATGCACAGGATAAATATAACTTTAAAACCTAAAAAAAAGCTGTCATGGCACATTCAGATGTGACTAAAATCACTGAGAAACACCTGAGAAGTAAAACTACATTACTCCACCTCCTCATGTAAAACGCCAGCCATCTAGTGCTTAAGAATGCATTTTATTATTTATCTAAAATAAAATCCATGCTAACCCTTCAAGATGCGGAGAAAGTAGTTGCTATCATAGATCAGACTACTGTAACATGTTACTGGCTGGTTGCCCTGCTGTCTTTCTAAATTGGCTCCAACTAGTTCACAATGCAGCATACGTATCCTTAAGAAAATGCATGTTAATATGTAGTAAAAATCATAATAATAATAATTTGTCCAATACAGGGCTGGGAGACAGTATGCACACAATTTTGAATGAGTGAAACAAATAACTTGTTCTATAAGGATGTAAACACCAACTGATTTACACTTCAATTTGGTTGTAGAGTCAATCTCTGTTTGGTTGTAGAGTCAATCTCTGTTTGGTTGTAGAGTCAATCTCTGTTTGGTTGTAGGCACCACTTCTATTTGATTGTAGAGTTCATCTCTATTCAGTTGTAGAGACCACCTCTATTTGGTTGTAGAGACCACCTCTATTTGGTTGTAGAGATCACCTTTATTTGGTTGTAGAGATCACCTCTAATTGGTTGTATAGAGGTCATGTATTGTTACACTCCTATTAAACACTATTAAATTAAATACATACCAACCAATCACAATTCATCGAGATACCACACCCTCAAGTCATCTGTAATGTCACAGAACAGGGACATCTCTCCAAATGCAGGCTCTGGTTCTGGTAAGACATGGTCTTTGTTAAGTAACACCAATGACTGGTGCGGGAAGCTTGTGTTGAGGTTGCACTGTGGCTCATTTTCACCTGTGGTCTGCATTAGTGCTGCTTTGTTCATTTAGACCAATTTATTTCCAATCTTATACTTAACGTTCCTGCGCAAAGAACTTTTTCAGAATGAGAAAAGTGCTATACTAGAGTGATCATAGTCATGCATACATACATACATACCTCTGGACATGTGCTTTGAGTCTGTCCATCTGTAATGATGAAATTCGTCATCACGACAAAAGACTCGCCACCCTGTAAATGAGATGAAGAAAAGGATTCAAGCTCTTTGCGTTTGGCTGTATGCTAGAGCTGCTTGTAGCAGCTGTTTCTGTGTTACTATATTCCTTCAGGCTTCTTAATATTAGAGATCTCCATTTTTGGAGTGGATCAACAGTCAGAAACTTGTCTGTGACCCAAAAGATCATGGGTTTAATCTTGGATATTAATTTTAGGCTGTCGACACTCTGTCCTTGAGTAGGGGATACTACTCTAAGCTGCTCCAAAGACATTGATGTGTTTCAGCTTGTGTAAAGTCGGCCCACCATGTCTGGCCAAAGACAAAACAACAAACAGAAAAGTGGCTAAAGCTATGAGGCTGGAAATGTGTCGGAGTCCATCATGTGATGCTACTGTTGCTCTGAATGTACACCTTTATATTTGACAGTGAGGTGGTTATATGGATGAGAAAAGATGTGCTGTTAACATGAACATGGTTCATTCAGAGCTAAATGACGTATTGACTGTCACTGATAATGCATGCGTACAGGTTTAACTTTGCTTTGAACAGTGCTGGGGACAAGAATGTAAAAGTGGGCTGGGTGAAAAAGTAAGCAGCTTGCACAATCAGAGTGAGAGTTTTATGTTTTTTTACTGTAATTTTTTGGTTTTGGTTGCAATGTGGCTAGTTGCAGTGCTGTGGAAATGTATTTGCCCCCTCCTCATTTGCTCTATTTTTGCATATTTGTCACGGTGCATGCTGTCAGATCATACAGAATGCAATTTAAGACAAGGATATTGTGATGAAATACAAAATTCAAAATCATTTTTAATGATAATTTCATTTTTTGAAGGAAACGTCACACCTGTGTCACCCATGTGAAAAAGCAGCCTAATCTCACTAAAAAACTGGTTTTGCCACTTTTAGCAAGAAGAAACTGCAACCAAACGATTCGTTTAACTGGATATCAGTCTTTAATACCGCTGTGGAAGAATCGTAGCCCACTCTTCTTTGCAGAATTGCTTTCATTCCACAACACTGGAGGGCTTTCAAGAATGAACTGCTCATTTAAGGTCCTGCCACAGCATCTCAATGGGGTTCAAGTCAGACTTTGACCTGGCCACTCCAAAATCTTCATTCAGTTTCTTTTGTGCCATTCAGAGGTGGGCATGCCCTTGGACTTCAGATCTTTGTCTCGCTGCCTAAACCCAACTGCACTTGGGCTTCAGATCATGAACTGATGAGCAGACATTCCCCTGCAAGATTTTCTGGTAGAAAGCCAAATTCATGGTTACATCGACTAGGTCAAGTCATCCAGGCCCTGAAGCAGTGAAGCATCCCCCATCATCACACTACCACCACCATATTTGACTTTTGGTGTGATGTTCTTGTTGTGGAATGCTGTGTAAGCTTAAATATAGCCAGACCTCTGCCTTCTTTGTTTTTGAAATTGTGAGCCTTTATGTTTTTCTTGGTTATCAATTGTTTGCTTTGCAGCTCTCCCATAGACACTATTTTTGCTCACTCTCTTTCTAATGGTGGAAACATGAACACTGAGCATACCTAAATCGAGTGGGGCCTGCAGTTTCTTAGATGCTCGTTTGGGTTCTTTTGTGACTTCCTGGATTCCTGGACTTCCTGGAGTTGTACACTTAGAGGAATTTTAATAGGCCGACTACCTCTGGGAAAATTTAACATGTTCTTGCTGTTTAGAGATAATGGCACTTGCTGGAGTCCCAGAGCCTTAGAAACAACTTTGTAGCCCTTTCCAAACTGATACTGTAAAGTACTGTAACAGTGCTTGGTAACTCAATATAGAGGACAATGGGCTATTAATAATATTCTTTCTAAATATAATATAAGTAGCCTTTTGAGTTGTGAATTGCACTAAAAAAATGTTATTTGTGATAACAACACATTTCTTTCCACTATATCCTTCCATTAGCTGTGGCAAACTCCAGTCCTGGGGGGCTGGGGTCCTGCCCAGTTTGGTGGTTTTCCCACTCAAATACACCTGATTCAAATCAGCAGCTAGTTGGTTCAGTGGGTGTGTTACTGTGCTGGACACTGACCCTCCAGGACTGGAATTTGCCACCCTTGCATTAAATGGTTCTTTTCTAGAATGGAACCATTGAATATGGTTTTTAAAGAACTGTTGACAAAATGGCTATTTAGCACCAAAAATGGTTCTCCTATTGTTACAAGCTAGAAACTGTAACAATAGCAAAACATTTTTGGTGCCAAATAAAACCATTTTCAAAAAGATTCTATATAGAAGCATATACAACACATTCTCCATCAATCTGAAGAACCGTTTTGCCCTGCAAAAGCCATTAAGCATGAAATAGTTCTATATAGAACTCACAGTTTCAAATAGAACCGCTGTCTTGAGTAAAGAACCCTCAAAGAACCATCATTTTAAAGTGTGTACTCTAAACAAACTAGGTTTCTTGGCTGTAGAATTGTTTACAGCAATTCCTATTAATTATGACTTAAAATTGTATTGATATTTCGTGTATTTAATCTAATTTTATGTCATTATGACCTCATGACCTCAGGCAATGGGTTTTAGGCACAACACAGTAACACATGGCCTATTGTGGCTTATTGCTTAATTTTACATTAGGTTAAACTGTGTTTTATTATATTTAGTCACCGAACCTTAAACATCTTATGTTGCACTGTTATTTTATTTATAATAAAAGGCAGCTCAAGACATGTGGCCAGGAATGCTGGGAAAAAGAATGTGAAACATCTTTCTGCCTGAAGGACATGACAGGACACGAATACAGTCCCATGGAAATGGGCAGGACAGAAATAGTGCAAGCCATTGACAGGCAAGATCAAAACTATTCACAGGTGAGATGACCTTAGATTGGCATGTTGTTGTATTTAGTTTATTTCAGTGTACCATACCCACCAAAACCAGTTTTGTGCCTTTGAGGCTTAACAGCAAGTGTGTGTTAGCAAAGCCTTCCAAACATCTTCACTGGAAATGCGATGGTTCCATGTCAAAACGTAAACCACTGATCACCTGTATAACTTAAATGTAAATCCAATGTTTATAACGATATTTTAGCTACATATTTTACTATTGCCTAACCAGTTTGCAATATCAGTTGTGTATAGCAGACAACATCTGTTATTTGATTAACTAACATAGTGGGCTAACATTAATAACCAACAGTTAGGTCCATAAATATTTGGATATTGACAAAGTTATTGTTAATTTAGCTGTGTAATATAGAATATTGGAGTTGAAATTAAACAGTGTATATGACCTCAAAGTGACTTTCAGCTTCAATCTGAGGGCATTTACACCAAAATGGGGTAAAATTGTAGGGATTATATCCATTTTCATATATAGCTCCATTTTCAGGGTCTCAAAAGTAATGGGACAAACTAATATAATCATAAATTAAAAATTTTATTGCAGACACTGACCGCCTGAAATCTAGCACTCTTAGACATCACCAGGTGCTGGGGTTCTTCCCTGATGATGCTCAGGCCTTCACTGCAGCTGTCTTCGGTTCCTGCTTGTTCTTTGGGTGTTTTACTGTCAGGTTGGCTTTAGTATGTGAAATGCATGCTTGGTTGGATTGAGGTCAGGGATTAACTTGACCATTGCAGAACAATCCACTTATTTGCCATAAAAAAGTCTTGGGTTGCTTGGGATGTGCTAACCAATGAGGTTTGAAGCATTTGGCTAAATCTGAAGTCTTCCATGCCTTTTGGTGCTTGAGCTCACTAGGCTTTCTTTCTTTTTTTTTAAATTGTATCAAATAGTTGATTTGGCCACACCCAATGTATCTTTCTGATGGGTTTGTTGAGTTTTCAGCCTAATGATGGCTTGCTTTACTGGCACTGACAGCTCTTTGGACTTCGTCCCAATCCCATTTCATGTCTTGCCCCTAACAATTAGCCCTACCCTTCCATTTGGCCTGTTCATGCCTAGGTGTAGGTTGTCCTGATTTTAGTTGAGATTGAGGGTTAGGTCGAAGTGTTAGGGCTACATGGCCCTCCAAACGAAGGTTTTTCAGAGGCACACCCCAAATGAGTGTTATGAGAAAGAACAAAACAAAAAAAAACACTGGCAAGATGGCTGTGTGAGGGACCAAAAAAAACCTGCAAATGTGAATATTTTCTCCGTCAAAAATTACACTAACCATTGTATTATCTTAGTTTAATGCCCTTTCAATGTATTATGGTCCTTTTCTTCATAACAAGCATAGAAATCACTAGTACTATCAATCATCCTGGCTTGCGGGGTTGCTTGAGCCTATTCCAGCGGTCATTGGGCAGAAGACAGGAAACACACTGGAGAGTTGCCATATCAAAAACATTAAACATCTGGTACAACTGGTTTAATAATATGAAAGTGAAATAGTTTATGGTTCCACAACTAATCATTCCCAGACAGGCACACCACCCAAGATTTCACAACACACTCTTAGATTAATGATAATCAATAACAATGAATAGCACTGAAGGAACCATGAATGGAGAGATGCACTGGTTCATATTAAAAGAGAACTGAATCTCACTGGCCAAGACACTAAATCTGAGGAGAATATGGACGCTTGAACAAGACAATGACCCAGAACATACAGCCAAAATAACTCAAGAGCAGTTTCTGAAAACAGAAGAGAAAGGTGCTTGCACAGTCTAGAAAAGGGATGGCCAAACTTTTTTCAAAGGGAAGCAGATCGGACTGTTACAAAATTTCAGTGAGCCCAAATAATATTGTTCATAGATGTTTAAAAATATTATGTTTTCAAAATTTAAAAAATACAACCATGTAGTTTGGTTAGATCATGTCCTTTACATGTCAAATAAACGCAATGACAGCATTCATAAATGACTTTTTTTAAATGAGAAGAGCAGATTAAACAGCATATATAGCCATAGTTTTGTTCATTCTTAAAGGGTTAATATTTACTGAACTACTGAATTTACTCTGATGAGAAGTTAATGCTGTGTTGCTTTAGTTTCTTTGCCCTCTCTGGAATATTTATTGTAATATCCACGCTTTGTTTCATGTCTACTGATATTGAATTCATTACAGTCTTTTGACGTATGGGGTGCATACGTTTGCTTTTGTATGACACTCAATTTCCATATTTCCAAAATTGAAAAAACTACAATGTATTGGCTATCAAGCCACACGTATAACAGAAGCTACGGGCCACTTGAAATCTGTTTGTGGGCCGCATTTGGCCCTAAGTCTGGGCTTTGGACACCCCTGATCTAGACAATGTCCTGACTTGAATCCAATTTATAAGTTATGGAGGACTTTGAAATTACAAGTTCATAAGAGAGAAACTTGTGACTTTGGGAAATTAAAGATGCCAAGAGAAATGGGCCAAAACTGAACCACAAAGTTGCACAAACATTGTGGTTAATTACTTCTTAGCGTAAATGTCTCGAAGCTTTAATTGCCAACAATGGCTTTGCAACAGTAATTAATTTGTGGTATCTGAATACTTATTTCCCCTTACTGTAAATAAAATAAGTGTGTGCATGTGTGTGTGTGTTTGTGTGTGTGTGTGCGTGTGTTTGAGAGTGTGTGCATATATACACTGCTGACCATACGGTACCTGAAAGGAAAATTCCATAATTTTTCAAAATTCAATGATTAAGTTGTGAACACAGTAATTAAGGTTACTTTGATGTGTAATGCTTCATTCTAGAGAAACTACAATTGTTCACAGTGGAGGTGATAGAGATCAGACATTCAGAGCATTTAGCGCCTCTAAAAGCTGCCTCACAAGACGTTATTACACGGTGGAGAGGTATATGCAGGGTGTTGTAAGGCAAAGTAGTCCCCAAAGATTTTTTCTGATTTACCACTGTTTTACTTTTATCAGTGTTGGATATAAAAACTAAGAAGACTTTGGTATGGGTTCAATGGTAGTTTGGATAGTTCATAAAATGGCTTTTTGTGCTGTAGACAACCCCTGGTTCCCATCGCCACCACTGTCGGCAAGTCAATAAGCTTCTCCACAATGAAGGAGATTCCGGGTTCTTGTTCATATAAGAATTCAACACTTGATGGCCAGTTATCTTATGACGTTACTACCCCAGTGTTCTCCGTGTGTGCTTTTGTTCCTGTTGAACTTTATGTTGCTACGGGACTGTTCTGACCACAAACATCCTGTTTTGGCAGGCAGGTCTTTTAAAGCATGGGTATAATTATCACTGGTGCTTTCCTCACTCACTGGGTCACTGTGCATCTGCACTGCTCAAATTGCAAATGCACATTTAACAAAATATAATAAATCATTTTTGGCAGGGCTGGAGTAGGACTTTTCAGACCAATAGCTTGCAGACCAACCCACCTTAAACTCTAATTTCTAGTGCTACACACACACAGTATTGACTTTGTAAAAAATATAATTTTTATAAAATCTGTGCATTTTAATTTTCATGCTCTTCTTTGTTATTTTTATGTTACACTGAGATAACCAAGGTGGCTAGCTAGTGATAGAATGAAAACTGGTGAAAGCTTTTATTTAAATTTTACATAATAATGACAGTTCATATGCTACAGACTAATACTACATATGTTCAGCATTTCTCTTTCCCACCAGCTCAGATATCTTCCTTAAGTAGTCCTTTTAATCTTGTTTTCTCTGTGCCACTTTTTTTTTGCAGATTGTGTCCCTACTGTCCATATTTACATTATAAATATATCTAAATTGGTAACATAGAAAAAAGTACTATGCCATTCCCATGTCTTCTTCCATGTCAATGCCACAGTGGTGTCAGAAGTGGGATAGGGTGTGGCGGATGCAACAGTACTGAACTCTGTAGAGCTCTGCACTAACTTCAGCCTTATCTAATCTCTGTCCTCTGTACAGGTCCCAGTTACAATCAGCAAACTGGGGCTGTATCACTTAAGATGGGGGCTGCAGGTTTAACCTCTAAATTACTATAGATGAACAATTGGGTGTAACATTTATAGTTTGTCTAAGTGGTCTTGTCAGGTGGTACCTGCCCACTGGGAACTGTATAAAAAGTTGATGAGTTTCCATATAATATACCATTTCACATCAAACCACTCTGAATGACATTGTTTACATCTTAGTGACTAAATTATGTAGAAATTTTAAAAAATGTAAAGGTGCAACAAAATACTTACATACATAACAACATATTCAGAATACATTTAGAATACATTTAGAATATATATTGATAAAGCAGATGGGAAAATTACTGCTGTCATTTTTATTTAATTCATGCTGTTCAACGCTAAGATTAATAACTGATCATCACATTGATTTATCAGTCTACTCAGGCTTTAGCAGGAAACTCAGTGGTTGTAAAAAAACATTTATTCAGCTCTGCTTTAGAATTGATCTAAAGAGCTTGTTTGCTACAAGCAATGCGCTGATTTTAAAACAGTTAATAAACAAGCATTGATGGTGTTTCTTTGGAAGAGTATATGTTTTTTTAATTTGGTGGGTAAGTATTGTAAAAGTAGTCACCTAAAAATGTACAAAGTAACTGTACTCTGTATACCTAATTTCTGTATTTTGAATATGTGTTGAATACATATTCTATTACATCTTAACCCTGGATATAGGCTCACAGTCTTATTCAGGTTTTCCAGGACTGTGTTTTGTTTTCAGATCCTGACAGAGGACAGTTTCGCTGCCACTCCTTTGATTGCTCAGCATTGCCATCCATGATGTTTGTCTTTTATCTGTCTTTTTTTCTTCCATTTACATCATTTGTTCGTTTACCACTCATCACGCGGGAGCTCTTTTGGCTTTCGGTCATGTTCAGCTTACACACTCACCACAATTGTTGAGGTTTGTTTGCAATGTTTGAATACTTTCATTTTCTGTATTCTCTGACAATTTGAGGTCTGCACCTAAATGATGCTTGGACATCTGTCTCCATCTGTCTCATATTTTATCTTTTCTCTTGAAGTCTATCTAATTTATATTTAACATTTGTGTGGTTTTATTAACGGAAAATGGTCATAATTCACATGACATGAATTTTACATGATCATTTTCCAGCCCCTTAGAATCCCTTAAATGAAACAGGCTGTTTTTGTTACTGTACCTTTAAGACTGATATAAGATAAATGAGCTCTGTTCTGATTGGCTGCCCTGTATTTTGCCTCATTCAGAAAGCATTCTTAAGGAGCTGAAACACTCCTTAGAACTTCAATATGAACGGGCGGGGCTAAACTGCTGTAGGTGGATACATGTAAATGAGTTGGTTCTTGTGACATCATAGAAATGGTTCATTCAAAATGGGCTGTTTTTACATCATGGTTTCCATATACAGACTTACATGATTTTAGTTTTTCATTATATGGGCCCTTTAAGTGTCACAGAACCTTTCTGTTATGATTCTTTTAAAATGTTCATGTCTGTTCATGTCTTATTTAAAAAGATGGCTCTTGAAAAAACCTTCCACTGAAAGGCTGTTGAAGGAACCAAACCTGATTCACAAAATAAAGGTAAGGGTACTTTTATTTTTAAAGAGCAATTCCATATATTTTTGAAAAATTTCTATGGTTCAATGGTTGAGATGTAAACAAAGTCATTGAGTGTGGTTTGGTGTGAAATGGTTCATTGTGGAGAAACTTACCGATTCTGATTTCTTTACAGTGGTGGTGATAGGAACCAGGGGTCACAATGCCTACAACTCAATTAAAGCTATTTTATTTACCATCCAAAACAAGACATGTGTCTTCTGAATTTCTATGTGTTCTCTTAAAAATGATAAGTAAAATAGTGGTAAATCTGTATAATATGTGGTAAATCTTTGTATAGTATTATGCCTCACAATGCTTTGCATGTACCTCTGGATTTTTAAAAACATGTTTTAGGCCCAACTGTGTCTCAAAACTATCATAAAACGTAAAAAATAAAAAGTGGTTTGTTTTGCTCATGATGTGAAAAGTGCCTGTGTACTCACCTGATCAGGATAGACATAATCAGACACATCCCACACCCTCTCCTCTCCGTTGATCTCAGTGTAGGCCACTCCCTTCATCTTAGTGAAGACCGAGCCTATCGCTATGTCTGTGGTTTGGTAGCCCTTCTCATAGATGAACACCCACCTAGAAGAGAGAAGAGGCTGTTACTCTTCCCCTTTCACAGCCATTCCCCTAGTCACTCGCTTGTACGCCTGTACTTCATTAAAACCTTCATTAAACATTTTTTCTTTGTCTGCATATTCTAATTTACAATTAATTAATAATTTTAATTTTAAACTAGAATATGAGTGCACTTGATTCGCCTCTCCATTTCCTGCCTTCTGAGATTATGGTTCTATATATGCACCTATAAAAACTCCAGCAGCACTGCTGTGTCTGATTCACTCAGATCAGCGCAACACACACTAACACACCACCACCACATCAATGTTACTGCAGTGCTGAGAATGATCCACCACCCAAGTAGTACCTGCTCTGTGATGGTCCATGGGGGTCCTGACCACTGAAGAACAGGGTAAAAGTGGGCTAACAATGTATGCAGAGAAACAGATGGACAACCGTTTGTAATTGTGTAATTGTAGAACTACAAAGTGCATCTATATAGTAAGTGGAGCTGATAAAATGGACAATGAGCATAGAAACAAGGAGTTGGTCACAATGTTATGCCTGATCGGTGTGTTTATATATATATATATATATATATATATCTGGCTGAGGATCTGAAAATTATGCAAATTGATTGGGGGAAGCCTATAAAACCATATCAAAGCATGTCCAACTCGCAATTTCCACTGTCCAAAATATGTGACTGTCATATGTGCATGCTGACATCTGCTATTTAATGTGGATGCATGGAGCTCTGAGATGGATTCCATGAAAGGTAATGTTTACATTCTGTAATATACTTTCCAAGTGTATGCCTGATATGAGCTTTAGGAGCTAATATGAGCTTTAGGAGCTCCGCTGACCATATAGGAGCATTTTGTAGTTCTACAATTACAGACTGCAGTCCTTCGGTTTTTCTGCATACTTGGTTAGCCCCCTTTTCACCCTGTTCTTCAATGGTCAGGAACCCCACAGGACCACCACAGAGCAGGTATTATTTGGGTGGTGGATCATTCCCAGCACTGAGGATGACTAACACAAACTGCAGCAACAGATGAGCTGCTGTCTCTGACTTTACATCTACAAGGTGGACCAACAAGGTAGGAGGGTCTAATAGAGTGGACACAGTGTTCGGTGGTGTATCATTCCGTCACTGCAGTACTGAGAATGATCCACCACCCAAATAATACCTGCCCTGTGGTGGTCCTGTGGGGGTCCTGACCACTGAAGAACAGGGTAAAAGGGGGCTAACAAAGTATGCAGAGAAACAGTTGAACTACAGTCTGTAATTGTAGAACTACAAAGTGCACCTATATAGCAAGTGGAGCTGATAAAATGGACAGAGAGTGTAGATACAAAGAGGTGTACTTAATACAGTGGCTGGTCGGTATATATTACCTTAAATTGAGGACAAACAAAGATGAAGCCATGGATCAGGAACCACACACTTATGTATGAAATTGGTTGTTTTGGACACAAATAACCTGCAAATTAAAGTCTGCACTTTGAGCTCATACTCATTATTTAATTTCAGCCCCGATATGTTGTGATAGAAAATTAAAATAACAATCACTTAGTTAACATCCAAATATTTATGGACCTGACTGTACTTGTATCCTTTTGTGCTGATATATACGTCTCTATTAAATAAATGATTGTGCAAAATAAATAAATAAGTAGTAGGTTGATAATTGATTCAAACAGGGAAAACACTTTCTCTCATTGTTATCGGTGTGAGGCAGAGATGGAGATTACTCCACACTAGATTTGAACAAGTGCCCAAAGGAAGTAACTTTATTTGCAAGCAGCAGTGAATGTGATAATAAGGTTTTTCGCCTCTTCCTTATCTTCTTCTGTGCTGTCGCTTCTGTCGTCTTGAAAAGGCCTCCAGCTGCTGTATCTTTCCAGTGCTGACTGACTGCTGTTAACTTTGGATGCTTTCAAAAGGGAATTCCTTTAAGTATATAAGTATAAATATATTCCCTTTAAGTACATTATACAGTACAGTTCTATATGCTTCAGAAACTTTGAAATTAGAAATCATATAGATCGATTAAGTAAACTTATATATAGGTCCAAAATTAACTTCCACACGAAACTACAATAGGGCCGCAATGATTCAGCAACAAAAAAGAAAAAAGTTGAACTTTTTAAAGGGTCACATCCTTAACAATGCATTTTGCCACAGGTTCACATTCAGGCAGTCAAGGTTAAGAGTGGCACACACACACACACACACATCATCTAAGCTGGTTATCCTGCTGGCTTGCAGGCGTTGTTGGAGCGTTTCCCAGCGGTCATTGGGTGGAAGGCAGGTAACACCCATAACAGGTCGCCAGTCCATCACAGGGCAAAAAGACAGACATATGCAATCACACACACACTCACACCTAGGGGCAATTTAGCATGCCCAGTTGGCCTAACTGCATGTCTTTGGACTGTGGGAGGAAACTGGAGTACCCAGAGGAAACCCACGCAGTACTGAGAGAACATACAAACTCCACACAGTAAGAACCCTGGTCGCCTGGCCTGAGTGGCACAGTGTAATATACATACAAATAAGAGCAAATCAGTGACATTTTACAGTCCTGTTAAACAATAACAGTTCAGTTTTCCTATATTGAAATGGAGTACCTGAACAGTGGTTTCAGTATTAGAATTATAGCAACTCGAACAGTTAACCAAGTACTTGAGTACCCACATCCCTAACAACAACATGCTTTTTCACACTGTGTGGTACTGGAGGAATATTTTGGGCTAAGGAGCTATTAAGGAGCTATTATTGGGTTATTAAAACCCATAACCTGTTTTTTAAATGAATTCTTCATCTAACAGAATCTCCCTATGCCTAATAGATGAAATTTGAGTTCATCTTTACAACTAATAACTAAAAGAGAGTTAAAGGGTTAAGAGGGAGATCATTTTGAAGATAACTTTCTGTCTTCCTCATGAACACTGACCAGCTTTCGAGCGGTGAATTGGCTTTTAACTGATGGAGACTGTGTATCTAAGATGTTCGGTAGATAACAGAAAGACGTTGTATAAAAGTCATTCTGAAGCAATATTTCTCTGGCCTCTTGCCTAACAGCAGGGTGTGTAATGCGTTTTCATCTTCCCTCACACAAAAGTTACATTGCTTAACGCCACTGCTGCTTCACACCAAACTCAACCGAATCTATCTGGATAGAGAATCTATGACACTTTCACCATTTTAACCTTCATTCCTTTTTGCAGTTTGAGGCCACTTTTAGATAATTAGATAAATAGGTAATTTTATATGATTAGTCGATGAGAGGAGGACACAGTGGACCTGAAAAAAAGGAAGAAAATCAGCCTTGTGACCGGAAGGTCGCCGGTTTGATCCCCTTGGCCGACAGTACATGACTGAAGTGCCCTTGAGCAAGGCACCTAACCCCCAGCTGCTCCCCGGGCACCGTGGATAGGGCTTCCCACCGCTCCGGGCAAGTGTGCTCACTGCCCCCTAATGTGTGTGTTCACTGGTGTGCATGTATGTGGGTGTTGCACTGCACGGATGGGATAAATGCAGAGGTCTAATTTGGGCCTGTCAGTGGGCCCTGGCCTTTTAAGGGGCCAGACGGTTGCGCCAGTAGGGAGCTAGAACTGCCTTTTACTGTGAATACAAGGGGTCCTGGGGGGGTCTAGGACCCCCTATTTAACCTTTTGGGCCCCCTAAATGTTTCAAAATCAAAATTCTGGGGGGTCGCTGAAAATAAACTGATTATGAAATTATGCTGTCTGTTAGATAAAAACACTCAAATACAAATTCAGGGAAAGCTCATTGTTTAGCTACTTCACCCACAATCGCAGAGCTTCTGTCTTTGATATTCTTAACTAGCTAGACCTGCAGCACTGGTCTGCCTCTGGGTGGTGCTGTAGCAATTTGGTTCACCCAGTTTGTCCTTCATGGCCCAGCAACTGTTACTATGCCCAGGATGTCTTTGTGAAACTTTACAATATGCCATAGAATATTTATAAATCTGAAAACGTGCCCAATTTTATAAGAGACTGGTGGGAAAGTGAACTGTTACTCTTTTCACAAACCGAACACAAAAGAGGAGATGCAGAAGATCTCAATTAATGTGTGCATTACTAAATGTGCATTACTAAATTAGAAAAGAGCATAAAAAGAATTGCCAACACTGCAGTAGCTGGCCAACAGGAACCCCCCAAATACCAGGGGGTATTCCGCACACTGACCTTTTCAAATGTAATTTCCACCTGGATCCCTCAATTTTTCTTCAATAGAATTAATAGAAATGTATATTATTAACAGAACCAGAAGCAAACTGGATTTTTGACATTTATAAAAGTGTCTTCATTGCATTTAAATGCTATTTTCCATTGTGGCAGTTGTACACAATCTTTGAAGTGAAGAAAGCTGCAGTTGTGGTGTATGTTTTATCTCAGCATGGCCACCTTTGTGAAAAAGAGTGAACTGTTTTCAGCAGGGTGTTCTCACTCTTCCCCTTTCACCCCTCAGTGCTCACTAGCAGCTCAACATTTCACGTACAAAGAGACATCAGTGTCCCAATTAATCTGATGACAGAGTTACAAGGACAAATACTTTTTGATTAAATCTGATTACGTTAATCAAAAATAACCAAGTCGGAATGGCCACTAGAGGGCGTGCAGAAAAAGGCAACTGTAATCTATCACTGAACTGAGTCTAATTGTGTTGAAGTGTGTTTCTACGAGTGGCTTCAAGTGTTCAGGCTGATGAATGGCTTCAGACAGTGTGCTAATCAAATCCACTTTCATGTCCATCACAGTGTGATAGAATGCTGTCTGATAAGCCACGAGGTGTGTGTGAAACAGAGAGAGAATGAAGAGAGAGTGAAATGAAATAGACAGAGCCAGTCCTTTTGTGACTGACGTCAAAGGAAATTTAATGCTGATAACCCAATTTCCCAGAGGGAACACTTTATATCTGTTATAGAGCAGCTTCACTGAAAACTTGTTTAACTTTTTCTCTCATAAGTCCTAAACCATTGAAATTTCCAAAGCATTGGATACAGTTATGTAATGCTATACGGATATGGCCTCCAGAGCTAAGACTGCTGGGACTGGCCTTTGCTTTTAAATTGGCACTGGTAAAAATGTTATAAACATCTCAGTCACTATGCGCTGTTGTGAATAAATGAGAAAAGGCAACCAATAAGACAGCTATTTAAAGGATAGATTTACTAAAAACTATTAAATCTATCGTTGAGTTTGAAAGGAACGTTCATGAAAGGCTCAGTGTCCACTTTGCGATAAAGTTGGTCTGGGATGACGTGCAATTGTGTGTTCTGACGATTCTTCCTTTCATATTGTTTTAGTAAGTAATGGACAACGTGTTCTCTGGGCCAGAAAGGCAAAGCATCCTCCCAATTGTTACTAAGACAAAAGCCAGGGTCTGCCATGGTATGGGGTGTGTTAGTGCCAGTTGCATTGGTAACTTGCAACATATGCTGACATCTAGACGACGCCTTTTTCAGGGACGTCTCTGCTTGTTTCAGCAAGACAACGCCAAGCCACATTCTGCACGTGTTACAACACCGTGGCTTTGTAGTAAGAGAGTGCAGGTGCTAGGCTGGCCTGCAGGCCAGACCTGTCTCACAATGAAAACATTTGGTGCATTATGAAGCACAATATATGACAATGGAGACCCAGAACTGTTGAGGTAGCAGCTGAAGGGTTATATCAAGCAAGAATGGGAAAAAATCCACTTTCACAACTAAAACAACTGGTGTTTCGTAACAATTACTGAATGTTGTTGGAACATTAAACATCTTGTCTTTGTACTGTTTTCAACTGAACATGGGTCAAAAAGAATTTGCAAATCATTTCTGTCTATTTTTGTATGTATTTTGCTTGCGGTCCTAACTTGAATTCGGGTTTGTGTTAAGTGCAGTTCTGTACATTTACTATTATAGGTTATATTATTGGTACGAAGCCTTGATTGATTGAATTATTCATTCATTCATTCATTCATTCATTCATTCATTTATTCATTTATTCATGTGTGAATTCATGTTCATTAAAAGCATGGCATCTTTCAAATAAATCCATTCAACATCAAAAAGGTGAGCAGTTTGTTAGGATTTCCTTTTTCCGTTGACCTTTCAAGTGCAGAAATATGTGCACACGCATGCTTATTTGTTTTCAGTGCATACATGATTGGTACAGTTCCTAAGAAAGTGTTGCTTCCACATAAGGGAATGAACATGTATCAACTTGTATCCCAAACTCACTCTCTGCACATTCCTCATTCGCCTCAAATGCCATAATCCGCATGGTGCTGATGCCTGATAGCAGCAAGACCTACTAGTCTGAAATGAGGGCTAAAACATGGGGGAGGAAATAAGATGAGAAGAGCAGAAAGTGGTTCAGAAAAAAAATTCTGCAATCAGACTATGTGATTATACAGCATGTAAGTCTATGTGAGCATATTTGTACATACCAAATAATATTCTATGATGATTTTGATGTTTTTTCTGGGGTTGGAGATTACTGAAATTGCCCCAGAAATGCTAAAATGTTAATACTTTAGTAATGGATAAAATAGCATAGTGGGTCATGTTCAATAATAAAATGATCTAAGTGTATAACAGAAAATATAGAATTAATAACATATTGCTTGGCTGTGAATAATAGCACACACCTCAAAGTTTGTAGCAAAAGCTATTCTTGTTGCTAATAATTTAAAACATACCTAGTAGTGGGGCAGTGTGTCCACAACTTTAATTCCCTTATACAGTATCAAGAACATAAAGTTTATTCTTCACACCAACAAGGTAACTATGAATGTTCCTCTTTGTCCCATTTTTCAACCTCTATTCTGCGACAAATGTAGCCATAAAACCATAAAAATGGTTCATCAGTTCAACCTTAAAAATAACCTTAAAAAGTACTTTAACTCTTTTTATTATGCAACTTAAATATATACTTTGACTGAAACATTGCAAATTTGGAATGGAAAAATGGAAAAATGGAAAACAAAACAAACAATTTTACATTAACTTCATATCAACTTCTACCCTGTGCCACTTTTAACTGTATATTGTAGTAATACTCTTATTTCATTGTTAGGTTTTGGTGGAAACAAACGGATTAATATCCTAAAACTGTCAATTAAAAATTGTCCAATTAGATTTTTTCCTGTGGTGTTAAGCAAGCTCTCCCATTGCTGAGGCCTTTAGGAGCTGAAGAGAAGTCCTGACAATGCCAGTTAGTGTGCCACACCAACTGCAATATGCTCCTATGGTAATCAATGCAGACATTTACAGACTTTTACAGGTAATGCAAAAGTAATGCACAAGCTAAGCATAAAAATAAGCTTTGTGTCTATTTTTGATGCTTGCCTCAAGCAGCATGCTAACAGTTCCTGGCTAGGAGGACCACAAAATCCGGTATTCCGGCTATATTGTGCTATCTAGGTCCATAATAAACAGCAGTTGGCTATATTTTGAGTTGTAGCAGCAACATTGCACTAGAAGGTTCTGGGGTCTGTTGGACTGATGAGGGAAATAACTGAGGAATTAGCTGATCAAAACCTCTTTCAAATAGCTGTGCTCAAAAATTGTGTGCATAAAGTTTATTTACTTATAAACAGAATAAAGACATCTGCAGGTTATATTAATATATACATAACTAGGAAAAACAAATTCTCAGAAATGCTCTTTGCATCACATGCATCACGGTAGGATATAGCAGTTTTGGCCACATCATTTCTGGTGTAAAATTAGTGTTACATGTTAGATACATTTAGGAAGTGACAGCAATCTGGATGTCTAATGTGTGGGACTGTACTTTTTAGAAAAACATTGCCCTAGGCCAGTGGTGCTCAATCCTGCTCCTGGAGATCTACCAACCAGGAGAGTTCAGATCAAGCACACCTGGCTCTTAAATTTAGATGTCCCTGAAGACCTTTTTTACTTGGACCAGGGTGGAGCTAAACTCTGCAGGGTGGTAGATCTCTATGAACCAGACCGAGCACCGCTGCTCTAGGCCTTCATCAGTGACTCTGAATATGAGTGATAGCCTAAACAGTTAGTCGGCTGTTAGAAATGGAAAACGGAAGCAGCTCTATGCCAGCGTTCTTTACTGGAAGAGCCACTGTACAACTGTAACATACAAGGTAAAATGTATGTTACTGTCTGTTACGAGCTTTGAATACAAAAATATGGAGTGTCTTTTGTAAGTTTCAATTTTCAAGTTTCCACGTTTAATGTAGAACAGCTAAAAATGTTCACCCTGTCTGAAAGAAGTCCCATATGGGTTCTAACAGAAATTAGCATTATGATATAGATGATTTTTTCTCATTTTTTGACATTTGTTTGAGATTTGACTTATACAAAACTGTCTGACCTGAAGGCCTAGCTCTAATAGTCACAGTTCACAATTATTGTCCACTGCAAATTACAAGACATGTTGAAGTCCTGGAGTGTTTCTTAGACTAGCACCATATTAAGACCATAGTAAGTAGTACAAGTACAGTCTTGAAGAACGACATTATTGTTTAATTGAGTGAGAAAATTTTATAAAGTGTATTTCCTTCATTGTCCAATCCTATTTTTACTTTTTTTTGCTGTCCTTTAGTTCTCATTCTCTACATCCTATGTGTAAAACACAAGGTCCGTGGGCCAAATCAGGCCCGTGACACAATCCTATCCGACTCAACTACAAGTGCCTATGTTTTACTGCTGAAGTCTTTGTGTATCTTAATAAACAGTGGCCAGTTCAGGTTATGGCACAACATTAGTTAAAAATGAAACCAAAACATTTTTTTTCTCAGATTTGTTGATATGGCTCCTTAAGTGGTTGAGTTTAACACCCCTGCTCTACATTAACCCACACCACTAGGTTTCAGGTGTTCTCTTGTAGTCATATGACATATGAATCATAAGTCTTTGTCTTAACACATGCTTCTTGTACTTCTACACCCCGTTCAGGCTTCAACACATCCTAGCCCTGACCTCATCCCTTTTACGGCTGTTCTCCTGTGGAATCTGAGCAATCACACAATTCTTCACAAGAAGGAGGAACTTCAGAACTTCTCTCTTTCACCGCACAAGTTGCTTTGTTAACACTTCATCAGGGCGAATGGTCCCTGAGAATGACTTCATCTTCATTACTCACCCTAGACACGCAGAGACCTAGCGAAGCTTAGTGCATATGCTATCCCTCAATAATAAGAAGAAAAGGTGTAGGGTTAATATGTAGCACCGTTCTCAAACTCAACAAAGCCCATGAACAGAAAACATTTGAATCAAAGTATGTAAAAATGTAACAAAGTTAACCCTTTTCACTGTAGCAATTGAATGTAATTTCTGCCTGTTTTGGAGGTCCCTCAGTTGAACCATGCATTTGTTTTTTGTTCTATAACATTGATCGAATATATTTTGAAGCACTTCCATCTTTGTAGGTGAGTAGCAAAGTCAACATTTATAAAAGTGTTTATTATGTTTCAATGCTATTTTTCAAAGAGGCAAGTTCTTTGCAGAGAGTAGTGAACACATCAACAGCATCTATTTCACACTCATTGCTCACTAGCAGCTCAACATCTCAAAGTCAACTAGAACCTACAGTGCCCTAGTCATTCTGAAAACAGAGTTACAGGTAAAGTAATAGTCTATTATCATATTGATTAAAATGATCTGATATATCAGCACAAGATTAGAATGGCACAGAGTGCAGAGGTGGAAAATGCTTGCGTTCAAACACCTCAGGTGCTTGGACCCCTAATAATTCTAACCGCAGGAAAAAACAGAGCCTGATTTCCCAAGCACAGTAATCTTTGTACAACTGCTTATTGTAGTTAAAATGAAAGAAAATATTACATTTATAATGTAGGCTACATGGAATTATTGTGTCGTTTGTTGGCAGTGTTTGAGAGCTGTCAACATGCTTGCATTTATTTGTACCGTACTTAAAGTGTACTGCATAGAAATGAATTAAAACCAGTATCTTCATTTGGAGTTACACACAAGCACAAAATACTATAATGCAAACAAAACCTAAACATTATCCTACACCCTTTAAGAAGAGGATTCTTTAAGGATTGCAATAAAGGCAACGATAAAGAACCAGAACAACCATTTAAATGCTTTAAATTCTCAAATATATTACATCCCAAGGTTTCTGAATTGATTTCCACTAGGGGTTACTAGAGATGACAAGGAAGTCTGCAGTAGGAGGCTACAGTCAGATAACATAACAAAACGGAAGCAAGCTGTATATACACATCAGCAATAGCAACTGTACATGGAAAATAATACAGTTGTAAAAGTTATTCTTATAGGAGTGAAGAACAGAAGCCTGGACCTTCTAGCAGATCTTTGCCTTTTAAAGGGGTTAAATGATTCTT
Organism: Colossoma macropomum; assembly: GCF_904425465.1. Lineage (NCBI taxonomy): Eukaryota > Metazoa > Chordata > Actinopteri > Characiformes > Serrasalmidae > Colossoma > Colossoma macropomum. Next base: position 17,319,752 of record NW_023494794.1, on the reverse strand, counting down.
CTTCATGATGGAGAACCTGTTTTATCATAAGATGGTTCTATATAACACCAGAAAGGGTTCTGCTAATGTTACGAGTCCCGTTTATATGGAGAAATGGGTGGTTCGTGTTTTCTGAGAGAATAACGTTAATCAGCTAATAGAAAAGCTAAATGTTAAAGGGAAAAAATGTATGTTTAAGTCTTTAACTGTTGACGAATAGAGAGGGGGTTCTTACCCGATAATGTAAGCCAGGACCCCGAGCTGGATGAGTCTGCAGACTACTCCCACTCTTCTGTTTCTCACCAGCACCTGCCGAGGGGTCTCATACTCGAAGAAGAAGTTTGAAAGGGCTTCTGTTATATAGCTCTTCATTTTGGTTGAAAGGAGGCACATGGAAGTATGAAGGTGAGAGTTTTGTCCTCCTCTGGAGCGCTGGCACTTTTACTGCCTCACTTTCTTTTCGCAGATCCTTCTATCATCTCCCAAAGAGAGAGAGAGAGAGAGAGAGAGAGAGAGAGAGAGAGAGAGAGAGAGAGAGAGAGAGAGAGAGAGACTTCACTACTCTAAGATGTTGAAACATTGCAGTCTCATACTTCCTCCCCCTCCTTCTCTGTCTCTCCCTCCTCTGTGCTCTCGCTCTGTCACTCTCTCTCACTTTCTTGTCTTCTCTCTCTTTCACACTCTCTCTTCTTTCTCTCTCCTCTCCGTCTCTCTCTTGTTTTGCGCTCTGTTCTCTGTTTCTTCTCTCTCTTTCACTCCACTCAGTTTCTCTCTCCCTCCCGCTCCTCTCCTTCCTGCTCTCGTTCTTTGTCACTCTCTCTCACTTTTCTTGTCCTCTCTCCCTCTTTCCCAGTCTATTTTTCTCTCTCCTCTCTCTTTCTCTATTCTGTTTCTCTCTCTTCCTTTGCGCTGTTCTCTCTCTCTACTCTCTCTCTTCTCCTCTTTATTGCTCTGTTCTATCTTTCTCTGTCTCCTACTCCTCTTTTGTGCTCTCTCTATCCACTCTCATGCACACTCCCTCTCTTCTCTCTCCTTCTGTGTGCTCTCGTTTCTCTCCTCTTTCCTTCTCCTCTTTTGTGCTCTGTCTTGTTCTCTCTCTCTCTCTCTCTCTCTCTCTCTCTCTCTGTCTCTCTCTCTCTCTCTCATGTCTCACCATTTCTCCCCTCCTCTGTTGACTTCATGTCTTCCTCTTGCTCCCTCTTATACACCTCATGTTTAAGGTCAAATACTATAAATATATAAAGAGCCCAAACAAACTGAGGGTGTTATTTGAAATTGGCTTATAGCCACTAACCACATAACTATAACATGTCTATTTGATCAGTGAGACTCTCTCTCTCTCTCTCTCTCTCTCTCTCTCTCTCTCTCTCTCTCTCTGTCAATAGGCATATACACATACGCTTCTTACTCACCACTGCCTTCCTGAATAGATGCCAAAGATAGTGGCTGAAGCACAAATACGCGCGTTAGAATTACATACCACACTCATGTCACATTAGGTCAGATGTCTTTAGCAGTATTACCAAACAAATATTTGAAAAGTTCTCGCTCAGCCTTCTAATCCACCTTTACTTAGTCTCATTCATTATGACCACATCATCTTTTACAAATATAAGTGAGCAAACACACACTGTATAAAACTAAATATATTTATTTGACAGGTTCACTGTAATCCTACATTTTGCTCTGTTGCCACTGGCAGCGCTCTCTTTTACGTTACTCAGCAAATGTGTAGAACTGAGTGAAACTCTGTGAGCTACAGCGAGATACAGTGACAAGTTTGTTTCACAATCTTGTTGGGTAAAACTTCTTTCCCATTGGCTCCTGGCTCCATCTTACATTTGTTTCACTCACCAACAACGTCTTTTCATTCAACTCAGGCTACCTTTTCTCTGGCGTATGAGTTTTATATATGCTTTACGCAGCTGCAATGCATGCTGGGAACTGTAGTGTAGCTCATGGTGAAATGTGTGAATATTAATAGAAAATTAAAATAATTTTGCAGGGCTGTGCCACAGGTCTGACGTGTTTGACACATGGGCCTTAATGGGTGACTTAACGTTTTCTTTGCTGTTGAGTGTGGGTCTGCGCTGGCGGGTGACTATGTTCATGTCCTTTGTTGGTTAGTGAAGTGCTCAATATCCCATAATCTGAAAAAGTTTCTTAGTTACCAAATAAAATGTAAAATTAAATTGAGATTTTAGATTTGACTAACTCAAAAAGTTAAATAAAATTTGCACAAACATGTGTTTATGTTAATCTAACACAAAAATTTCAAACATATTTGGGAATACAGTGACACAGTTGTATGCAAAGTGTTAGCACCCCTAGCCAAATTACGTATATAATGTCCAATGTACTGTACTGTAAAAAAAATTAGCTTGGACAACTACAACAAAAAAGTTGTTCACTCAGCTTTTGCTTGTGCTAATTGTGCTAATTCTCATTTGTTGTGCTAAGAAGTACAACTAGACTTGAGAAAAGCTCTTTGAGTTGTACTAACTGTGTTCAACAAATAAAGAAAATCTAGTTTATGTAACCATTACATTCTCACTCAGTAAATAAAGCCTTCTGAAGTTGAGGTAACTAAAAATATTCATTGGAAATCCATACTAAGGAATATTAAGTTGTGTCACTAAACTTGACAGTCAGAATCCAGCTCTACAGTAAAGCTGTGAATGTTTAAAGACATAGAAGAGGTACTGCAACATAGGTGATCACAGCTTAGCAATCAATAATCTGCCACAGTTCTGGCAAAATAATGTCATACATTAAGCCACTATGTACTGTAACAATTCTTAAAACTCTGTGTTCTCCGGTATGTGGACATGAACTGATTACAACAGAAAGCATTTTGAAGCAATTGCTTTAATTGTCTAAACAACATTTACAGAACTTACAATTCAGGCACAATGAGTAAAACAACAATTACCTAAGTCAGGGGTCGGCAACCCAAATGTTATGAAGAACTATTTTGTCCCTTCAACAAAAAATCAAACCACCTTGGGAGCCACATTATTGTATGTCCATTTTACCATCATGTCTGTAAATATGTCTCAGTATGTGCTGATGTAGTATAGGCTAAAAAACCTAAATGAAAATGCAGACCTACTTTGCTCTACTTTAAGCTTTAGCTCAGTTATAGCTGCTTTTCTCACATCTCCGGCAGAAAACTTTTCCGCAAAAGTAGAACAGTTTCTTGTACAATGTCTCTCAACAATCAACTTTTTATGAGACTGAAGTCAGCTTCTCATTCACCAGCTTCTTGTTTGAATTTTTCGGTTCCATCTAAAATGGTGCTTGAGGTGCCAGAATGTAACTGCTGCACCATTTAAGGTGGAATGGGAAAATTCAAAGAAGCTGGCGAACGAGACACTAGCCACATTTACATGCAACGATTTTTGCCAATCCGATTGAATACAATCCGATTACAGATTTAGACTGAGGTGTTTATATGCACTCTATTCAACAATCTGATGGAAAATCTTCGTTTATATGCTCACTACAAGTAAGCCGATGCAAAATGACGCGCATGCGTGGAGTAGCGCTTAGAGTAAACGTTACCATGACAGCGAACATCACGTGAGGTCCAGACCAGTTTCTGCTCCGCCATGTTGAGCGGTGTAAACTTTCGCCGTGACGTGACGCACATGCGCAGAACATACTTACACGTTCCGATTGGAATGTAATCGGATTCAGGCGTTTACATGGCTATTATTCTTCTATTTAACGGATTATTTAGAAGTTTACCCACCTCGTTTAATCGGATAGAGATTGTATTCCGAATGGCCTCAATCGGATTAGACTATTCCGATTGAGGTGTTTACATGGACGTATTCTATTCCGATTGAGCTATTAGTCGGATTATTAACGGATTATCAGGCTGCATGTAAACGTGGCTACTGACTTCAGCCTCACTACTGTTTAGTGTTTGACAGTTTCTCATTGCAGATTAAATGTATCAGGAAACCAGCTGGAGTGATTATAAACACAAAAAAAGTTCATTAATCTCCAAATGATCGATGTTTGTCTTAAATCTCTCTTTGCGTTTTCATTAGCTACTAGCTAGGCAAGGGTGTATGCGTTGTTATGGTGACCAGAAGTCTGCGTGCCAACCTTTAGGGTTAAAGGGTTAAAACTGTATTAGAACGATCAGGAGAGCTTTATTTTACTGCAAAGGAGGATTATTTTATTTTACCTAAAAATCGAATTCTGCTGTGGAGCCGCAACAGGGCAGTAAAAGAGCTGTTGCCGAAAGGTTCTTACCAAAAAAATGACTAAACTAAACTAAATTAAACCAAATTGGTGAGTGTAGTTTACCGTTGTACTTGATTATATGTGTAAACTCACTGGCCAGTTAAATATGTACAGCTACCTTGTATCGATGCTCATTTTCCATTTAATCAGGTCCCTTTACCGTATAAGTGCACTTTGTAGTTCTGCTATTGCAGATTGTAGTTGATCTGTTTCTCTGCATACTTCATTCCCTTTCACCTCATTCATCAATGATCAGGACCCCAACCAGGACCACCACAGAGCAAGTATTGTTATAATTTGTGTTGTCAGCACTGCAGTGACACTGGCATGGCCATACGTGTAGTACTGGTATTAGTGTATCAGATACAGCAATGCTTTAAAACACCTCAGCATCACTGCTGTAGTAAGAATACCAAAGAAAAGAGCCAACAGCATCCTGTGATCACTGATGAAGGACTACAGGATGACCAACACAAACTGTGCAGCAACAGATGAGCTATCATCTTTACCTTTACATCTAGAAGGTGGACAAACAAGGTAGGAGTGCCTAATAAAGTGGACAGTGAGTGGACACGGTGTTTAAAAACTCCAGCATCACTGCTGTCCACTAGACTACCCAAATAATACCTGCTCTGTGGTGGTCTTGTGGGGATTCTGACCACTGAAGAACAGGGTGAAAGGGGGCTAAAAGGTATGCAGAGAAACACGTAGACTGCAATCTGTAAGTTAAGAGCACTTTAAAAATGGCCAGTGAGTGCATACGTATGTGTGGGAAAGAGAGACAGCAAGAGAATGAACATCTGAAGCCTACCCTACTGTGCTAAATATACTCGTCCCTTAACAGATATGGAGGTCTCTGGTCAATTTCTTTGTCACTTGCAGCTTGTGAAGGTGGAAAAATGAAGCAAAATGAGTAATGCAGTGATTTCCAGTACAGAATCATGCCTGTTTTTTAATGCAGGGCTGCCTGAGGGCCCGAAGGCCATGAGCATCCAATATTGACCGTCGGCCTTGTCCCTTGTGTACAGGGATTTCTCCAGATTCTCTGAATCTTTTGATGACATTATGTACTGTAGATGATAGGATATTCAAAGTCTTCTTAATTTTATGTTGAGATGCATTTTTCTGAAATTGTTCCACAATTTTTAGATGCAGTTTTTCACAGACTTTGCCTCTCTAAAATGCTCTTTTTATACCCAGTCATGTGTATTAGTTGCAAATTGCTTCTCCAGCTGTTTTTTTTATTAGTACCACTTACTTTTCCAGCCTTTGTTGCCCCTGTCCTAACTTTTTGAGATGCGTTGCTGCCATTGAAGTTTAAATGAGTTAATGTTGTTCATTAAATGGTAAAATTTCTCGCTTTCAACATCTGATATGTGTTCTGTGTTCTACTGTGAATAAAATATGGGTCTAAGAGATTTGCAAATCATTGCATTCTGATATTTACATTTGTTTATATTTTACACAGCGCCCCAACTTTTTTGGAAGTGGGGTTGTATATAATGCAATATGTATTTATAATACAAAGAGCAATACTACTGCTAAGTTAAAGCACCTGGGACAAGCTGTAAGTCCTGATCAGTTGAGGACCAGATGGACGGCTGTAGGAGGAGAGAACATTTGGTAAAGGTTTAAAATGCTAACTTCAACAACTGAAAGAGATACAGGCATATTTCTAATGACATACTAAACTTGTACGAGCATTCAAGCCTCTCAAATCCACTAAAGACATTGCTACCATAGCTGAAAATACAAACACTTTTTTGTTCGTTGCCTCTTCTGGGCTTAGGTGGTCAGCGAGGAGCAGATGGACAAAGTATACAACTTCTTAACTGTTGTGTAAAACAAATGTTACAATCTTGTAAATTGAACACTTTTTCTATAGAAATCCACATCAAATGCATATGCCTGGTGTCAAAAAACTGCAATGCATGTATATGAATAGACATGAAATAAAGCATGGACATTACAATAAGTATTTAACATTTATGCTGTTTAATCTGCTCTTCTCCTTTAATTAAGTGATCTGTAAAGAACCTGATCTAACAAATTCATAATTTTATAGATTTTATTTTGTTTCACAAATAATTTTTTGAGCAAGTAAGTGCTTGAATAGGAATATAATTAATATATCAAACATGTTTTATTGTTTGTTATAAGCGCTTACTGATCCAAACTGCTTTGAGCAATCCAACAATAAAAGAAGGCTTGTGCACCTTTTTTTACAGTGATAAGAAACACAGTAGCTCACAGAATGCTCTGATTCTATGCTTGGATATTGTCAAAATTTATAATATTATATAATATTTAGAATCATTTGTGAATAATATTTTGGCCCTCAGGTATTTTGACACGGTACGATCTGGGCCTCTTTTGGACATCCCTGCTCTACGCTGATGCCACAATACTTTGTTGCACCAAAAAGCTATTTAAAAATGCCAATTTCTTGCATATGTTAATGCACAGTTATAACAAGTTTGATTAACTTATAACATGGAAAAAATTACAATATTAATTGCGGCATGTACAAAAGTTTGGACTCTACTATGTCAGTATTTAGTAATACCGCCTTTGGCAGACTTCCTTGCAGAATGCTTCTGCAATCTTCTTGGGCTGTCTTGCATGCACAGAATGTCCAAGATTTAGATTTTAGATTTTCAATGAAGTTCAAGTAAGAAGACTGAAGACCATTCCAAAAGCTTCAACTTGTAGCTCCTCATGGATTTTGAGGTATGTTTTGGATCATTATCCTATTGTAGAAGGCAATCTTTTCAGATTCTTCACTGACTGGGTAACATTTGCCTCCAGAATTTGCTATTTAGTGGAATAAGTTCGTCAAACTACTTGAGCAGTGTTTCCTGTGCCACTGGCAGCCACACAAACCCAAAGAATAACAGATCCACTTTCATGCTTAACAGCTGGCAAGGTGTTCTTTTTTTCTCCAAACACGAATTTGGTCATTGTGGCCAAAGAGACAGCACTTCTTTCCTAAATTCCTCTGGCTTATCTAGAAGTTGTTTTGCTTCAGATGCTGACTTTTGTGACGAGGTCTCAAGTAATGATGTTTCCTTCTTAGGACTCTTCTATGCAGTTGTTCGTGCGGGTCCTTTGCTGAAATATGGGGGTTTTGCTTTGCCTTTCTAATCAGCATACAAGCAGTTCTAACTGAGAATGTTCTTTGAGAATGTCTTTGTAACATGCCAGAAGGATTCAGACGCACATGGAAAGGAGAAAAAGAGGCTTTATCTGAATCACAATCCAGGTTCGTGGTCAATAAACCGGCGTAGGTCAAATCTAAAAAAACATCCAGCACAAAAAGACAAACATAACAGGCAGTAAGTCCAAAAAGGGTCAGGCAAAAGGCAGAGTCGATAAACAGGCAACATATCGTCATACACAGGAACGCTAATACACACAGAAGAACGCTCAGTAGATCTAGAAAGATGCAACTCCTCGCAACTAGTCTATGCTAAAACCTGGACTTATATACTAAACTATATAGGTCATATGACAACAAGACAGGTGTACAGAGTTAGTATTCCGGTGACTGTGAGTGCTGATTGGAGTGTGAGGGAAGGTCAGGTGTCACATGCGTTATGTGATCTTCCAGAGGATTCTGGGAAATGGAGTCCAAGTGTGTCTCCACATCCATGGTCCTAACCAGCCAAGTAAGGCTATATGAGTTCATTAGGTTCTGAGACTTTACAACTGAACGGGTGTCCAAACTCTTGCAAAAGCCTCAATTACTATTTTATTTTTTTCTGTTTAAAGTTAATCAAATACAAAGTAACTGTGCATAGTTGGCTGGAGAAGTTTTGTTTACTTTTTCACTTCAAAAATCAACAAAATATATATCTCAACAAAATGTATTTCAAATGTATCTCGTACACACTCCATTAAGATTGGGTGATACAGCAAAAATAGAACAGCAAGATACTTGAAGACATTTTTACTATATATACACTGTATGGTCAAAAGTATGTGGACCCGTGACCATCACACCTATATGAGCTTTTTGGACATCCCATTCCAAAACTATGGATATTAATATGGGGTTGGCCCTTCTTTGTGCGATAATGGCATCCACTCTTCTGGGAAGACTTTCCACAAGATTCTGGAGTGTGTCTGTGGGTATTTGTGTCCATTCAGTCAAAGGAGTACTTGTGATGTCTGGCAATTGATGTTGAATGAGAAGGCCTGACTCACAATGTTCCAGTTCATCCCAAAGTTGTTTAGTGGGGTTGAGATCAGGACTCTGTGCAGCCACTGAAATTCCTCCACACCAAACTCGTCAAACCATGTCTTTACGGCCCCACTTTGTGCACAGGAGCACAGTCATGGTGGAAAAGGAAAGCCTCAAAGTTGGAAGCATATAATTGTCTGAAATGTTGTTGCTGTAGCATTAACATTACCCTTCACTGGAACTAAGTGGCCTAGCCCTGAAAACCAGTCCCAGACCATAATCCTTCCCACACTAATAGTTGGCCAGGGCAGACAGACTTGTGGCAAAGGTAGCATTCTATGACAGTACCACGTTTAAAGTCACGGAGCTTTTCGGTATGACCCGTTCTATTGCCAGTGTTTGTCTAATAAGATTGCATGGCAAAGTTCTTGATTTTATACATCTGTTAGCAATAGGTATGGCCGAAAAACAGGAAAATATTTAGGAGAGGTGTCCACATACTTTTGCCCAGATAGTGTGTGATATGTATTACAATGTTTATTTTATTTTTATTTTATTTTTATTATTATTTTTTTTACCCGATTTTCTCCCCAATTTAGTCGTCTCAAATTCCACCCGCTAGTTAGGACTCCCCCAATCTCACGATGCTATCAACGCTAGGAGGGCGAATGCTAACACAGGCTTCCTCCGAGACCTGTGAAGCCAAACACCGCTACTTTTCGAGCTGCCGCTCACGCAACATCACTGGACAGCCGAACGCGCTCGGAGGAAAGCGCCAACCGCCAGATCTGTTACGTCAGCTAACAGACGCCTGCGCTGACTAGCATCGCGCTGAGTGATGGGGGGAGAAGGAGGGGCCATCCAGAGAGAGCGAGGGCCAACGCTTAGACGGTTGCGCCACTCGGGAGCGTATTACAATGTTTAACTTTAATGAGGTTTGTAAACAAGTTGGAATTCATACAAAATTCACCAGCAATGGCTGTGAAACGCTACATGCAATCCATTAGTTATAGTTGCGACATCCGTCAGACTTTCAGTTCTGACTTCGCCATAGCGTTCACAACATGACTTTGAATAGTAGTTAAATTATATTTGCAGCATCACTCTTTTCAAGACAGACACTCATCATGTGTCAGAGGAAACCAGACCTAGTGTTCAGAGTTCTTCACAAGGTGGCCTAAAATAACAGCATTGCACCTAAAACAGGATTTTAAACCCAAATCTGCTGAATAGTAGGCCATAATGCTACTCTTTGTGGTAATACTTTACTGTAGGGTGCTGGTCATGAGGCTTTATGACACCTATATAAGCTTATCATGACACTGGACATAATCCTATATAAATATTTATAAATGCTTATTCCAATAGGCATAATTCGCTATAAAGGTTACATTTGCCAGTTTTGATCAAAGTTGGCTAAAGTAGCCTTTATGACAGATGATGCCTACTGGAATAAACATTTATAAACATTTATGTTGAGCTATGCCAGTTGTCATGACAAGCTTATGTAGCCTTATGAACAGTACCCTATGGTAAAGTGTTACCTTTGCCCTCTACTTACTAGTGAATTATTTCCTGCATACTTACTGCCCACATTATGTTTGGTTGTTCAAAATAATCATGTTATGTAAAGTGAAACTTTCTTAACGTGATTATCACTGCTTTATTGGTGGGCTTTCCTGCACTGTGCTGATGCATGCATCTGTGACAGGTTGGAGTCACTCAGGTGAAGCCTCCACATGTGGTCTGTACTGCATTAAAGTGGACACCAAAGAGTAATGAAGCTTGTGGAACCCGAGGCAACCCACCAGCTCTATTCCTATCTTTAAGAATGGCCATATAAAACACAATTTAGATGGCCGAGAGGGTTCTTTTGATGTCTGAGGTGCAAAATAGTAGGGGCTCCAGCCTCTGCAAGGGTCTATCTGTGCACATGCCTGTTGATAACAATAACATATTATCAGACTGCCTATCCATACTCACTGTCCACTGTATTAAATTCCAAACACCTACCTTCCACTTTATGAGCTCCACCCTCTTAGGTCACTATATAGGTGTGCAAGTTTACACTGTAGCTCATCTCTTACAGCATAATCCATCAGCTGTCCCCTTCTCTATTCGCCATTGATCTGTTTCTGACCACAGCTCATCAGATATTATTTGGGTTGTGGGCATTCTCAACACAGCAGTGACCCTGATGTGGTAGTATTCAAGGTAGTGCTGTGGAAGAGCGTTGGTACAAGGGTATCAGACATAGCAGTGTTCCTGGGGTTTTTACACAGGTCAGTAGCACTGCTAGTTTAAGAGTGGTCCACTACCCAAAAATATCCAGCCAAGCAAATATGTGGTCAGAAATTGACCACTGGCGAAGGGCTAGAGGATGGCTGATGCATCAACAGCTTGGGCTACAGTCTCTAAATCAAGCTTTTTGGACTAATGGTCTATGGACGGTTAAACATGGTGGTGGTAGTGTGATGTTGTGTGGATGCTTTGCTGCTTTAGGGCCTGGGTGACTTGATAGAATTGACAGAACCATGAATTCTGCTCTCTACCAGAAAACCCTGCAGGAGAATGCAGGCCTGGATCATCCAATAGGATTAGGAGCACGTTTCCAGGGGCCCGAGCCACCAGGGGACCCCGCAAGCAAAATCATCTGGCAGTTTATTAGTAATAGTCTCTTCTCACCTGCTAGTCAGCAGTAATGGGAGCTTTTAGAGGCATTAAACATGTTGGACATTTGGTTCTCTAGAATGGCACATTGCACATCAAATCATCTACATGACTTTATATCTCAGCAGTTAAGGCCCTTCAAGGAAAAACCATAGATTAACTATTCCAAACTTTTTTTTGATTATCAGTCATTTTCTTTTCTATTTTCTAATTATTTTCTATTATCATTATTTGTTTTACATAAAAAAATCAAACATGCTTTATTTACATTTCACAAATGTATTGCCCTCCAAAACTTGAATATGGATAGATAGAGAGAACATTTTACTTTTTCACAAACCGTTCTAGCACTCCAGCACTTCATTTGTGAGAGAACAGATCTAGAGTGAAACTGAAGCCTCTTTGCCACTAGAGGGCGGTGATGATCCACGATGGCACCAGCAGCTCCGCCGCTCACAAAAATCAACTTTTTTTGCAAATTAAAGTTACTCGGTCAAGACTATTTTTCAGCAAGACCTCTTGAATTTGTAATTTAAAAGTGGTATGTTTTTCAAGACGTTCCCATCAATGTTCTTCTTACAATATTCAAAACGTCTTAAATGCAGTTTGACCAAGTTTTCATCCCTTTCTCCCCCCTTTGTTTGTTCAAAACTCGTATTCCACATGATGGCGCTAAGCGGTTGCTACGTTCACCACCGTTCCACAAAGACTCAGGCCGGTTTCCCAGACATGGTTTAAGTCTAGTCCTGGGCTAAAAATAATTTCCAATGGTGATCCACCTTCAACACTGCAATTCAGTCCGAGATTAGGCTTGATCCCTGTCTAGGAAACGGCCCAGAATGTGCCACAGACCTGTACAATCTTGAAAATGATGGTTCTTCAAGGGTTCTTTTATAAAGAGAATGGTTCTATAGAACCATGAACATTCAATGAACCCTTTGCGTGCATAATACTTGCATGGTGAAATGGTTCTTCAGACTGATGGAAAATGTGTTGTATATGACCCTATATAGCCCCAAGAGGGCTTCTTCTAGCTTGCAGAACCCTTTTTTGGGCTTTTTAGAAATGGTTCTTTGAGTGTTCATGATTCTATAGAACTTATTTACTGAAGAACCCTTGAAGAATCGTCTTTTTAAGAGTGTAGAACCCAGGCAAGCATGTTCCAAATTAATGCTAAATACATAAAATGACATATATTATTTTTAATATCAACTCTTTGCCAGACATTAATGTCAAATAATTCCACTGCCTTCCCTGTTCAATAAAGTACTGTAATCCTTTACACTGAGACTTTGTTAAGAGAGCCGTTTCCAAAGCCCCGCCTCCGCGTCCTCTAATTGGTCTTTCATAGCGTCAGTCTGCGAAAACCCTGCCTCCTGATTGGCTGGAGGGGGAGCGTCTGTAGTAGATGAGGGTGAGAACTGTCAGTTAGAGTGAAACAACAGCTTAGTAACGCGGCGTCCTTCGAACCGCGAGCCGGAGCGAGGCTGAAGCTTTCCAACGAATAAAAACACGGTGGAAATACTTGTTACCGCTTCACATGGGGAGCTGAAGGGAAACCAAGATGATTTGCGCGCTTTACGGAATGCCACTGTTTCCAGTTTTGGAGTTCCTCTTGGTCGCGGTCGCTTTGGCTCAAGGAAACGAGTTCACGGTCGCGAGGGACCCGCGTGCTGCTGTGGAGAACCGGCTGGAGCCGCTCGGTGGAGGCACGGCCATCCCCAATTACTTACCAGGGGAGGACCCCGAGTTAGCACTTTTCACCTCCACAGCTCCATTTATCACAACAAAGGAGAGCAGGACTGCTGGTCAAACCAACCAGCTGCTGTCTTCTGCTGCTTTGGTGACAACCACCTTCGCTCCTTCACCCAAAACAATGGCTCCAACAACAGTTAACGGCAGGGACGTAGGGTTAGCCGACACCACCACACTCTCCACGGGGTCACTTACTCCAGCTAAACCTACTTTTACATCTCCTCCACCTGAAAACTCAACCACACCGGCTAAAAAGGATTCTACTACCACCAACAACAACTCGTGGACGGTGAAAAGCACCCCCTCAGCCACCGTCACCACTGAGAAAGGTAAATTCCTATAGCTGAACACGAAAGCGCCAATATTTCACATTTTTCTTGTGTTTCCCACCTGAGGGCATGACGGTGTGGTTTTATTCGCCATAAAAACTCATGAGTCATTTACATGATCATTTTCCAACCTCTGTTTATTCCATAGAATTAATTTTTGCTCTTCTGCTTTTAAAACTGATGTTACTAATGGTACTAATGACCTGGCCGGCCTCAACTGTGGCGCATTCAAAAAGAAATCAGGCCTGAAACACTCCTTATAACTTCAGCGTAGACGGGCGTTGCTAAACTGCAATAGGCTGAAAATGCAAATATATATAAGTACATCGTGACGTCACAGAACAGTGAATTCAAAGCAGGCTTTTACAGCTCATTTTCAGTATGTGGTCTGTACCACCTGGGCATTGAGCAATACATTTTAATGTTAATATCACACACTTTAAAAAAAAATCTTATTTTCCATATGAGCCTTCAATTAAAGTAGGCTTCTATGGAATGCAGGCTCATTATTCCACCAGTGGTGGTGTCTGAAGTGAAGGTGTTTAGACAGTAGATGTAGTTTTCCACGTCTCTGGGGTGTCTGAATTCACATAGGCTACAGCTAACATTAGTGTTTGTGGGGTGGAAAGAAAACCTTCACCAAAGGCTTTCTCATCTGAAAGCTTCTGCACTTTCCAGGCCCTAAAATGAAATGGGCACAAGCAGTCCCCACCTGTGTCCTAGAACTATTTTCTTGTGTAGAAAGAGCACTAGATATTGTTCCTTCTGACCCATTTTTTGTAATTCCTACTTTCCTTGTTCTCCTGTCAGAATATCCCACTTTTCTTTCTGTTTGTCAGCCCCCCTAAAACAAGTTTTCAATTTCATGGATGCCCAAGGCAGAAGAGCATTCAAAGCTCAGAAGCTGCCTCACCACCTTTTGTTGTAGGACACACCTTTGCGTGCCCTGACGCTGACCAAGCCTTGTGAAGAAAGGTCAGAATGCAGAAATGGAGAACAGCGTCAGTGAATCAGTCTTAATTTATCATTAAAATGACTCTAAAGTGCCAATTTCCTCAGCCTCTTCTAGCGCCTCGAGCTGTGCAAGGATGAGGCAGATGGCTTGGAAATGACCTTCGCCTAATAGCTTTATCATGAATAATTCTACATTTTTCGAAGGCAGAGAAAGAGATCAAAATTCCTGAGCATTCTCCTCATTTTTATAAAGGGATTGGTTTGGTGAAAAATCAGATTTGCACAAATTTCCAATTACACCAGGTGTAGTTGATCAGCCAAGACTTGCTTGGTGGGCTTTTAGTTTACTGCTAGACCAACAAGGCAAACACTAGAAGTCAATAAGCACACAAATCTTTTTCATAAACAAATCCCCAAAACTTCTCATAACCCACTCAAACCGCATTCAGTCTTCATTAAGGTCATGCAGACTTGTTGATGTGTTTTAGCGCACAGTATGCTTTGCTGTGAGCTTTAAAAATGAGCGAAACTCTACTGTGTAGCTGAAAACAGCTATTTTAGACAGGTGTTGTGCTGAATTCCACCTCATCCACAGAATCCGACTCCCTTTCGTTCAGGCGTATGGATTCTAGGTTACATTTTTGGGATTTCTTTTGTTTCTGTTTTTAAACGTGCATCTTGAAGTTTGAGCATTGATTTATAAAAAAGAAACATCAGAAATGATGAACATAATCTGTAGCATCCATATGTGCATGACATCAAGATTTTGGGCCTTACTGTTTGGAGTTCATTGTGAAAGCTAGGTGTAAAGACCTCCACGGCACATTGGATTATGATCATATCACTCAAACCTCAGTTAGAGGTGGTCAGGTGGATCTTGACAACATTTATCATGAGTGTAAATAGAATGTGTTTTCTGTGTCTGTTTACAGTTAGGTTAGTGGAAATGCATCTTCCCAGTGCTGACTAGCAGGTGAAAGGATAAAAAAGGAAATGAAAGATGGAGGATACATGAGGCTGGAGTAAACAAAGCATAATGGAAGGGATGCACATGTTCAGGTGCTTTTTTGCGGGAACAGTAAAATGGGATCTCATCTGGTCACGCTGGGGGCGCTTTTTAGTAAAAAGTGTAAACGGAAACTGGCCAAAGTTTATCGTCACTATTCAAAAACAAACAGATAAATATCTCAAGATTTTCATTTTTTCTACTTCTTTTGAGCACAGCTGCTGCCATTTGCACTGTGTGAAATTTTTATGATAATTGGACCTATAGAAATGAAATTGCTTAGAATAAAATTTCTCTACATTAATTTGCATTAAGGAACGCTTTTTCTCTCTCCTATAAAGTTACCATTTTGGAGACCCTTTCTTTTTGCCCTTGGACAGCAATGATATCCAGATATGATCAGGACATGAGAAATGTTATTACAAGATGGAATTAGGTAGGGGTGGGTGATATGGCTAAAATAAAATACTGAGATACTGAGATATAGAAATTTTCACAAAGCCCAACACAATATATATTTTTTCAGTTATCTGATCAGTTGGAACAGAGAAAAAAAGGGCTACATTTGACAAAATACTATCAAAAACTGTCAATACAATGATTTTTACTCAGTATTTGGTGTACTATGTTGCACTAAATGCAGTTAAAAGACTAATTTTTCTCTCTTTATAATGAAACATGTCAGGTCAGTGTTCCACAAGTACTGATGATATGCATGATATGTTCAGAAAAGCATGTCATGTTGTATTGTGACATAATTTATCATGATAGCAACATATATTGTCATATTGCCCAGCCCTAGACTTAGGCTCATATTGTGGCATAAACTAGGCCCATCGACTACTTCTAGGGTAAGTGTCAAATTGATTTTTGGTTGAACCATCCCTTTAAGTAGTGCAAGGGTCATCAGAAGTAGCTGTACTTTCAGTATCACTAAATGTGAATATGGATAGGGAAACTTGTTTTTTCACATCAGCACTCTTAATACTTGGTATAATCATGGTATGTGAAGCTCATTCACACCGAAGGCGGGTTCCTGTTTAGTGTCTAATCACTTTTGTGGATAGCTGTTCATAAGCGTGGTGATCAAGCACCTCATTTTCTTTTTGTCTCGAAGGGCAGATTAAATCCCATTTAGAGATAGGGCTGTGCTTCTAATTGATCATGTTGATGTTAAATGAGCCTTATCTCTCTCGAGACTGTGACTCAGTGTTATTTCTACTTATCTGTTGATTTTCTGGATCACCTCATATAAATCTTGTTGCTAGGAAAAGGTTTGAGAATAAGGCTGGATATTGCAGTGATGACAGATTACACAAGTAAACTACTTAAAATTGCCAGAAACAGCTCCACTCAGTTCTTTGACAACCTTAGGAACTAAAGATAAGGGTCTCATCTAAAGGGCTCATGACATGGAAAATAAATTTTCCTCACTTTTCACAGAATGAGAGTTTGGTGTAATATGTAAACATCAAAGGATCAGAATGTATCATTCACTCCCTGTCCATCCAGTCTGAACATGGAAACTAAGTTCATTGTTTTTGTGATGTCACAAAAACCAATGCATTTACATATATCAGCCTATTCCTATGTCCACATACAGCAGTTGAGTCCCACCCATTAATGTTGAACTTACAAAGACACTTTCAGTCTGGACTGCTTTTTTTGAGTGAGGTGCAATGCTGGCCCTGCTAGTCAGAGCAGAGGTCATTTACCTGTTTAATTTGAAGAGATAAAGAGAGGTTGGAAAAAGGTAAATTAAAAATGGATTATGTCTGTTTTTGGTGCATAAAGCCACACAAGCGTCATAAGTTGACCTCAGGGGGGAAAAAATAAAATGCAAATAAAATGCAAGCAAAATGTATGAACTGGGCCCTTTTTAAAGATCCTTGTAAGCTATTTGGCATGTTCCACAATGTGCTGTTGAAAATGCAGTATACTTTACCTGGATTTCCTTTCAGTTTAAAGGGGAAAGCCCACTTTTTTTGGACATGGTAAAAGTCGAGGTTGCAGGACCATTTTCTGTTCCGTATAAGAAGATTTTTCTCTGTTGTCATTCTCTATGGCTTTACTGTTTATAGACAAAGTGGGTTGCTATCAACAAAAAAAACAGAAATGTAAGTTTAAGTCCTCTGACTCATTACCTAGCAAAATGTATAATGTGACAGAGAAAAGGCTGTCATCATTTTCAAAGGTTTAAGTGCTTATTGAATATAATATACTAATTATAATCCTGGATTGAGTAGTGCTGGGCAATACTAATCAAATTTAAAGTCACAGTGTTTTGGAAAATATCACCGTTTCAGCTGACATTTAAGTTCGCATTAATAACGTGAACTCATTTTCTGAGTACCGCTACGACTTGTAAGAATATCTTACACACTTGACATGATTCTGTTCTGTTTTCTTCTTTTAGAGCTACGCCAAAGGGAACATATCGCAGTATTGTTAAAGTTAACTACACAGCTATTTTGCATCTCATCACATCGTTTAGCAGATATTATAAAGCGCAGCTATACCACAGAATAAGTCACAGTGACAGCACTGATGAACATCAAGCTCAAGGTCATTTTGCACTCTACTCATATAGATTTAATGGAATAAAACTGTCAACATCATTTACTAATTTTATCACTGTTAATCTTCATCTCTTCATAAATTATGCATTAAGCTAACAATATGACTAGGCTAGTAATGTTAACTGAGGAAATGGACCGTTAGCGTTTGACTGTTTATCTTAAAGGTGTTTCTGCCTTTCCCGCTGTACATTTAAAAATGGCATTTGTAAGTCATCAAGCACCTTCATAAAAAGCAACGGTTTTGAATATTTGACAGTTGAGTGGCGTGATGCTGTGTGTTTGGTGTGCGGTAGCCTTTACTCAGTTTTTCTTTTCCATTTTTTCGATTTATGGACTTAGAGTTGTTCCTTCTAAACAGTCTGAAGCACCCAACACATTGACAGAGGTTATAATAACCTGTCAGGTTGTTACACTATAAGTAAAGCACACAAAGTAGAATTTAAACACTACTGTATTATAGTTGTTATATCATGGATGTACCGTGTTATATCAACGATGTAATGCTCGTTACCTGTCAGTGTCACGGTACACAGGTATCGACAATATAACGCCCAGCACTATTTGGAACTGAATAAATAATGTAATGAGGTCACTATACATGGGTAAGCAAAATCCTCTTTGTCCTACATAGGTTTCCACAATCCAACACCACACCTAAATGGCCTATATAATATACCCCCATTTTCTCTAATGACATGTTTTGTATGTTATTATGATCTGCTTGTGTTTTTCTTTCATGCCTGGCACAACCCAAGCCTGTCACTTTCTCTTGGAGGTGCTGGTCAGTCGAAACAATGGCTAGACCTTCAGCAATGGGGTAAACGAATAGTTTGGCGCACACACTGTTACAGGGAGAGTGCCAGAATCAAGCGTCATCTCCCCAAATGAGCAGTGCCTAATTTCTTTTATTTTCACCAACACTAGTCACACAAAGACACAGCAAAGAGAAAATTCCTTTCGCATTCATCGCAACCCGCGCAAATGCTCTCTAAATACTCAGTCCCATTGTGTGTTCACTAAGCTCTGTCACTGTTAATCAGTTTCTTTAGCAGCCACTGCAGCAGAGCTCGTTCGACAAACTGGTAATTGTCTCCTCCTCACACTTCCCCTGCTGTTGTTTTTCACTTCTCCGTTTCGTGTCCCCTTCAGTCTCACTCTTGGCTCGCTCTTGTCTGCCCGGGTCGCAATGATTTATAATGGATGAACGGTTAGTGCACTGAGAGATGGGGAGGGGGGTAAAGACAAAAGGAGAAGCCATACAGGTTGTAAGCAGGGTGTTTCTCTGTGAAAGGACAAGGGACGTCTTGTTCAGCTTTGTTCGCTGGATTTTGCTCATCGTAGAGGTTCATTCCTCAGCGGAGTCAGAGGTTGTGTTAACTTCAGGCTGTTTGTTTCAGTGTCCTCAGCTTGCCTGCTCCTCTCTGCACTCCCCACATTGATACCCAGCACATTCAGATGTCTCAGTGTTTTGTTTTAGCAGAGGATGATGAGAGAAAATTGTGTTCTGCAGAATTACACTACAGTGTGGTGGCCTCAGACTGGCTTCACGCCAAGAGCACTAGGAGTTAAACAGTAAAGACTGTTAATCTAGCAGGCAGCAGGATGTTAGTTTTGCTTGTTAGTTTTGTTTGTTTGTATTGTTTGTTTGTTTGTCTTTCTTTCTTTTTCTTTCTTTCTTCTCAGCCTTTTCTTTATAGCCTTATTTTTTCCATTTCTTTCTTTCTTATCTCTCTCTCTCTCTCTCTCTCTCTCTCTCTCTCTCTCTCTCTCTCTCTCTCTGGAAAACAGCTGTTTACAATGAATTTATCTACTGGACCACTGTACAGTAACTGTGCACTCTATTGTTTCTGACAAATTGCCAGTTGCACTGAATGTCTTATAATAAAATATTGAACACATTATAGGTTTGGATCAAACTGTGCTATGATTTTTATAAGAGAGCTTGACGATTAGTGTCCCATTTAATTTTCCACGTGTTTTTATGTAAGATATGTAGTAAAATTAGGTTAAATATCATTGCCAATGAGTAGCAGTGATTTAAGGTCACATCTATAAGTAATAGACCTACTTGCACTAAATTTAGCCTGTGTCCTGAATGTGATGGATATGTTGTTTATTATGTGGCCATTAAGAAGAGCAGAGGATAAAGTCTCATAAATTCTCAACACAGCAGAAGCTGCAGGGCCAGATAGCGTTGCTGTGTTTAAGCTACTGCTTTCTCTGACTGCAGCACTTCAAGGGATTTGGTTTGAGGCAATTTGAGTTCAGATTGCTTCCATACATACAGTATGATATACATCACTGGAAAGAAAGCATGGAATACAAATGCAAGCCCCCCGAAGTACTGAATGCCTAAACCATTAATCATATTTGAACGTTTCAGGCTGCCAGTGGCAAAGCATCCGACAGCCGGTTTTGATGATATGTTGTTTTGTTCATTTGTGGAGTTCAGTGTAGAGTTTCGGTGTTGAGAAATATCACCTCAGGAATTTCCCATTCTTACACCCATGTCTTCATTTTGGTCTTAACATCATTTCCTATCATTCAGAAGAGTTAATGCTACTTTTGCTGTGCCATTAAGGAATAGTGTGCACTTCAGAGGAGAGTTGTGTTGGATTTGTTTTGTACAAACATCATTAAAACGATCAGGAATCATGTCTGAGCACCATAAAGAGCTACTCAGTGACATTTGTTTACTGTAGTCCCTACTGTTTTTGCTGTTTGAGTGTGATGTTAGTTTGCGTAAACATAATTACAATATTCAGGAATCATATTTTATAGCACCATAAAAGCTACTCTGTGATATTTATTTACTGTAGTCCCTTCCATTTTTTGCTGTTTGATTGTGATGTTAGATAATTTGTAGGGATGCACAATGATATCAGCATAGGGTTAGGGTCATATCGGTATCAGCACATAATTGCTTAAAAAAAATTAAAGGTATTGGACAGATGTTTAGATTTGGCTGATGTTTCAAACTGATATTCAGTGATGTATTTATTGTGCTCGAGAAGAGTAGAATGTTTAAGTGATACTAGGTTAATGTGCTGTCATTTCTGTATTTTATTAATTTTACTGTATTTGTAACGTTAAGATCCTCCGTAATGTGAATGTTTTCTGCATTGTCTAAATGCCTATGTAGCAGCATTATATAATATATATTGGGATCGGCCTATAATTTGGCAGTTTTAAAATAATGATCTGTCTTAAAAAAAAAAAAAATGAAGCACCTCTAATTGGTTCACTGTCGACGTCCAACACCGGTCACTCTACTTGTGCTCTCAGATATGAGTCTTTACCTTTCAAATGTGGGTCATCTGAAAATCATCTGGACCTGATCCTGTGCTGTGGTGTAGCACTTTTACACATTTTGGACATTTTTATAGTGTTTATTTTTTTTGTAAAGAACCGTTATTACCATGTGCCAGGGGTGTCCAAAGTCTGGCCCCAGGGCCAAATGCAGCCAACGGACATATTTTAATTGGTCCCCAGCTTCTGTTTTACAATGTATTACGTGTGGCCCGCCAGCCAGTACGTTGCAATTCTTCCTTTCACTTGATGGTGGCAGCTGACCAGACCTGCAGCTTCATTTAGTAAATGACATTTAGTCAAGACTACAGGCATAAAGCTCAGACTAAACACTGAAAACTGCCGATTTTGGCGAGATGTTAACTTCTTATCAGAACAAATTCAGTAGTTCAATAAATATTAACCCCTTAAGGTCGAACAAAAACGTGTCTACACTGTGTTTATTTGATATGTAAAGAACATTTACAAAAAATGTATAGATTTTTGTTTAGTTTATCTCACAAATTATATTTTTCAACACGTAAACACTTAAATAGGAATATGATTAATGCATTAGACATGTTTATCGTTACTCATAAACAGTTTAATTATTTATTATAAGTACTTATTGATCCAAACTGTTCTGAATGAACAATCCAACAGTAAAAGAAGCCTTGTGCATCTTTTATATGCTGATAGGAAACAGGGTAACTCACAGAAAACTCATTCTATTCACTGATATTTCAAAAACTTAATATTTTGAATCATTTGTGAATAATATGTCGGCCCTCAGGTATTTTAACACGGTACAATCTGGCCCTCTTTAAGAAAAAAAGTTTGGACACCCCCTGCCATATACCATAGAAATATTTGGAGATGGTTTGAAAGTATGATAAAATTGGAGATCGTCTAACCCTGCATTGGCCCACAATTGCCACACTGATGCATCACTAATGACTCATTTCATTGACATCAATAAAAAGCATTAGAAATCATATTTGGAAGTACTAGAGTTTGCTCAGTCATATAGGCTTGGGCCTACAGTGATATTAGCTGTAGTCTCTAATGTTTCAGCTGTTTGAATAAAGGCTACATATGAGACAAATCACAAGCAATAAGTGAAATGGAGCAGTGATGTTGCTGATTTACATTGATGTGGTAATGTCGCAGTCACTCTTTGAAATGTGCATTAGCCTCTCATAAGCAAATGTATTTGGAGAGGCATAACCCAGTTTCCTTCTCAGCCATTTAGTCTAATTTAGGCTCCTCTGCTTCGGGAGTTTAGATAGGTCTGCTGGTGCGACTTGCCAACCCTGAAAGATCCTTAGGCCTTAACAAACATGAAAACAACAAACACAAATCCACTGCCTTTCTAGACTCTGCAGCACCCACATTTTCTTTGCTTTCTCTGTTTGTATCTGTGTATGTGCACTTTGCTCTCATCTCTATTTTAAAAAGAGGAGTCAAGGACTTGCGTACTCATACTGGAGTAGTCAACTGCCATGCTGGCGATGGGTCAGTGCAACTCCAAATATGATATTGACCCTGGAATTTATCCAGGCTTCGTGCCTGCCTACTTTGCAGCTAAGTGTGAGACACGTATTCACGTTCTGCTCTTCGCTACAGGCTATATTCTCTACTAACCGTCAGCATGTTTCTTATGTAGTACCTGAATATGAATCCAGCTTGTCAGAGCCTGCTGGGATGTTGCGCAGCTGTTGGAGGAGCAAGAACGCTCCCCCACTGTCTCCACCTCCCTCTGTGCTCATTACCCACCTCTCAGATGGAAATCCACAGTGTCAGTCTGGTGCGGTGAGTAGACAGCCGTGGGCAGAAAATGAAATGGTTCCGTCTTCTTGTCCCACCCTGTGCAAATCTCTTCAGAAACTCAGAGGCGAGAATAGACCCAAGTATGAAAACATCTCTGATTCTGTGTCCAGGCAAACTTAATTTCGATACACTGAAATTCTAAATGTATGTCTGTCAAGTCTGGCGAACGGTACGGCCTTTATTTTGAGACATTTTGGCAAAAAATACATTTATACATCTTAACACAAATGCAGACGATCAGCCAACACATGTTTTGTCTTTGTCTAAAGTTTAACTAATCTCAGATAGACTTGTTTATGTGGTACCTAAAAAGGTCCTGTGACTTAATAGTGGAACTTTTTTAAAAAGGTTCTTTTCAACAGGGGTTCCATCATAGAGAAGAACCATTTAGCCATGTAAAGAACTGTGCCTTTTACTAAAGACCCTTGAAGGACCACTTTTTTAAAAGATGTGAGTAACTTAGGCGTGCTGTTATTTGCACTTGGTGACCATGTTCAGGCCCGTATCTCTCATATGGACTTTTTCCTTCAGTTGTTGCCCTTATTCTTGCTGATAAGCACCATTAACAATGCGTTTTTTGTTATAACTATATTTGCACGGTGAATAGTCCTTCTTTATGATGGAACCCCTCTTGTAAAGAAGGTTTTAAAGTTATATATAGCACCAAATAAGATTGTATCTAGATGAAGGCTTGTTTTCTGGTAGCATGTGTTGATATTTAATAGACAGGGCTGGAATCTGTTGGTGTTGTAGGCTGAAGCATGATGCAAGCTGAGCGGAGAAGATAACAAGAGGCTCTGTAAAGCAGGTGGCAAAGCAGGGTGACAGTGGCCCAGCAAGCCAAAGGGACCATACTAGTCACCCTGAGGGGGCCATGCACTGTCATTGCATAATAGGTCTATAATTTTCTTGCGTAACAACGTCAAAGCTACTAAAGCTGACCCTAGATGTTTGTCCCAGTACATGAAGTGCTGTGACGCTCATGTACACAAATTATAGAATGCACACTCTACTTTATCACACAAATGACCACCCTCTACATTTTGTCCTGTCATGTAATAGGCCATGTGACATGGGCCAGTGTAAGACGAAGGGAGGTAATGGACCAGTGCTTGAGTCATTATGCTTGATTACTGGTGTGCATCCTTGTTATAAGGTCAGTTGGTAAGAGTACGTAATCGTAGTTGCACAGTACAGGCAAGTATAAGCAGGTACGGAAGGCTTGTTGCAAGGTCATTGGTCTAAATATTTTGAACTAAATAGAACTAAATAGAACTTCTAAATATGGATTGGAATGATCAACTGACTAATGAACCAACAAATAACAGCTGTTGGACCAATGCTATTGGTCAAAAAAAGTTAATGTAAAGGAGCAATAAGTGATTTTTTTGAGCTTGTGAGCCATTTCTGACTTCAAATGTAAATCATTCCCTGTCGTTGCTGTCACTCACAGTTGAAGCTTACGTTGCTGAGAAAGTGTCAGACTGACAAGAGTGCAGCTTAGCAAATTATTTATTCTTTATGAGCACTATTAAACTAGCCATATTGGCGAATATATTTTTAGATTGATTGCTTGTGTCGCTTGCATTCATTCTGTGTAGCAGGAATGCTATTGTGTGTTTGCTGGTGTCAAAACTTTGACTCATATTTTTCATTTGAAAAAATAAACAGCCTAACTTTTTGGTCATATTAACAGTGTCTGACAATCAAAAATAAGTATTTGATCCTATTTTTCCAGCAGAACACAGCAACTTTAGGACTGGCCAGCTAGGAAACGTGATGCTGATGTTTACCCTGGTTCTTTGTTGACGCTCCATTTATTGGACATGGCCTTCTGTTACTTGCTGCTGACCCCCTGTCGCTTCTGCTTGTAAAGAGCAGTGATGATCCTCCATGATCATTTTTTTCCATTCAGTAGTCAACAACACACAACTCGCCTGTCAGGGACTGCATTACATAACCTCTGGGAAGGTGACTAGCGTAGCCTTAGCTTTAACCAACAAACACGCTAGTTTACCCCACTGTTGTTACATGTTCTAAACATGGCATCACCCATATGTGGACCCACACATAATTATGATTAAATGGTTCATACAAGCCTACAAAGTAACTTTGTCAAGTATTTGTCTCAGGTGGGTCTACATTCTAAAACTTAAAGACAGTTATAAGCATTGCTTATTGCTCTTTTTATTTAATGCCAGTTAACAAGATGTCCTATTTGAAAAGGCAGTTTTATCGTTCAAATAGATGAACGTTTCTGAATTGTATGCAGTATGGTGAAATGGGCATTTGGTTCTGTTTGATAGGCTTAGCTGTCAGGTCATAAGAATTTGGCAGAATTCGCATCCCTTCTTCTAACACTATTCCCTTTGAAAGCTCTTCCTGTGCGAGTTCTGATATGTTCTCTATTCCGGCTCTCTTGATTTTGACGGCTGCAAGGAAAGATGTGCAAATAACAGCTGCTGATGGCTTCATTCCACTCGTCACGCTTGCTGACAGTTTTCACATTGATAAGAGCAAGCCTCAAACTCCCATCTATGACAGTTTTCCATTTGACAGCACCCGGCACTCCTGTAGTATGACAGGTGACAGATGTGAAACTAAGAGAGTGTCTGGCAGTAAATGTCTCCAAGTGCTTTATTTGCAGCTGTCACAAATCCTGTGCCCTGAGCCACCTCAAACTGCTTAAAAGTGCAATCAGTAGAAGTCTAGCATAGCTTCTAGCTAGTGTTTTGACCTCCTCTGTGAAGTGCGCTCTGCAGCATTTTCTCAGTTCCAAGTTCATTTTAGAAACAACCATAAACTGTGATCCCTCAGGCGTAGAATGATTAAAAATGTGTATTGTGGTATTTAGTAAGGGGCACTTGCCGTAAGCTGATCTGTGGTTCTGTGGAGGCTCAGGTGTCTTAATTTCCTCTGTTCCTGTGTGAATTGGTAACAGATACTCACCCAGGGCTCTACTTCCAGGTGAACTTGCACATCACCTCCTGAGCTGGCCTCCACTCAGTCTAGCTGAAGGCTGTGCCCTCTCATATTTTAACACAATATGAAAAACTGTCACATTGGATAAATCATTGCATAGAGCAGAAAACTAAATCCTTACCTGTTCATTGGTGTAATCTAGTCTGAAATAGTGTGTAGACTTGTTACAGGATCCAGTACTTCAACGCCAAGTTGATGTCTAAAAAAAAAAAGTACTAGTTTTCTATGGTATTGTCACAGCATATGCTATAATAACTGCTTAGCATATGGTATTGTAAGCAGTTAGTCAGGAAACTTTCCTGTCTAACTGTATACAGAATAAAACTTGCAGACAAACAAGACCGCAAAACTGTGTGACAGAGGTGTCTAAATGTGCTGCTGCAGTAATAGCAGTGACAAATAACATTGCAGAGCTTAACACTTTGCATTTGAGTCAGATGATAAAGACACAATTGATGTGTAAAATGCAGCTTGCAAACAGTGTCACTGATAATTTTATATTGAAAGTAAATTTAGCTACGTGCTTGGCTACAGACGGACATCCCTGTGTGACTCTGGTTTAAACTATGCCTTATGGTGACGTCCTTATTGTCATTATCATTCAGTGAGATGTGAGCAAAATAACATTTTTTTTTTTTTCTTGCAAAAAATCTGTCCCCATGACAGTCTTAAAAGCTACATGCTGTTGTTCTTTTTATTTTCTGATCCAACGCCTCTGACTTTTAAATTACTGTTTCAGACTTTCAGAGGGTGACTCACAGCAGTGCATTACCACCATATTTTAGCATTTCTTTTTTTTGTCCTGACTCGGTAATGCATTAATGTTAACAAAAAAGCCTTACATAGTGCGGCTATATCAGAAATTAAAAAAACAAAATGGAGAAACAAAGTTTTGTTCCGACGGTAAAGCTATACACATTGAGACTAGAGCTGGGCGATATGGCCAAAAATGTTATCACGATAAACAAAATTTATATTGTTCGATATCGATACATATCGCGATAAATGTCAAATCATTATTTCTTTCAAGTTTGAAGGCTGATTTTTGCTCCTGGGTGGTTAATTGCTGTTTTAAACTATCCTTTATGGTCGGAACACAACAAACACTCGCCAAACAGTGGAACATTTCACAGATCTGTCATGGGAGAGTGGGAGAGAGTCTCTGGTGAGCTGATTTTACCAGCTGGAAAAGCATGGCTATTTTGTAATAGTCGTCGGTAATAGTGCTGTAGTTGTGAGGATTGTGATTTAACGCTGCTAAAGCTGGTTAGGATGTACAGAAAGAGGTGAGTTCGCTGTAGGACAGTACAGTTACACCACTGACCTCGTCACTCACACTCGGTCACAAGAGATCAGATCGCCTTTCGCTCCGCTCAAACAGGGAATGTATAGCCTCGCTTTTCAGCCGTTGCTAAAGACTCATCTTTCTCGTGGCCCCCTCCCTCTCTAATCATGTAGAAAAACTCGGAAGTGTGCCCTCTCCTGGCGACAGCACAGTAGTGTCGCTTTCCTTGCAGTAGAAAACCCCACCAAGGCTTTCGCTGAATGTGGAAGTGTGAGAATGGTGTATTATATCGAACATTTATCGAACATGTCGTATCGCTCTATTGAGGAAAAGTTATATCGCGATAATTATCGTTATCGTTTTATCGCCCAGCCCTAATTGAGACTAGTTAAAGCGGATACTAAAGTAGATCATTGTAACATTATCTTCGACGAGGGCCCCTGCATGCACACTGTAGTTAGTGTAACGTGGGAAAGAACGTTTACACTTTTTTGACCCAGACAACCAGCTTAGCAATGCTAAAACACACCTGATTCAACTCTGCTGTTAATTGGCAGGTTTAGTGGGTGTGTTTGAGTAGGGAAGCTACTAAACTATGCCCCCCTGCCATAAGCTGTGATGTGCGAGGTGTGAGGGAGAGTTTTATTTATGATTGTACATAATTGTGTTTTATTGTTAATTCACTACTTTTCTCTTTAGTGTCAAAATCACTTGCGTTTTTTAAAGGGCCTATACCATAGAAAACAGTATACACCTTACTTTTTTGGAATAAAAGAGTATGTAGTATGTAAACATTGTTAATATGTCAAACCGTCTATTCCATACTGTCAATATATGGAAACTAAGATGCAAAAATAACCCATTTCGAATTCACTATTTTCATGAGGTCAAAAAAACAATGCGTTTACATTTATCCACCTCTTCAGCCTTTATCAGTTTAGCTCTGCACATTTAACGTTGTAGTTATAAGGAGCGTTGCAGCCCAGGCTGCTATTTGAATGAGGCGCTAAACAGAGCAGCCACTTAGAACAAAGAACATTTGGTCTTAAAGGCACAGTAACAAAAACAGCCTGTTTAATTCTAAGGAATAAAAGTTGTTGGGAAATTGTCATGTAAAAATTATGACAAACATCATAACTGGATCTCATAAAAAATTGAAAGACAAGACAGATGTTTTTTCAGTGAGTATATGTAAATGCTAGTAGTTTCCCAGTGAGTACACAGTGTAAATCTGCATATCACACAGACTAAACTTTGGTCCTGTTGTTCCTGCACCTGCAGATTTGAATGCTGAGGTCCTAGTTTGGAAAGTACAAGTGCGTTCAACCAGTTTAGGCAGACCTATAGATTCACATAGGACTGTAGTCAGCATGTATCCAAACAATAGGGACATCCCTCCATTTCAAGCTGATGGCTGGCATTGTTACTGTAAGAGTTGAGTAAGAGGGTTTTCTGCTGTATGTGGCACAGCTCTCCCATTGTGTAATCTTATCTTTAGCAAGGTCACCTCTGATTCACAAGCAGATTGCCCCCCAGTCCACCACTGGGAACTGCACTCGCTGTTAGCGCCTGCTAAATATATCACTGCGCTCTATTTCTCGCACTACGTCAGAGATTGTGTGTGTGTGTGTGTGTGTGTGTCCAGAGACAGGGTAATGTACAACAATGAAGCACCCAGGGTTGCATAGTATGGACAAAACGTCCTATTGTGATTCTGTTGCTAAATACTTTATTTGTACTGTGTCCTATAATATGTTAAAAACATCAATTAACCTTTGATGTAATGTGATTAAAGAGCAGCCTGTGTTATTTGACCAAACATTATTTACATTTGCTGGATCCTGTGAATGCCTTGTCGGGCAAACACACCCACAGACTTCTTCCTTGCTGTTATCTAGATCAGTGGTTCTTATTCCTAACCCTTCAATACCAGTAGTGATGCTCATTTCCAATCATTTGGAAAAATTTAAACAAAATGAATCAGTTGTTCCGATCTTTCAAAACCTGGGTTTCCTTAATGGTATCAGCAAACTGAACATTGCTCAATGCTCAGTTTGACTTATGGACATGACACACTTAAGTCTGTGCATAGAATAGAACCCTTCATAAGGTTGTTTGATTTTATAGAGGCGTAAAAAGCTTAATCTGTTTATTCATGTTGTTCAACTGCTACTGAGAATTCATCCTTAAAAGTGAAACATCAGTAGGGTTGAGGCCAAACTTCTCCATTTTAAAGCTTTCATTTCTGACTGTTAATTTCAGCACTTCGTCAGTTTATACACAAATATAAGACACTTGTAATCAGTATTTTTGCATGCAGAAGCAGTAGGAGAGCAAACAGTTATGATTAAAGGGAGCTGAATCTAGAAGCAGAGAACATGCATTTCAAACTGTTTCAAAACCTCTGCTTCAAACGCAAGCGTTCCAGAAGAATCTAAAAAGTAAGAGATTGACTTGTTCATTTCTTCTACCATAATTAAATACCATTGGAGTGCATGTTGTAGTGGTTTTTCCTGCTCCAACATGCCCTGTTCACCTCAGGAAGGGCTAGTTAATTAGTTCATTAGGTGTGTTGGGAGCAGAACCAGGACTGAGAAACACTGAGCTAGATGACTTATTCTTTTATTGTGGAAGCAAAGTTCTTTCCTGTCCTTTCTATATTCCCTTTCACAATGAAAGGGAATATAGAAGGTTTTTATCAAACATGGAACATCTTCATATCCCCTTGCCCCCCTAAAATCCCTCAAACTCTACTACAGGCTTTGCTAACAGGCTTTGTTTCTGGAGGTTGTGAGAGACTGTTCATAACCTAAACTGAAATAAAGTGTAATTTCCAAGTTTATTATTATTATTATTATTATTATTATTATTATTAGTGTTGTTGTAGTAGTAGTAATAATAATAATAATAATAATAATAATATAAATAATAATAATTATTATTAGTAGTATTAGTAGTAGTATTAGTACTTTTTTAAACTTCCATTTAATCTTTTCCTTTTCTCCTATTTCATCAGTTGTCTGTTATGACTTGGTTGGGGCAGTAAACATCCACAGGAACACTTATCTGGAGCTGTGATTGGTCAGGACAGTCACATCACACAATAAAACATATCATTATTGTTTAGAGGGTGCATGTGCATACTGCAGCCCTCTGCTATATCAGTATTGCAGAGGACAGTATTATAACTGGTATATTGTGCAGCCCTGGTCAAATGACAAGAATATTTATTTTATTTATGCCAAGTATCCTGAATTTGTGTTTTTGCCGTCCATCCCTATACGTCACCATCACTTTACCATCACCGTGGATGGTGTTTAATTTGTAGCTCCGGTACAAATCGTGCCAGCTGGCGTTCTCAAGTTGCATTCTCAGTTCCAAGTGGCTGTGTGTTTAAATTAAACCGCAGTAAAATCATCCCCTTGAGTGCCGCTTCATCAGTTCTTTTTCCTTTTCACCTCCCAACCAAGCAAAACAGCTAACTTTATGCACCTTCCTAATTTGCTTCCAGCTTCTTTATATCCACAAATGCCTCCCTTTTTCTTTTAGTATGTCGATGTCTTTCCTCCAGCCCCTCCTTCTCTCTCACTGTCACTGGCCCATACTGAGGAGAAGCTTATCACTGCATGTGTTGGTCTCCTACAAGAGAAACCACCTGCTCCATCTGTGGAGAGAAGAGACCCAACTGCAGTCCGTTCCCCATGACTACACAGTATGCATCCAATAGACCACACAGACAAAGGCAGCTGAGAGCAGAGCTGGATAGAGGCAAGGCAGCAAGTTACCAGTACCTCTGAGATGCAGGGGTCAGTGATACGAACTCATGACATTTTGTTTATGTTGACATGATATTGCAAAATACAAAATAACCATAGTAGTGCTACATTATCATTCTTCTTCTTAATTATTATCATCATTCTTATTAATGTGTTAATAATTACCTCTCAAAACTAGTGCTTAATGTAGACTAACTAGTGATGTAAATGATGAACTAATTAACCATTGACTGACAAATAATTGCTTGATAAATATAATTTGTTTAAAAAAAAAAGTTATTTTAATTTCCAAAAAATGTCAGTTCCTATTTGAATGAGCATGTTTTTCATTAAAGTTGAGGAATATTTTTGAATTGTACCATGAAGGTACAAAAGGCAATTCTCCTAGATGGATAAGTGTGCAGCTAAAAATAGTGGTGTTCGCAACCACTTCCCATGAGATTGATAGTACACTGGCAACGGTGCACCACATCAAAATCTAACGTCTACAGACAACAGTCTTTCTTCTCCCAGAGAAAGTGTGATGCACATGGGTGTGCAAAATGGACATGGTGGACAGCAACAGCTACCAGAACTACCGAAGTGCATTAGGTTAATGCTAGCCCTGGTCATGACTTTTATATTTGCTTTAGAATATTAAACTTTCAGTAGCCCATCGTCATATATTCTAGTTGCTTCATCAACTTTTCATAATATAATAACCATATTATATATGTTCTGTTATGGATGCCAGTGATTAAAAGAAATGCCATTGAGCCATTTACTTAATACACTGTTTATGCCTGGCCCCACCTATCAGGACAAGTTCACACAGTCCTTACAAGGAACACTTTTAGATATTATTAATGCAGAACTCTGTCGATGTTTGCACTCATAAGTGTACATATATCAAGTATTTTTTAAAGACTTTCAATCAGATTTCAGAATCAGAGCTGTTCTGTTTTATAATTGATTTTTGATGAGTTTTGTCCTTGATCTTAGTCTTGCCGGTTAACGATTAATCACTGGTTAATGATGGTTGGTTATCAGTCAAAAAAATTTGCCAGAATTGTAAATAGTTGTCAATGATATGCTATGCTTAGTGCTGAGTTTATAAAAATTAATTAAGCTGCTCATGTTTAGTATGTGCAGGCAAATCTGTATGTGATTTATTCATGATATGGTAAAATCCTTATCGTGAGTTTTACGCCAGTATGCCGTCTACCCTCACTAAGCACTGGCATGAATGTTAGCTTAATTAGGTCTCTTTGTTTTTGCTGAGAGTTTCAGCAGTGAAGAGTAAATTTGCTGACTCCCAGTGTGTGACCCTGGCAGAAATGCAGCTGAGCGCATCGATTCTTAAATTGCTACAGTACAACCTCTCAGAGAGCCTGCCGTAACACCAGTAATACACATACCAGCTGTAATGATAATAGAGGGCCAAATTCAATACTCTTTGATAAACCACACTGCTGGTTTGGTGCACTGAGGAAAGAAAAAAAGGTAATTTGTTGAACTGGGGGCTAGACTAGGCAGGAAGAACTAAACATGGCCAGAAGGTAATCATCTATCAGCTGCTGCAAAACCCCTGAGATTTGTATGTGTGCCTCTAAGGCATTGATAAATCATTATCTGCACTGTACAGGTGAGAATGGTGTGATGAGGCAATCTGGCTTTTTCCCTGTAATCCACTGTGTTGGAGAAAAGTCTCCAGTGTAGAAAGGAAAGAACAGTTTGTCTAGTGGTGGAAAAACCCCACCAAAGGCAGATATGAACCAATACCGAAACCAAATTTGTGACCAATACCAAAGAGCTAAAAATAACAAACTAATATCAAGTTTAGCTGTCCAGCTTGTATTGGTGTAATAGACAAAAGCAAGTGGTAACTGTCAGTAAAGTGAGGTGTCTGTTCATCAGAGTATAACACAAGCTATTAAATATTGGTGATGTATCAGCAGATACTGGACTTGACAAGTTGAGAAGTCAAATGTGTTCTCTGGAGTGATGAATTGCACTTCGTACCAGAATGCGTGGTGCCAACAGTTAAGTTTGGTTGAGGAGGGATAATGATCTGGGGCTTTTTTTCAGGGTTTGGGCCCCTAGTTCCTGCATACAAAGACGTTTTAGGCGATTAAGTGCCTTTGTGGAAACAGTTTGGGGAAGACCCTTTCCTGTTCCAGCATGACTTGTGTCCCATGTGCAGAAATTGATGTCTGTAAACACATGGTTTGATGCGTTTGGTGTGGAGGAACTCCAGTAGCTGCACAGAGTCCTGACCTCAACACCACAAAACACCTTTGGGACGAATTAGAATGTCGATCGCTAGCCAGGCCTTCTCATTCAACATCAATGCCTGACCTCACCAAAACACTTTTGACTGAATGGGCACAGACATGCTCCAAAATCTTGTGGAAAGTCGTCCCAGAAGAGCGGGGGTGTTATAGCTGCACGGCATGGCAACCCCATATTAATGGCCATAGTTTTGAACTGGGATGTCCTACAAGCTCAAATAGGTGTTTTGGTGAGGTGTCCACAAACTTTTGGCCATGTAGTGTACTGTACAGTTAAGGGCACCATGTGCCTTTTCCTTTTGTAACAACACTTCATATGGGAGTTGGACATGCTGAAGAGACTGTAGAACATGCTGTTCCTCATCATGCTTTGCACTGTGTACTGAGTTTTATTTTCCGCTCTGTGCCACGCACCGTAGGAAGCGCAGACCCCCTGCCGGCTACAAAATATCCCACTCCATGAGGGAGCATTCATTAGCAGTTGATGCCGTTTGTGTTTTTATTTATTTATTTTTGCTTTTTCCTTTCACTTTACAAAGAAAAAAGCCATGTCTTTCTCACATCAATACTTTTTTTTGCTTTTAATAGATGTCCTGCTGCTTGACAGAAAGCAGTTTGCGTCTAACCTCTGTGCACCATTCGGATGAGGCAGTCAGGCTTTCTGCAGGGAGTCAAATGAGTTTGCGCTGTGCCTGTGCTATCTCTGAGCAAAAGGAGTAGACCTTTTCTTCCAAGGTCACTTCTGTTTTAGCTGAAGTTTTGCCTGCACACTCCCTGCCTGCTCCTCAACTCAAAAGAAAGGTGATTTGTGTTTTTAGGTGACCTTGTGCTTGTGCAGTTTTATCCTCAAAAGTACTCCGACTTAGCAGGGTGGTCTGTGGTTTGCCCAAGGCTTTTACAGTAGGTCCCCCTGAGATTATACCTTCACTTTCTCTGTTTTAAGGATGGGCATGCATTGACTATTTGATCAGCAGAAAAAAAACACAAAAAACAAAACTAAAAAAAAAAAAAATAATAGTATACTTAAATGTGCCTTGAAATCCTCAGGCTAGACAACAGAGAGCAGTTGGCCATCCAAGGAAATGAATTCCATTATTTCCATTAGAGTTATACTTTGTGTGTTTATTTTAAAGCTGTGTGCTAGCATGGACTTCTTTTGCTTGGCCTCCATTGCTTGGCTGTATTCTGTGTATATCAAGTCATTTTTGAGTGATTTCAAACCTGTAGTGAAAAAGTCATTAGGCTTTGTACCGCCTCTTGATATTTGTCATGAACAGAGTTACAAACCACTCATGTAAATGTCACTTGGGGAAATTGTGAAAGAATTCCATGTGACTGACATTTCCACTGTTCATCTGCTGCTGCTCAAACTGTTTGAATCGATGTGCATCTGTGCTAACTACCACCCAAGAGAGAAGGGAACAAACAGCATTTGCTATTTTTCAGTATTATTGACATTTAAAATGATTTGTGAAGTCTTTGATTTTATCACCATTTTTCTCCTGTTTTTGGCACCTGAGGAAAATTACATTTGAAAAACTGTGCAGGAAATATTTATGTGCTCAAAAAAAGAAACAATAATTTACAGTAAATGTGAATAATATTACTGCAGCAAGTAGTTATCTTATGTATGTTAGTGTGTTCAACCAGTTCTAAACCTCTCATTATTAAAGCCCTGTATTATTTGTAGTCATCATTTAATTCCTGGTTTGTCTTAGCAAAACTTTGTTAAATATTAAATATGTTACTGAATGTATGTTTATTGCACTTGTTTTAAAAAATACATTTATTGCCCAGATAAATGGTTGTAAATAATGTGCTCAGGTGACTTTGGCACAGTACCCATAGATAGAGTTCACATTATAACGCATATAAGTGCAGTGTGCTAGTAAATGAATTGTAATTAGCTACGGAATTGCAGGGAAATATAACACAGTAAGGCCAAGATATCAAAGGAAAAGACATAGAGATTTTTTGTTTTGAGGGCTTCACAATGTTCACTGTACTTTAGAGTTTCACGATGGTGAATAGCTTCTTCTGCAAGATAAAAAAAAAGATGAACGATTGTACGTTTGTTTGTTGTAGAAATATAACAACTTCTGAAGAGCTCTTTCAATCTGTCTGTCTGTCCATCGTCCTTTCTTTTTCAGGGCCTCAGTGTAACTGCAGTGCAGAGGGCACGGTGGACCCTCTCAGCTGTGACCCAGTGACCGGCCGGTGTTTGTGTGTGGCAGGATACTCAGGGCTCCAGTGCGACGTATGTGAAGACGGATACTTTACTAATGGCACCAGCGGCTGCCAGCCATGTGGCTGCGACTCGTACGGAGCTGTCGGGCCACTGTGTGATAAGTAAGTCTCACCTGAAACTGGGGGTAGATTGAAATTGCATCTGTGCAAAAGTGTTCTTTTTTTCATGCACCTCACTTTTTTTTAGCAAAGTGTACAGTCTTTTTCTGTACTTTTAAATTGAATGTAGGCGTGCATTTGTGTTTGCCATGTTTAGAGGAGACAACAGGAGAAGGGTGGTACAAGTAAGTACCGTCTGTTCAGGGGATCAAATCCCTTAAAATATATTATGAACTTTAGGTATTGTCCAATATTATTACTTTTTTCTTTTGGTTCCCTAATTATCAGCTACTTCATGTATAATATATGCAGCTAGGGCTGCTACAAGTTGTTCGTTAACAGTTACATTTTAATTTCTTTTAATCCCTTATATTATTGTATTCGGTATTTCATTATCTTTTATCTTTAGCTTCTGAATTCATATGACATATAAATGTTCTCCCAAACTGTATCATCTCTTTGGAGGTTTTTGAAAGTTTGCTAGCATGAGTATCCCAAGGACACGCTCAGGATCTCAGGAATGCTATAAGCTCAGGAGTGTTATATTATGTAGTGCTTTTATATTTCTGTTTGTATAGAGCACTTTGAGCTGCCACTGTAAATGAAAGATGTTATACAAATAAACTTGCCTTGTCTTTTCTTGCTGTACTTTGGTCATGTCAGTACGTTGATTTGCATATTCTTTGTAGACCTGTTGCAGCAAGTTAAGTGGTAATGCCACAGAAAAGCCTGCTTAAACTGGAGAAAATTAAACATACTTGTGCTTAGAACTTGGAAGCGAACTTTTGTTTTTGTGATTATTATAGGTTTTTATGCTAAAAGGCTAATAATTACCTTGTCCTTTGTTTCATATAACAATTTTTTTGTATAACTGTGAAATCACCCATGGTCATGTTTTGTTGAGGAAGCTTTCAGTTTGTCAAAAGCTACAATATGGCTTTGTCTGTTTAGCAGTTAGTGTAATTGAAGATCCTGCTTGAATTCTTGAAACAAGAATTAAATACTGTTGGAAACATTTAATTAGGTACATTTTAAGCTTTCCTATAGTTTTTGTCATGAAAAGAATCAGATGTATAGATGTATTGATAAAATAATATTGCTAAAGAATCATAAGCAGCAGCCTGCTCAGCCATTTGCATCACATGTGGGCTCTTAAGATTGTTTCCAGTTTGGTCAGGGCTGAAGTCTCTTAAAGGATTATGTGTGTGTATCTGAAACCTTGTCTCTTTATCTTAAAGTGTTGTATGGTCTGCGTTAAGCTCCTGTATCTCAGATGAGACTGTTGATAGTGGGCCTAATACAAAGCAGCAGCAGATTTTACTGATAATGGTCAGTGGTAGTGTGCTGTGCTGTCTAGGCCTGATATTCTTCAGTAATGTGCAGCAGTGCTGTTAGGTGGTGGTGATGTTTTTAAAGCAGCAGTGAGACACAGCTATCTGAAGTTTGTTTATTGCATTGTGGTGCACATTGTTGTGCTGCTCTGTAGTTTCTGCCTGGCCGTTAGACTTCCCTGCGCTGCTTGTCGTTCTGGTTCCTCACCTGCTTATCTCAGCATTCATGTCACAGTCGTGTCATTGCTGCAGTCACATGTCAGGACTGGTTCTGTTTTGCCCTAAAAGCACCAGAGTGTACCTGTTGTTGTCTTTTTGTGTCCTTGAGTTCGTCTGAGGTCATAGCGTTGTTGGTTAGCAACTGTGTTCTTGTTTCGTGGCTGTTAATCCATTTATTCTCCTCAGGGTGGTATCTGTGTATGTGCTTGTTTTGCTACTGATTACATAATCGGGGTGTAACTATAGATTCATTTAGTAATCGAGTATTCTTATGACTATTGCTAGAGTTTGTAAAACATAAACAATAAAAATGGATAAACTGAACAATATCAAGCCATGCATAGCCTTTCAAAGATTCCAAAACACTTTAATGGAAAAAAGACTCACCAGCTAATGAGATGCCTTTCTATTTGCTGAGCTATTAGTTGCAGTAGCTGTATAGTAAGTGAACTTTCCATGAATTCTGCTGTTTTCTCTCATGTATTTAACTGTATTGGTATATCACATATTTGGAATAAACCATAGATTCCATTCCAAGATCAGACAGAACAATCTGGCTTTTATTTTTTGTTGTGATCAAACCTAACCGATTTTGTCTTTAAAGCCTACCTGGCTATAATCAGCATTTTCTGCCAGAGAAATCACTCTCCAGTGGCAGTGACTCGCTAGTAGGTTGCTGAAACTGGTGGAACGTTCCATTCTTTACTGGCATATGCTGCTTGAGCCAGCATGAGCGAGAGGCATGTAAAATGTAATTTTCCTCTGTGCCAGTGGAAGGTGCCTCATGCCATTCCACAGAATGTTCCCCTCTACAAGTCACTTTTCTTCAAATAAATATAGCTGGCTATATTTTTAAAGCATATTTCCTAGATCAGTCGTTCCTAAAATGGTCCTCAGGGTTCCCTGGATGGTCAACGTTTTTCCTCCTCATCTGTTGGAGCTTGGGCTGGGCAACATGACAATAAATGTCATTATCATGATAAATTATGTCCCAATACAATATGCTTTTCTGAATATATCATGGATATCATCTGTACTTGTAAAACACTGACCAACAGCCTGTTTCCTTATAAGGAGAAAGAGAGTAAAACTTGATTTAATGCAACACAGTGTGTGAAATATTGGATAAACATCGTGTTCACAGTTTTTGATAGTATTTTTAAAAATATAGCACTACTGGTTCCTTTTTTCTCTGTTCCAAATGATCAGATGTCTGAAAAACTATTGTGACGTGTCATGTATCATGAAAATTTTTTGCAGTATTGCAGTATTATATTTTTGCCATCCCCCGCCTCTAGTTGAAGCAAAAATGTGGACTGTCTGGGTGGCTCTGAGGGCCAGAGTGGGAACCCCTGATCTAGGTAATTGCACTGCTAGTCTGTAGTAGAGGTGGGTAATCCAGGTCCAAACAGTAAAAATCCTCCCCAGCTATTGGTTCCAACTGCCTTGCCTCTCTGGTTTGCTCAAACAGTTGGAACAAAATCCTGGGGAGGGTTTTTACTTTCCAGACCTGGATTACCCACCTGTGGACCGTAGTTGAATATTTAGTGATCACTGCAAGCTGGGTAGCTGCCCAACAGATTTTGCAAAATGTCCCAAGACAAACATGTATTGCATTGAGAAAGCACTTAAGCACTCAGTTAAACTGTTCCACACACTAACAGCATATATGCCACTTGAACTGGCCAGAGTCAGCAGCATGTTAAACAGGATTTCTTTACGTCCCATTTCATTAATGGCATGTTTCGCTGGAGAACTTTCAGCCAGTGGCATGAAAACATTCTATCTTTTCCCCTGGGAAAGAACTAAAGTTTATTTTGTCAATGTTTTGGAGGCGCCTTTTCTTCCTCGTTAGTCATCTTTTACATCAAGTATACATTTGTGTGTGTGTGTATATTATATATAATATATATATTATATATATATATATATATATATATATATATATATATAAAACCCAGTGACCATCAGGTGTTTGAAAGGTCCAGAGCTCAAATGGAGAATCAAAAATATGTTGTCATATGTTTTCATCTGATCATCGTTGATTCAATTAGAAGGTAAATATTAATCTTTTGTTTATTTATATTTTTCCAAATTGACCATTTGAGTTAATCAATAGATCAGCCCTCTTACATAACTTTGTCTGTATCCTCTTCTGTGCCTATTCTCTGTTGTATATCCTGAGCACGCTGCCAGATCATGTGTACTGTGGGCAAGGCTGAGCAGGTGTAAAGCCATGTCAGGTATTTGTCACTGTCGGACGAAAGCTGTTTGTAGTTTTTTCATAGTGCTTATCTTTAGAATTCCTGTGATCTGACCCATTCACTGGGTAATTTGTGGCAAAGACACATACCTTTACTGATAAAGTGGATTACCTTCAGTGGAAACCCAAAGTACTCCAGCCCTGTTTATCTGTTGTGTGGGTGGTGTTTTTATGTGGGGCTGCTTTTTAGGGAAGAGCTCGGAGCTGCAGTTTATTGCGGGGCTGAATCTGCTTTAAAGCATCTAGTATGTTCAAATCATTAACAATCTTAGCAATCTCATTAAAGGTGGATCAGCTCACCATTAATTATTTTAGACAAAAATGACCTTAATGGCTTTTGTATTTCTGGCCTTAATTAAACAGGTGCAGTCAGATCACAGCTGCATCACCATCAACCTGCTGAACTATGGCAGACAGACAGGGCATGAGTCATTTGGGCGTTAAGTCAGATATTAGTCATTTGTGAGTCATGTGTATTATTTTTGAGCTATAATTTGCTTGCTGTTCAACACACTTATTTTGTCTGTTCTTGATGTCTTGATAACACTTTCATTTTTGTTAAAATAACAGTATACATCTGTATACAATGACGATATCACATTGTATTATGATGTCACATCACAATAAGCTATTTTGAGCCTATCATGGGTATCATTAGTATTTCCACAACAGTGATCCACTGCATGTTTTATTAAAAACAGGTTTAGTAGAGGTTCCTAAGTGGCTTAGTCCTGCATTGTTTTGTTCTGTTTTCCTGTTTGAATCCTGTTTAGCTGGGAGTTGAAGGGCCCTGCTTATATAGGTGTAGTGATGCACTGCAGTGTTTCAACTTAAATTTTTGCTGACCTGGCAGGTGGTAGACCTTTCAAACTACCAGTGTCACTACCAGTGAGACTACTTAGACTACCAGGGTCAAAGTAGTCTCAATGCACAGTATTATTCTTTTAAAAATATGCTAAGAATACACCAAGCGTTATGATCTCTATACAGTTGTTTTCAAGCAATTGTAATTGGCTATAGCCAGTTTATATCACTATTAGATGCGACTGAATGCTTTACAGGTTATCCTTGGCCCAAGAATAATTTGCGTATGGTTTAAGAAAATGTTAATACTAACACTAAGTATTGTTTGGAATGTCAAGTCTATAAGTAAGCCCAAATAGATATGTCCTTTAATGATAAGAAATTTGGTGCATCTCTAATTTGAAAATGGATTAAAAGGTCAAAAAATGAGTGCATACCACAATAAGACCAAACACATGCACCAGAGAGGAATAAATATAATCAAGCTGTGCAGTTTAGATGAAAGCCAGCTTGTTTTTTTCAGCCAAAGGCGTTTATTTTTGCTAAATTTAACTGGAGTTCGCTGAAAAGCAGACAACATGCTGTTTTTAACTTTTGATTACAGTTTTAACTTTTGATTGCAGCTTACTCACCATGCCGAGCTTTTGTTCTTTTCTTTCATGAATGTGTTTCTCTAGAACCTCACGACATGACATTAACACTGCCATCCAAGGTGAGCTCAGTTCTGCACATCTTACCGGATGTGTCAAACTCAACCAGTAAAAGAGCCATATCAAAAAATCTCACCAAATCTGTGGGCCAGAAAAAAAGGGTTTTATTTCATTTTTAATTAATGTTGTGCTACAGCTCGAACTGGCCATTGTTTATTCAAAATATGCAAAAACTTCAGCAGTAAAATACAGACACTTGTAGTAGACCTTGATATATTACATGGTCTCCAGGAGCTCTATCTTTTAAATCTACTTATTTTCTTGAACTAGACACCTGGCATCCTTTCTTTGCTGCAAGTTCATTAACACTTAGGCTCAATTTCTGAGCTGCTGAGCTTTATGTTTTTAAACTGCAGCTGAAATGCCTTTTGGTGATATGACCGGTGTGGAATT
This sequence comes from Colossoma macropomum, assembly GCF_904425465.1. NCBI lineage: Eukaryota > Metazoa > Chordata > Actinopteri > Characiformes > Serrasalmidae > Colossoma > Colossoma macropomum. Next base: position 17,278,543 of record NW_023494794.1, on the reverse strand, counting down.
GCGTAGAATTGAGGTGTGACCGCAGTCCCATAGGCTTTTGTTGGGGTAGGAGAGTCTGAGCACATTACGTTGCAATGCGTGCTGCGGACTGTAGTGCAGCACATTGTAAAACGGGCTAATATTAATAGAAAATCAGTTTGCGGGCTGGATAGGATTGTGTGGTGGGCTGCGTCTGGCCCGAGGACCTTGTGTTTTGGCACATGGGGTTTAGATGATGTTGAACTAAAGTGTTCCTTTGTTTTTTTTGTTTTGTTTTTTTTAGTCATTTATAACCCTTTGCTGTAGTCTCTGCCATGTGTGTTTTCATTCTTTTATTCAAGTAATGTAAATGGAGCGCAAACGTCACCATGACAACTAATCAAGCAAGTTTTATTTTGTGCTTTTTTTTTGTATTATCGATGTTATGACGTCGATTAGTTGTTGCAGCTCTAATTGAAATGTTTGAATGATCATGCATACATTTTTACCAGTTGCACTTCTGGTGCATTATGTCTGTTCCAAATTATCAATCCTTACAGAAACAAAAAATGTATTGTTTGTGAAAATGTCTTCTATTATCATGATGTTTTTTGCTCTATTGCCCATCCCACATCTCTAACTCCAGTAAAGTATTCTAGTCTTTTTTTCTCCTCTCTGCCAGTGCGTGTGTTGCAGGCATGGAGTGCGAGGTTGAAGTGAGCTTTGCTCTGTCTGAGTCGGGACAGCGTGAGTAATTATAGCCTCACCGCAGCAGACCGCCTGCAGTTGGAAACAGGATAGCCGCAGTCATGCAAGCCTCAGCCGCCTGCTTCTGTTTGACTTGGAGCAGCCACAAAGTGTGCAGTCGCCTCAGCTTCTGAATCCCGTTACAGACTGAGCATTTGGAGTAGCTCTCATTTTCACCCGCTGAGCATCAGAGGGAAGACGTGTCCAAAAGCATTGTCATATTTACTTGTCTGCCACTTAAACTATGGCTGCACAGGGTATCATTTGTAGGGCAAGCTTGGAATTCTTGTTGGTATTTCTTGTCGGTGCTACCCTTAAAGCAATATTATTTTGATTGCATTTTGTAATTCATTCATCATAATTTATTCATTTTAAATAGTTCGTATGTAACAGATAGTTTGACACAGTTTTACATCCCTTTTTTAAGATGTGCTATGAAAATTTGTCAGATAAGGCGATAAATGAGTCTAAGTAAATGTTGTTTACCTAAATAACACCGATGGTAAGTTTCAGATGTAGATATGTTTAAAATCTTTGTTTAGCGACATGTTTTCATGGTCAGGTTGACTTACTGAATGGATAGACAAGTAAAAATAAGGCAGACATAAAGCTTGTTTAGGAATTACAAGTTATTTAATCTTTTCATACTAAATTGGTGTTGATTTACCACTGTTTAGCTTGTATAAACTGTTTAGCTAGCCTACTACCTCTGTCTCAGTCTCTCAGCTCTGCATTGGGTAAACAAGTGACTGAGGACGCACTTAAAACTATAGCCAAACAAATATGTGTGTATTTGGCTAGTTCTCTTTGTGTAAACACGGTTTGCCTTTCAATATATTTCATTAACTTATCTTGCTTCAGTCATTGAAAGAAAAGGAGTGACAAAATCTTAGGGGGGAATGTGGCTGTTTTGAGCCTTTAGCTAACATTTTATTATGGCATGTTGTTTTTTTTTATAGCCTATCACATCTATTGTTAAGTAATTGCCATTTTCTCCTAGTTTTATGATTAAACAGTGACATATGAGCCTCTGACAAACAAAATGTCCAGAATCCACAAGCTTTCAAATGCTAAGTAAGGATGTGAATACTAACATGAACAAATAGTATTCAGATGATTCTGGCCTGCTTTAATCATTTATTAATCGTTGTTGCAGTATTTGCCTTTGCTGTATTCATGTCCCAGAAGGTTGTGATATGCAAATGACAGTCTAACAAATCACAAATGGTTTACTGTGTAGTGTGAGTATCCTGACCAATCAAAGCATCAGATATGTTTCTAAAGTTTTCATACAACTGTCTCTCAACTGTTTGTACCTCTTTTTTTTTCACTTCCCTGCACGGAGAGCACAGATGTTTGGGTTGACATTTGGGTTCGCCAAAATGCTAAGAACAGAAATGTGTTTTTTGTTGTCCTGTAAGAGAGCATCTCCGTGATTCCTCTGAACAGCTGCTACTGTTTGCTGACCTTACATGGTAACAGCAAGTCGTGAGCCTAGGCCCACAGACATATATGAACATTAAGAGCTTGTCAACAGTAGCTGTCAATGTCTCACAGGTTCTGAGACGTGCAGAAATGTTGACCTCGTGTGCTTTTGCATGCATGTGTGAGAGCGAGAAATGGACAGCGCTAGTGCGTGGATGTGTGTGGGTGTTCTAGATTGTTACATAATAAAATGCTGGCAAGTGTATTTTCTTCTGCATCATTAGTCTTCAGGCCCTACCAACAGGAGAAGTCTATCAAACCTCCAGCGCAGCGCAGTAGAGCTGTCAACTGGGTTCAGACATTACATTTGAATTTTCCCTTAGGTTGTTTGTCAAATATTATTAAATTTTTACATTTTTTTCATCGAGATAACTGCAGTAATGCCTGTGCCAGTAACAGAATCCTCTTATTCGTATAGCCACGATAAACAGTCAAACTGTTTATTTATTATTATTAAAGCGTAAACCCGCAATATCACTGTCTTTGCTCCCGTGTTTGCTTCAGAGTTAGAAACAGTCTCAAACTTGCTAGAAGAAAGCGTTGCTATTATTGTTATCTCTAAGTACATCTGCTGAGGCATCCAGGAACATCACTTGGGCTGCATGATTAGTCATATTTTCTCATATTGTTTTTACTGTGATATGAGTTTCCATGTTAAGGGTTGCAATGGCAACTCACATAATTAGATCAGCGAGAACCTAGGGTTAGATGCCCAATAGCTTTCTCTGCGCTCGGCTTGAACCCTGCTCTCTGTGTGTAGAGTGAGTAACTTAGCCATTCAGTGAGCAGACAGTTGGAAAAAACACATGTACATTTCAAAAATTGTAAAAATACTTCAAATGTGATGACCATTCACACTAGTGTTGTGCATAAAATGCACAGGTATATGCTCAGGTCATTAGCAGTCAAACAGCTTATGATGTTTAGTGCTTCGCATTAGTGACACTGCGTGTCTTTGTTTAGCCGTACCCTGCACAAAAATGTGCTTGATGTAAGTAGCTAATGGTATTTTATTATTATTGTTATTTATTAGTATTTGTTTTTTTTTGCCTAATAGTGAAAGGTGATTTTGTTTTTTGTTTTTTTTTTTATATAATATTTGATTAAAGGAGAGATTAGTTAGATTTCTGTTTCTGTGACAAAAGTCTGTACTGTTAATAATAATTTATTGCTTCTCATATCTTTATAGTGATAACCAACAGCTTAATCAGCATACAGCTTCATCAGCTTTAATATGGCATTTTATGTCCATATAGTACAACCCTAAACGTCACTGATGTGTCCAGAAGCATGAGAAGATGTACTTACTGTGACTTACTGCTGCTACTAGTACTAGTACTCATAATAATAATAATAATAATGAAATGAGATGGTTCTTAATTGAGATGCACATGCTGGAGCAATGTGAAAGTGTGCGAGTTGCATTGTGAAAGTGTGCACAATTTTTCTAAAATAAAGTCTTAAATCATTAGTGAGTACACAAATATCAAGCATCCCCAAATAGTTCCTGCTGTTATAAAACAATGGTTTTCAGCCTGCTTGTCTAAAAAGGCCTTTAACACATTTTTCCATAAATACGAAAGTAAGCTGTGCAACTCAGATACTACTTGGCATTTCTGTCAATTCAAGTCAGTTGTTTTGTGCCAGCCTTTTGTCTGCATGAAGAATTTCAACCTCCACATCAAGCCTCTATGGATCCGTTAAAGAGCAAATCTGATCTAACATCCGCGCTCTGACTTTCCTTATTAGGCAGAACTGGATGCTGTGGACAATCCATAATCCTGACTGATGGCCGCTTTTGCTCTGTAACCTCTATGCAACCTTCCTCCATGGTCAAATCCACACACTGGAACTTGGTGAAAGGCCGTGATCATTCATACCTTGTCTTTCTGTTACAGTATAATGTGTATGGAAGTAGTTTTAGTGTATTTTAGTGTTTCATATTTGTCCATCCTTCACATCAAGCCTGCTAAGGTCGTTAGACACTTTTATTATAATTAGTTCTTTGTCTTTGATTTCTGTTTTTAATTAATGTCATTATTTCTCTATTTGTTGTCCTATGACTCAGTGTCATCCATACAGTTATGCTTGGACAGAGAAAAAAGAAGGACAGACAGAAACATGATGCTGTACGGGTGAGAATGCAGTCTCTCCATCCTTCTCACATTTAAAAACAGCAGCAGAAAAAATTCCTCACGTCCTGTGTCAGCGAATTGGCACTGCTGGGAGATGGGTGCTGAAGAAAGGTCATATCACAGTGGAGAGCTCTCCTGTGGTCGTGATCTGAACTCCAGAGTCATTAGCCAAGCTGTGCGACTGAGACGGCTTCTGCTGGCTGCGTTTCTGTCTGTTCAGTTGGAGAAAAAGGAGGGAAACACTGAGGCTAATTTGGTTGTAGAAGCCGCCAGGCCGGATCCTGTGGAAATTGGTAGTCTCTCACATTCCTGCCTGACCTACAGCATTTGAGGAATGCACACTTGCTTTAATTATGTTTGGCAGATGCTGGACTTCAGCTGATCTGGGGTCGGATAATCATACGAGATGTAACTGTTTAAACTGTCTGCGTGTTAGAGGGGGATTTATGTCATGACTTCTGATTTTGTTTTGCCCCCCAATAATTTGCCTAGCTCTCTCTGAGTGCGTAGGTTGGCTCTCCTTCTTTCCCATCATTCTAATAATAATCCTAGGCAATGCGGATGTCTGTTCTAGATTAGGGGAGACATAGACGGCAGGTGAGAACTGGTCGTGTCTAAGTTGGGGGAAAAAGCATTACCACCATAGGCTCTTAAAACTCTGTGTTTCACAATTATGTCTAAAAAAACATGACAAATACTCGTAGCAGAGTACAACAGAGTAGGGATTTGTTAACCATTCAACACTATACTGAAAATACTTCACTACTGCAGAGCACAAGTGCCTAAATATTTGCATTGTCAAGGATGCGTAGTGAAGGGTATGACTGAGTGCAGCTTTATCTCTAAATAGGCTAGGCTCATGTAAGGTTAAAATATATTTCTCTGACAAACCAAACCTTTAGATTATAAGTTTCCATTATAATACAGTGTCCAGATAAGATGTAGTCACAGGCTTAATTTTCAGGGGGGATGGGGGATTTCAACCCCTACAATAATAGTAACTCAGCCATGTAACCCCCCAATAATTAATTTTGATTGTAGTGATGTGGTTATACAACCCCATTTCTAAAAAAGTTGGGATGCTGGGCAAAATGTAAATAAAAACAAAATACAATGTGCAAATCATTTAAACCCTATATTTCATTGCAAATAGTACAAAGACAACATATCAAATGTTGAAACTGAGAAATTTGATTGTTTTTTGAAAAATATATGCTCATTTTGAATTTGATGCCAACAACACATTCACAAAAAGTTGGGACGGCAGCAACAAAAGGCTGGTAAAATTATGTAATGCTAAAAAAAAACACCTGAAGGTTAATTGGCAACAGGTCAGTAACATGATTGGGTATAAAAAAGCATCCTAGAGAGGCTTCTGAAAACCACTGTCTGTGAAAACGCTCGTCACTGCATCCACAAATGCAGGTTAAAAGTCTTAAACATATAGAATCATATATAAACAGGATCCAGAAATGCTGCCAGCTTCTCTGGGCCCGAGCTTATTTAAATTGGACTGAGGCAAAGTGGAAAGGTGTCCTGTGGTCTGATGAATCAACATTTGAAATTCTTTTTGGAAATCATAGACACTGTGTCCTCCGGGCTAAAGACCACTCAGCTTGTTATCAGTGCACAGTTCAAAAGCCAGTATTCATGATGGTATAGGGGTGCATTAGTGCACATGGCATGGGTGACGTGCACGTCTGTGAAGACATCATTAATGCTGAATGATATATACGTTTTGGCAACATATGCTTCCATCCAGACAACGTCTTTTTCAGTGAAGGCCTTGATTATTTCATAAAGACAATGTCAAACATTCTGCATATATTACAACAGCATTGCTCCATATTAAAAGAGTCCGGGTGCTAAACTGACCTGCCTGCAGTCCAGACCTGTCACCACTGAAAACATTTGGCACATTATGAAATGAAAAATATAAAAAAAGGAGACCCCGAACTGTTGAGCGGCTGAAATCCTATATCAAAAAGAATAGGAAAACATATTACTTTCAAAACTACAGCAATTGGTCTCCTCCCAAACGCTTACAGAGAGTTGTTAAAAGAAGAGGTGATGAAACAGTGGTAAACATGCCCCCGTCCCAACTTTTTTGGGATGTGTTGTTGGCATCAAATTCAAAATGGGCATATATTTTTCAAAAAAACAATAACGTTTCTCAGTTTCAACATTTGATTTGTTGTCTTTGTACTATTTGCATTGAAATATAGGGTTTAAATGATTTGCACATCATTGCATTCTCTTTTTATTTACATTCTGCACAGTGTCCCAACTTTTTGGGAAGTGGGTTTGTAAAACATGATGAAGATGTTGATATAATAAATGCTTCCATAAGGTGTCACTAATAGTAAAAATGATATGATGAAAAAAAAAATTGATGAAAATATTTTAGTTGCCCCCTCGCTTACAGCTCACAGTCCTGACAACACGACATGATACGACGCAAGCAAACGATAATGACAACACTAAAATGCCCCCATTATAATCAGTGAAATTTCTACACCAGCTGCCAGCAGCAGAGTGCAGTGCAGTGGGATAAAATGCAACATTTTTGACAGATGCCTTTTTCTGTTTTTGATGCAACGCATTGCATCGCTCTGCCAGTCCGCCTAAAAGTGGATGAGGAGAAACTCCGCCATGAAGTGGAGAAAAGAAGGATCTGTATTACCCTTCCAGTAAACAATCTACAGAGGTGAATACCGGATGTTCTGAGTCACTGATTCATGCTTTTTTCTTTCGTTCTTTTCTTTCTGTCTTTCTTTCTTACTTTCTTGAGTAATTTTTTCTCCCAAATGCTCGTTTTGATTGATTTTAGATTTTGATTAAAATGTTACACCCCTGATTTCTGCCAGCTCTCCATAATGCTTAATCAATGCCCTCCCCCGCACACGGCATGTATCGTATTAGGCACCAGTCTGCACTGTTGGCAGTGTGGTGATGGAAGCAGTGAAGCTGGGAGACTGCAGAATGCCTGTTGTATATTGATTAAGACTATGAATCTTACAGACTCTCTACTTCAACTCATCCCAGAGGTATTGGAACGGAGCTCCATCCATCTGGCTGCTCCAGAGTGTCCCATTCTATTGGCAGTGCTTGATGGAGATTATACAAGCTGTGTATATGTGTGCAGTTGAATGTTGGTGTCAGCAGTGGATGCACCTCAAATTAGCTGAATTCAGAATTATTAAGGATGTCTGAGTACTTTTGGGTATACTTTTCAGTGTTCTGAATACTTAAAGGGCCCATATCATGAAAAACGTAATTTTCCATCCTCTGAGGCAGCCAGTCAGATATCAGTCTCTGTGGTTCCCAAGTTAATTTCTTTTCACCAGCCATGCTTGAAGAACTCAAGGTGTCTGGTACTGAGACTAGATTTCACCTACCATTGATTTGTTTCCTCATTCAGTCTGCACACAAAGTCACCTGCTGGAGCTGCATTGTCATGCTAGTCTTCAGACATGCTCATCCATCATTATACAGTTGCTAAATCAAGCAGAGGCACGCAACAGCAGCCTACAGCGCAGGGTCAGCATATCAAACAGCACCCAACTGACTATTCATATGAATGAGGCACAATTAAGTCCTGTCAGTTTAATTGGTCTGTCCAACTTAAATAGTATATAAATAAATCAGAGAGTAGTGCTGTGTTCCACAGCAGCCATGAGGCTTTGGCAATTCAGCCAAAGTAGTCCCTCACTGTGGAGTTTAGCAGTAAGCCCATTCCAATGCTAGACACAGCCTGCCTGTGGCCAGACCAGAGGGGGGAAAATGCCCACTGAAAGGCTGGAGAGGATTCAGTAGTGTGTGGATCTTGTTTTGGAAACAGAAAGTTCGGGTTAAGGGTCCTTGGTGTTTAAGCGAGATTCCTATACAAAGGTTAGAAAAAGGTAAGCTGAGCTTTGGGTGTGGACAGCGTACCTTAATGTAAGTGTGCATTGTTGCTAAGCAACTGCCGAAGGGAGTCCCCCCCTTCTCCTACCCCAAAGGAAGGAGAAAATGAGGGAGTGGGAGCCGGAGAGGGGGAGGTACAGTGGGGGGACCACCATCTGTGAAAGAAATCCTCAGAGCTGCTGCTCTGAGCACAGAATTTGGCATGTGTGTGTGCTGAGGTTTAGTAGAGCTTGGGGATCAGTGAGAGGAACCCGCAATAAAATTACTGGGGGGGAAAAAGAGGAGGCCAGTTACCACTTTAGTGAACAAAGGATGAAGGAGAACAAGTGATTCAGAAGCGCAGAAAGCTAGAGCTATCAGACAAAAGACTATGAGGCAGATAAGAGTGACCCCTCAGTTAGTGCGAGGCAATGAATCCTCTATCCACCTTATTTTTCATGTGACTGCTGTATTTTAAATTTATGGCCTACATGTCTAGTTGGGAATGTAAGTGCTAGTGCTTTAGCGATGTCACATGTGCTAGAAGTGTGCTAACTTGTTTTATGTGTCACTATATGACAACACTGGCATTGCCGTTGCGGCTGTGGGCAAGTTAAACCTTTTTAAATTTCTCCATAATTAATTTGTTAAGATGTAAACAGTCATTCCGAGTGATTTAATGTGAAATACTTCATTCTAAAGAAACTTGTTTTTAAAACACATTCATGGTGGAGAGGAACATACACATTGTTATAGGGCAAAATAGTCCCCGAAGAAAGCTTATTTTTTCAGACTGAGCACTATTTTGCTATTATGAACAGTGCATATAAAAAAGCTCAGAGGACAGATGAAGGTCCATTTCTTGTAAGAGATTTAAGCAATAGAACACGAGAGGGAGTGTGTTATCGCGAGCCTTCGGCTCGTGTCTGTGACCAAATCACAGCCGTGATGTTATCACAATAACACACGACCTTTAGTGTTCTATTCCTTTTATACAACAGTTAAATAAATAAAGTAAGAAATAAATAAATTGGGCTGTGAACGTGTCGTTTAATATGTTAGCAATTCCTTCCGTCAAATTATAGTTCCTTAACAAGCAGCTCGTTGCTACGTCAGAGTAACGAGCTCCGCTCACTCGCTGCACAGCCGGCAGTTCACTCTCCAGCTCCTTACACTAAATTCCGAACCTGTCATCACCACTGAGCAAGTTTTTTGTTTTTTATTGCGGCAGTTTTATGGCTCAGTCCGATTTGGCCAGACTCTGAGGATGAGACTACACGTTTGGCGAATGGTATTCGGATCATTTCTGGTTAATTCCAGGTTGTTTAGATGTTCTTCTGTCACAGCTGCTGACGGAAAAGCTGCTCAGTGGTAATGACAGTTTGGGAATTTAGTGTAGTCTCATCTTCAGAGTCCGACCAAATCGGCTGTAGGTCAAATGTGATCTTAAGTGTCCATTTTCTGTTTGTGCACAAAGTAAGAAGTAAAAACGTTCAAATGTCTTGAGCATCTCCTACAGCTGTCAGACTCATTGCTTAGCAACAGCGTCTTAGAAGAGTGATACGGCGTTAGTGAAAAACCTGTGATGTTATGGCAAAATAACAGCACAGTTAGAACACTTTTCAACTATCAGCTTGCGTGGCCGGAACTAACTGTTAGTGTTGTTGTAAATGTTGTAGTCGCAACCCCTTGTTCCTTTCACTACCATTATAAAGAAAAAAAGAGTCAATACATTTTTCTTCAGTATACCATTTCACATTGAAATACTCTGAATGACTTTGATTACATCTCACCAATTGAAGTGTGCAGAAACTTTAAAAAAGTCAAATTCGCCTTTAAGCCTGAAAGTATGGCAAGAACAGAAATGGTCTGAACATATACCTAAGCGCAGCACTTCAGAGGACATATGAATGTCACATCATAATCGCTGTTTGAAAAGGCCCAGTAGTTACTGTTGCAATCCATGCCCATTCAATCCAGCCACATGACAAATTGCCATTTGAAGATTAGTGACTGCTATTCACAGACTTTCTTTAACTGCTTTACACTCAAGTGTACGTGCAATATATATTTATATCGAACAAACAAGTCATTTAAGAAGGCTGTAAATAGAATTCTCAGGCTAGTTCGCCTTTCTCTCCCACAGGTTCAAGCTTTGTCTGTTGACAGATACAGACATCAGCACACAAGCATGCAAGCAATCAAACAATAAATACTCATTGCATTCATGTATTTACACGTTTATATCATATTTCATGCAAAGCATCATGGGGCATTGGAATAAAGGGGTAATTGTATTGGTATCAGACAACAAAAAGGATTTTTAGTTTTAACAGTGTTGTTGAATAACACAAACTTGTATGTCATTCACCAGTTTGAAAGAATACTTCAGAATACATAAAATAGAAACTGATAGTAAGCTTTCTTTTTCTGTCTGGTTACCATTTACAGTTCTAAGCTTCACATCTGATGTGTAGGTTTGAAAGAAGAAAACAGCCCAAACAAACAAGCATATAATAATTGGTAGTCTGATTTGTGCACATAAGGGTCTCCATTGTGTTTGTTTTGCTTGTATACCTTGTTGTTTGTAAATAGTGATGTTTGGCAGGTTTTATGACTGTTTTAATTTGTACTTTTTAATGAGCGCTGTGTTACGGTGCATTTTGGCGGACATCTGGTCAGGGACAACAGATGTTAAAATGAAAAATTAGCCTCTTGGGCTAACTATGGCTCATGTACAGTTGTGTTGATATTGTTTATTCATGAGCACTGTCCCTTGACAGATAAAGTAGTAAAATAAATACATAAATAATAGGGAAATAAAGTACAGGTGGTTGACTAACAGAATTTTGGCTGATTTATTTGAATTAGAGAGGGCAGCACTGTGTGGGTCGGAGACCAGCACTCCTGTTCTGCTTTGAGGAGCAGGGCCTCTTAGTGCTGGTTTGCTTTACAGAGAGCAAGTGACAGTGTGTATAGCCTTCACACATAAGCCTTATATGGTGGCCTGTCACGCGTTGATTTAAACGCTAGCATGTCGCCGCTTACAAAGTAGTGTCCTGACCTCTCTTCCTCTCAGCCATCACTTCCCAACCCGCTGCATGTCTGGTACCCTCGCTATTAAAGCTTCCCATCCCATCATCGATTCTAACTCTCTCTAACTCTAAATTCTACTTAACCCAATACAGTTGAATGATTTTGGAATTTTAGAATTGATTCAAATCACTTATAATAGTGTTCAATACAGTGTGTGCTCATTTATTTGACTTAGGCTTAGTGTTTTTTGGTTGTACTTTTTAGTTGTCTGTATTGACAACTCTGTAAATTAAGGATGTCATGATAAGCATGTTAATATTCTTTTTTTTCTGTACGGGGGTTGTGAGGTGATATGCGCTATAAATTGAATGCAGTTATAAAATGCATGATAACAGGAATGGTTTCCATAGTTCTGTTTGGCACGTGATTTACACAAAAAACATATACTGCACAGCTCTAGAAAAAAGGTAGGTTAGCCTACCTTAAATGATTGATTAGCCAAGCTGTTTGAAATAATGAGGCTTCTCATTCGAGTTCAGTAACGATGAGCAAAGAGTCTGTGGACCGAATGGTGACAGAGTGCTGACAATTCTTAATGCTTGGATCAAATGCCCAGGCTAATACCTCAAGTATGCCCTAAATAAAACTCATTTGCGAAGACTGAATGTGTCAGTTACCAGCGTGAGGGGAAAACGTGAAGCTAAAGTTATCCAGCTTTTTAGATTCAATTTATTTCTATTTCTCCTTAAATGGAGCAACAGTTACATGTGTCTGCTGTTCATTTAAGGTGGAAAGGAAATTTTCAATGAGGAGCTGATGAATAGGAAGCCAACGTCAGCCTTGTGGAGAAAACAGTCACAAGTCTCAGCAGCCGCTTCTCCCCACAAAATTCAAGCAGATGCTAAGTTTCTATTCCGTACATGCAAAATAAATAATTCGGTTTCTAGGGATGTGAATAGCTAGCAATTTGCACCTCTGTTCAGTTGTAGTGTTCACCTTTATTTGGTTGTAGAGTCCACCTCTATTCAGCCTTGGAGTCCACCTTAATTCAGTTGTGGATTTTGCAGTTTGCTGGGAGTAACTGACCCACGTAAGGAAGTCCCCTCTTGCTCATTTCAGCCAGAAAGTGAGAGAACGAACTTGCTAAGTTCAAAAAGACAAAGTGTTATCAGTGAATCATTTCTTAAAGAATCATAATTGAATCGAATCTTTATGAGGCCAGCAGAAATGGCATAACGCTAATTGCTGTTAAGCCGATATCTGCAGAAAATGCTGGATGGGATACTGGAGGGGAAAAAAAGCATGAATGTGATCCAGTCCTGTAGCTAATTTAATCTGAAGTAGCACTCACTCACTCACTCTGTGTGATGAGATGTTGTTTGTTGTATCTTTCTTCCTGTGGGGTAGAAGAGTGCTTATTTTAAGTGAAGAGTGAAGTGCTTCCAATTTAAAATAGCTCATTTTAAAGCTTAGTATTTTTTTGTATGTTTTTATAATAATAATAATAATAATAATAAACAGAAAAACTAAGTTTAAAAAAAAATGAAAGGAAATCCAATTATTGTCCGTAACAGAAGTTGCAGCAGTAAAATGGTGCAAGATATAACGAAGGATCCTCATTCTGAAGATCAAGCAAAGGCATCAGATTAACATATGAGAGTATAGGGTGCCTTCTTTTATAGAACTGAATTGTGGAGCCTCTTAAGCTAAGCAAGACAAGTAAAGGAAGGAGATGAGATCCTTTAACCATAAAGAATAAGAGGGTGGATTGATTTAGGGCGTTTCTAGTGGAGTAAAATTCTCCTGCAGGCTATTAGAAGGCAAGCGCTAAAACATCCTCCTTCCTTTTAGTAAGATTAGGTGTTCCTGAGGAGACACCAAAGATGACGATTCAAGGACAAGATTAAAGAGGCATTTTTAAGGCCTTGGACATTATGTTGAAAAAATACAACCAGTCTTGTTAAAACTTAGGACAGGACAAAAACGTGAGTATGATCTGCTGGTGACAGAAGGTGTCTATAATAAGCTTGATCCACACCTGGGAAGACTTGCTGAGCTCGGCTTTAGTAAAATTAATCCTATATATCAGAGTAAGCCATGCATGGGTTGAGGTGAAGTTCACCACAGTCAAAGCTTCCTGCCACCAGACCTTACCCAGGTCATCTCGAGCTCAAGAAAAAGTAAGGAAGGTCCTGTTTCAATCTTTTGTTTCATTTTGGTGCTCTGCTTACCTTGCTGTTGTAGAGGAGCCAGAATTACATACTACATTATCCAAATCTTGCAGCAGTGAGGAGCATTTTAAGAAGGTAGCAAAGTGGTCTAAATGTTTACAGTCCAGTACAGTTCACAGCATTCAAAACTGAAAGAAAGAAGCAGCTACTGTGCATGTGTTACAGCAATATGAAATCAGACTATAAAATGGTTATTTCTTGTAAGTCTTCCACAAAAAACAATAGTAAATCATTTCAGAGTATATAACCATGCACAATTCAAAGATTTTACTGCATATGAAAGTAACCAGTAGCCACATCCTGGATCAGCTGGATCATATTTAACAGTAAGCCAAAAATCTAAACATATCAGTCCAGAATGTCACAGTATGCAGTGATTATTTGGTAATGTTACTGTAGTAGTTAGTAGCCCATCATATCTTGCAAAATGTTATCTATGAGAACACAAAGATTGGATTAGATTCAGTATCAGCCAATACTCAGTGTTAAAGAATCTGAATCTGATTGGAAGGCTAGAGTGGGGGCTGAATTGGGACACCAATTCAATTTTAAGATGATGCCTAAAGAACAGTTATTTTATATAGTAAATTGATTCAGAACAGCCACCCAACAAAACTATGCAGCTGACAGCAGTCCTGTGGTCAGAAATTGATCACTGATTAAGGTCTAGACACACTGAGAACTATGTAAGGATCATTCGTCTGAAAGCATATATCCCTGCTTCTAAAACAGGCATTAATACATGCCATATGTGAGTTGGTGTGCATGGAAACAATATTATTTTTGCTATGCTGAGGTCTTTAAAAAGGTTTTAAAAAGCATTGAATTTGATCTCAAAACTTGTGCAGGAACCGTGGTTTCATTCTTTTTCTATAGTGTTGTTTTTTGTTGTTGTAACCTTTTCCTTGTCTTATTATATTTCCACTCTTTCTGCTAAGACCACACACGCACAGACACATGCACACAATCCTGGAACAAATGGCTAAAAAATGGCTAAAAAGAAATGTCAAGAGGGAGTCAAGGCCAGCTTGTATGATTTAGAATCCGTCTTATAAGTGGTCTGTGTATATATGTGTGTGTGTGTGTGTGTGTGTGTATATATGTATATATATATATATATATATGTGTGTGTGTGTGTCTGTGTCTGTGTCTGTGTGTCTGTGTGTGTGTCTGTCTGACTGACTGACTGTTCTCAGCAGACTGCGGTGCCCCTCCTCCCTGACCTGTGACAGACATACAAGCAGACGGTAGACTCAGACACCCCTGACCCACATTGAGCCCACTCTGTCTGTGTGTGGTGTCTTCAGCATGGAGAGTGTGCACATGTAGGAGAGCAGCATTCTCTAAAACAAACCCATTTCTTCTAAAATACTACAGCCTTTCAGTTGCGATTTCAACACAGGACACATCACACAGGTCAATCACTCGAGCAGTGTTTTCGGTCTTACTCAGGCTGATAGAAAAGTACCATTCATTACCGCATTGGGGATGTAAAACCAGATCAGAAAAACTCTTTTGGTTTCATAATTCATCAGTGGCACCACAGGAGAATTCCCACCATACTCAGAAAAGATATTCCATTCTTCTAACGTTCTAACGTAGGCGTGTAATACAGATAGAATATTATCTATGATATGAAACATTTTTACACATCAAAGAAGTTAAATGTGTATATAGTGTATATAGCGAGATATAATATTGTCTTTGGGTGAATCATCACATTTTTTAACTTGGGCCATGACTTTGGAGCTTGGTTATATTGCAGGAAGATTGCAGTGGCAAGCTTGTTTATGAAACACGACCTGACCTTGATTTAATCCAAAGAGACAATACACACCATGTGGTTAACACTGAGGGAGTATTCCTCAATCATGACGTATGATATTAATGCTCGTATAATAAATATGCTTTGCATATTTCTGATGCTTTTTGAGATATCTGGCTTCTAAGTTACAAATTTGTGCATTAGTGTTAAAGGGCCCTCACAAAAAACACAGAATTTTAAAATATATTGTACTGTACTATATGGACTATACTGTCCACGTATGGAAACTAAGGCTGGTGTGAATTAACTGTTTTTGTGATGTCACAGAACGAACCTGTTTACATACATCTGCTTATTTAGCCTACAGCACTTTAGCCCTGTCCATTCATGATGAAGTTATAAGAAGTGTTTCAGCTGGCTTTTTAAATGAGGCCCAACTCATGGCAGTAGAGATCATTTACATACAGTACTGTGCACCTTTCATTTATTTTTTATAAATCAGTACAAGCAATATTAAGTACACATTATTTATTCTTCAGGAGATCTTTCTGAAGAGCCCTCTTTCATACGAAAGGGGAGAGTCCAAGGAAAATAACTGGAAAAAAAAAGTGTTTTCCAAAGTGTGGTTCAAAAAATGGATAAGATACAGAGAAAATGGCACTCATAACCATGCAAGACCTTATAGACCACCAAAACTATCACCATCAGATAAACAGTACTTTTATCTTTCGACAGAGAGGAGAAAATCAAGCTCCACTCTTGCTTCAGATCTGAAAAAATCCACAGGAGTGTCTTCCACTGTGAGAAGACAGCCCAACACTATGGGTCTGAAAGGATGTGTAGCTGTCAAGAAGCCCTTACTGAGAAAAAGGAACTGGGCACAAAAAAGAAGAAAATTTGTAAATCAAACAAAGAATCTGCTGGTGTTCTCAGAACAATAACCTGCCACCCCAGAGGCCAGACCTCAACATCACTGAATATGTCTGGGATTACTTGGATTGTGAGAAGAAGAAAATGCAACCAACTTCTAAGACTGAACTTCAGAGATGTGATCCCTGCAGATTTCTTTAAAAACTGAAAGCAAGTAAAGGCAAAGTGTGGACTGTAATTTTCTGTTAAATATAATTCCTTTTTTCTAACTGTGAGGAATCCACTTTTTGACTGGAAATTCAATAAATGAAAGGGTGTTCTCTGACATTTGCACGGTACTGTTAAAGGCACACTAACAAAAACAGCCTGTTGGTGATAAAGAGAGGTTGATAATTGGTCAGGTAAAAGTTAATTATGACTTTTTGGTGCGTAAAACCACACAAATATAGGTGAAATAAAATACAAGAAAAGTATTGAATATTACCTCTTTAATGCAGCAGCACCTTGTGTTATTGGTAAAGAAGAGTAGCAGAATGCACTTCAGGCAGTGAGGCCAAATAAAGTCTCTTATTTCTCTCTCTCTCTCTCTCTCTCTCTCTCTCTCTCTTCTCTTTTAAAAAATCTAACAGCTGAATTAGACGAAAATTCTGAAACTCATTACGTGCAATGGGGTTGCCTGTAGTCCTGGCACGATCATATGCACTCCATCCTGCATTTCAAAGCGCGTTGGCTTGATGCTGCTGACTAAAAAAGTCTTTTACTTGCTGCCCTCTCTGCTGATGTTTATTCTCTAAATGAGGAGTGAATTACAGGAGTCTCAAAGGCCCCAAGGTTTAGATGCCCGTTACTCTGACCACCCTGCAGGACCTTTATTAAGATACACAAGTAGAGCTCTTCCACAGCCTCACTCTTAGCCTGCTGAATGCTGTTTTGAGGTGTTTTCTGCTTGTTCAGCCACTTACTCCTTTCTCATTCATTAGCGTAAGCATTTTGCTGGCAATAATCAGGGGACCAAGCATTTTTACTTGTGCACATGCATTAAGGTATTCATGTTGCTGATGTTAAAGGCTGCACAAGGTGCAGTTAGTATGCATATGGTGTCATAGAGTGTGTGTTGTTTCTATTCTGTTATGTTTTAGAAGCTGTAGGCTTTGCTCTAGACGCAGTGTTGAACTGTGTTGCATAATGCATGTGCCTGTATCAGTGTTTGTGTGATGCTTTCAAGATGGAGAGGCAGTGTCTCTTACATGTATCAGGTAGCTTGTTTGTGTCTGTATGTGTGAAAGAGTGATAGAAAGAGAGAGGTGGGGGTCCTGTTGATTCTCTTTTCTGGCACTGGCCCGTGCGCAGCAGGAGCTTTCTGAAGGCTGAAGGCAGTGATTTGAGTAGTAATGCACTTGCAGTAAACCTTCCCCTGCGAGTGAACCCAGTCCCAGCTTTCCCTGGAATGAAAGAGAGCAACAGTCATGGGGCCTAATGAAAGCCAGCGTAACTTTTAGAAACACGTTGTGAATGTTGTTATTCCAATGTCAAGACAGAATCATTCAACTAAAGCACAGGCTCAAGTGGATGTAATTGTAAAAAGTCCTCAGTTGGCAGGTAGCACAGCAGCTTTGGAGCACAGCGGAAGCAAATTGTTATAGTGGTTTCCAGTTCCTTAAAGGGGCAATCTGGCCTAAATCTACCATTTAATATGTTATAGGTTATGTTATTGTAATGTGCGCACATCCCCAGCCTTAGCAGTTTGGCAGAATTCACAATTTTGTATCCTTTTTGTGTTTTTGTCTGTGAAATGTTTTCATCATCGAGGATTTGACCGCATCTCAGTCTCTTCTCTTGGATTCCAGATGAATCCGGGCTCTGTGTAAAATTCAAAGGCATCAAAAGGAGAAAATGAATCTAACTACATAAATAACAGCAGGCTAACAAAGACCAATAAATGTTGACCGTTTTAATAGCTGTTTTGCGCAGCTGGGAGTGTCCTTTCAACTGCCCAATAAACCCTTCTCTGTTTTATTTTTTTTGTCCATTGATCTGGTGAAATCAATTGTTTTTAAAATAAGTTGTTGGATGTGATCTCCTGAACTAAATAAAAGTTTCACTGTGTAAAGCCAGCTGTAGGTTCTTAAAATATCCAATAAGGTACTCAGTGAAGTTAAAATGATCTCAGTGAACCCCCCATATAATAAGGTTACTGAAAGGACCCTTGAAAGTCTACAAGCTCTAGCAGGAACCTCTATCTCATTGTATTCCATCAAGCACCATGCCTCAGCTTTAGCTCAGCTATTGTAGGCTGGCTTTACACAGTGAAATGTTATGCATGTTCATTAGTTGCATGTTGAGTTGCACGCAACATAATTTCTGTGCAACTTGACAGTTACGCGAAGCACTTCAAAAACACTTAGGCAACTAACTGAATAGGTGAGTCCTGTGCAGAATTACAGTAAAGGCTGCATTTAATTCTTACTGCATGCTCCTTACATGCTACTCTTGATGTTTAATGTCTGTTTTCTTTGTTCGTTCCAGCTTATTAGTGTGACCCACAACACTTTTGAAACAGTTTCAAAATGACATTATTTGAAGACGTTATTTAAATCACGTTATTGCCTCTAGTAATTGTTAATCCGTTGGTATGACTCTGTGTTTAGGGAGTGGCTTACCGTCAACAGTCTTCGGTGATCTGTTATGCCCATCAGGTCTATTGCCTTTGGTGTTTTCCTCATTAGCCCACCCACTCTGTTTCTCCGGAATACAGTCTTTCAGCCCCGGTGTCTTCTATTTGTCACAACATGCTTTTTGCCCTGCCTTCAGTCATATTACAAACACTAAAATGTCAATGCTTTTAATAGATGTGATATCTTTTATGATATCTTTAATAATATTGTACCTTTCATACTTTAAAAATGGACCTCAAAGTGCTTCACAGTATAGTTAATGATGATGTTATGAGGGAGTTTCCTGCGAAGCCCAATTGAACTATAGTCTTGCTAAGTCAGTACTTATGTAATTAATTCATTTGTTTAGTGAGCAAAAGGTCAACACAGGATGCATAAATTAATTTTATTAAATTAATATTTCTTCCAAAATGTTAATAAGTTTAAACTTGGACAGATTAGGGTTTAGCTCATTGATTATACTTGCAGTCATCATCAGTCATTTCAGTTACATTTAATAACATTTAACTGCTCATTTTCCTTCTCAGATATAAAATCTTTGAGGTAAACAGTCATTAAAATATATGTATTTTTTGGATTGTTTGAAAAGTGGAACCTGTTTTATACATTGATATGCAGGCACACCTGCCTCCTGATTGGGTAGACACATCTTGTCAGCCAGATTAATTTACATAAAATTGAGATCCTCTCAACTTTTGATGCACCACATCCCCCAAATTCAGTGCGCCGGACCCATTGTACACTGTGCAGCCATGTCGGGCAGTACCGATACTTTCCGTTGAAAACGAATTGGATCCCTTGCGCAGACGTGTTGGAGCAATGCAAATGCAGCATAAGGCAGTGTACATAACACAGCATTTGTTTAAGAAAAATTAAAAGAAAAAATGAGTAGAGAAATTAAGAAAGCATTAAATTAGAAACCAAATAGAATGAAAATAAACATTGAGTAAAAATGGAAGTTACATACAAAAGGTACAATATATATGAAGTTCAACTAAAAATGGTAAACTAAATAAAAATGTTTTCATTTGTTTTTGAAAATCAGTAAGGTTATGTGCGTAAGTGTATAAGTAATGAGTGCGCAAGTAAAGGAGTGCGCAAGTAACGAGTTTCAAGTCTTCGGTGTGTAGCAAGCTGCTTCACCTGTCTTTTTATGCGCTTTTTTGTTGTTATTGATTTTTTTTTGTTTGTTTTTTTTTCTGGGAATATTCAATAAAATTCAATAAAGCAGCACTTGATGATCTTAAAAACCTAGTCCAGCTTAGCGGTTTTTCGTATTTGTTAATACTTGTGTGGTGCTAAATGTTTGCGTGCATGTTTGTGTGGTATAAGCGAGAGAACGCGATGCAGGTCGTTGTGGTCAGACAGTGTGACTCAGTTCCAGTGTCAGGGCTCTCTTCAGGCTGTCTGTGTCCTGTCATTCAAGCACAGCTATAGGTTAGGGCACGTCACACTGATCCAGAGTGACAACCAAACCTTTCCATAGCACCCCAACCCAAAACTACAACCGCCACATCCTCCCTATATTTTGCTTTCTCCTGTTCAGATGTTTTTTTTTTCTTCACTTTGTTGTGTCAGTAGACTTGACTATACACCATTGATTGTAATCTGAATAAAGACATAATCTTAGTCAGAATTCCACATAGTACAGAAAAAATATGAGCATCAAAATGATTAACAGGATACTGATTTGACAGGTGGTTGAGGAAAATTGAAAATGTCAGTGTCAGCAGTGTCCTTGCTGCATGTGACCCTTCCACCATCATCACATCAAATAATTATGGCCCACATTGTATTAAACAATCACTGAAAGCAGTGATCTAGTGTTTTATGTCCTAGTGTTCTACTGTAATAGTGAGAGTAGCATATAAGGGTGCACAGTGATATCAGCATCATATCGGTACTGACAGATTATTGGAAAATTTTCTGACCAATATTTCAAAATAATATTTGTTGGTGTATTTATTGTATGCTGGGAGCAGAACGTTTAGGCAGTGCTGGGCTTCTGAGCTAAAATATGTGCCTATTACTCATTTTACTACATTTGTAAACCTCTAAAAACAAGTGTTACATTTCTCAATAATGATAATCCGAGTAAGCTGAAAAAAACAATACTGGCTTTATTTAATTTAATGTGTTTATCAGTTCCACATGAACAAAATATTACATCAGCTCAGTGCTTGCCAAAAAAATGAGTCAACTAAAGGAAAAAATTGTTGATGTAACGTTGTATTCGTGTGGAACCAGTGTACAAGTTTGGATTAAGTAAACTCAGCATTCTGTTGTTTTCAGTGTAGATGTAGTGCCAGTTTCTGCATTTTTTAAATGTTATATACCAGTATCAGCATGAAATATGTGCATGTACATTTATGTATATATGAAGCATATTGGCTATCAGTGATGGCCCAGAATTTCCATATCAGTGCATCCCTACCTACTGTCAGGCAAAAACAAATTATCTTTTATTTATTTATTTTATTTTTTTTTTACTTTTTTTGGTATAGTTTGAAAACTCCAGCGACCCTTTGTGTTAAAATTTAATGATAAACGGACCAACAGAAATGTTCCAAAATCACAAGATTTTTTTTTCCTGTGAAGTTCCAGTTTTGGAGATATGAGGTTTTGGGCATTATGCTAGGGGTAAGAGGTTTACTGGTATGGTAAGTGAATTCTTGACGTTGTCTTATGATGTAGAATTTTCTATATTGTAATTACAGTAAACAGTGAGCAGACAGTGCCCAAAAATAACTCTTAAAAACTCAATGAAAAGCTAATTCTAGACTGGAAGCAAATCGGCTGCTGCAGTGCGCCTGTGTAGCTTTTGGTACTGGCTACTTACATCAATATTTAAGTGTATTTTTGAAGTTTGCCCTGTGCAACGTGCTAATTTTTCACTCGCAACTGGTGTGAAAACAAAAAGTGACTCAAATGTTCCGCTTTGCCAGCTGTACCAGGTTGGTGCAGGTTATTACTATGGATGAGGAAGTAAAAGTAACAGGACTGAGGTTGTAGAAGAGAAGAACTATCCATCATTTGTTGTATTGTTATTGCCTATATAGTGAGGAAATACTGCGATATAAATTTAAGCTTATGTTTCCGACTGCTAATACATGCAGCCAGGATCTCAACCACAAAACACATCTCTACACCACCTCTGTTTGTTAGCCTCCTTTATCCACTCTGTTCCTGGGCTGTTGCATCCCTGCAGAGAATGCAGGGGGGTGAGGAGGGGCTGGGCTAATGTGGGCCTATATCACCTACCTGGGGGTCAGATTGGGCATTCAGGCAATACTGTGGCAGATGAATTAGTGGAGCGCCTCCGAGGCCCAGCCCGGAGCTCCAGACACTCAGTGAGTGGTGAGCGGGGCGGGCAAACCCACTAGACTGGAGGTAATTGGACTGGGATTCTCTTGGAGCTAAGCGTCATGGCGAATTGCATTGGTGCCTGGAGCGAGTGGGAGAGAATAGCCTGTAGACAGCTGTTAGGAAGCCCAGCAAGAGAGAAAGAATTTGTCGTTCTCCTGAGAGACTCTTTAAAGCGTCAACCACGTTTTACTGAAGCGCTTCGGAAGATTCATTACAGAAAGGAACAACCCCAGCAGGATTTGTGCTTGCAGT
Source organism: Colossoma macropomum (assembly GCF_904425465.1). Taxonomy (NCBI): domain Eukaryota; kingdom Metazoa; phylum Chordata; class Actinopteri; order Characiformes; family Serrasalmidae; genus Colossoma; species Colossoma macropomum. Next base: position 17,256,138 of record NW_023494794.1, on the reverse strand, counting down.
GGATGTGATGTAGCATAACTTTGTCGTCTTTTCTTTTTCACAAAAGACTAAGCCTCCAGTCCGTGGCTATGCATTGCTTGCCCTGCTGCAATATTGGGTTATCAAACCATTATGGTGACCACTGGACCGAAGCTTTCCGGGTTACGCTGTAAAGCGGCAAAATTGTGGGGTTGTAATACACTCAAAGTAAACCTCTGCCCCCTTTATTTATTTATCCTGCAAAGCTGACCCCATGTGTCTGGGTAGTGGCTGGCTGTATTGATTACACACCATGTTGGGAGATTGGAAATCAAAATGAGTCTATCTAACCTCAGCCAGAAGCTTTCAAACAATTATATAATCATATAGCACATTTTCTTGCGTTTTAAAATAAGAGTCTCATGTGGTATGTCAACATTGACAAAGATTAATGTTTATTTTACAGTGTACCATTTATGTCCATACATGGAAACTAAGCTGCACAAACAACCTGTTTTGAATGCATCTTATTGCAAAAACTATATATATATTTTAGCCCTGCCCAATTATAGTGAGGTTATAATCAGCGTTTCTGTCTCGTCTGCTTTTTTGGAATGAGAATTAAAATGGGCATTTACATATTTCAGCTTCTATATCATTTCTCTTTTAGTGTGTGCATAATTTGACATTGTGGGCCAATAATGAACTTGAACTTGAACATCTGAAATTGTAATGTCCAGACGTTTACATTTTAGATGCCTGTGGTTAGATGAAGCTCAAACATGGCCAAAACCCCAGCACTGCAGATAGTATTAACTTCTGAAAACATGTCTAATTGCTACAGGTTGTGGATAAGAGCCCCTAACCTTACCTTTACGATAGTGGCACAAGCAGAATACAAAAAACAAACAAGAAAGAAATTATTGGAACTGGATCGAGCTAAACAAAGCTGATACCCTATCCATTTAAACATTCTGGAAAGGGACATTCCTACCATTGGTTGTTATTAACTACTTTGAATCCACAGTGAATTCACAATTTCAATTGTTTTAATAATGACCTGTGTAGAGACTAAGGGTTGTGGTGGCTTGGAACATCTGTTACTCTAGTGCTACTCTAACGCTTTCTGGAGTGACTGGTGCAGTCTGGGAAATGCCCCACTTCTGTGCACTCTGGCATGTCTAATAAGCATGTAGCACTGTCTTAGTGAAGAAGCCTTTTAGTGACAAGTCTTGTTAATTGACAAGCTTTTGTGTTTTGCTGTCATTGCGGCCTTTTCAGCGACCTCGATAGGAATTCGTTAAGTGATATGGTTGGAGATTAGCCGTATATGAAAAGGCTCCTCGACTTAAAAGATTTATTCATTTCTGTTGGATAATGTTCTCATTTGAAAGTCTAAAAAGCTGCTTCTGAGTTTTCTCACTCTTTGCATCAGTGACTGACATGCAAATTAATGACACTATGCAGTTTGGCCACTGAAGTAGAAGTGAACTGAAGTGAACTGGCTACAGTATGTTGGGACTGAAGAGCTCATTAATGGTATATAGAAGGCAAATCCTTGATGGCACAAGCCTGTGTATTGGTGCTGATGGACTTGCTGAAAGCCCGACTTCAGCCAGACCTAATCTTATCATTCATCTTCTCTGATGAGTCACACTTCTGCACTGGCGAGTTCAGCTCCTATCCTGAGAGAGCCTCATTGATGAGCTTGTGATGCCTCCAGTGGACCATATCTGTCAGGCAGATATATTATGCAGAGAGAGTAGATAATGTTGGCATTCTTTCTGCACTTTATAGATCTTCCTTCTACATCTATAGATCTGTAGATATAGTGGGGCTGAGTTCAAAATATCGATCCTGTAATGTATCTGTTCATTTGATGCGCTTGGTCATTCAATTTTTGTGTTCCTTCAAATTCTGTTAAGTTAAACATGTATGCATGCTTTTTTTCTGTGATTAGTGTAGTGGCAAGTAATGTTACTGACTCTGCAAAACAAAGTGTTTGTATGAGCCAAAAAATAAGACAGTATGAAATCTAAATAGAATTAAAATTAGTGTTGCACTGATACCGTATACGTATCAGAGCTGATAGTGTCATTAGAGAATACTTATATGTGAAGCAATTTCTGATACATATGTGCCAGTAGATGGACTTTAACTGAAGAAAGCTATAGTAGCGACAATAGAAGTGTTCTGAAATTCTTCCTAAGGCATTAGCTTTGTCATAGCCTTTAAACTAGTGTGCTACAAATAAGCACAGATGACGCAATGTACAAACAAAAACCTTTACCTGAATGGCATCTTTCAATAATCACTCATATCCCACTTTGTAGTAGTTTGCAGTCTGAGGTTAAGTTAATCCAGTTTGTTATTGAGGGAGCGAACAGCGAGAAATGCATGGAAGGAACAGCTGGTCTCTTGAGGGTAACAGTAGCTTTTTGTCTTGGTTTAGCATTTAGCATAGCATTTCTGTTTTCACCATCTGTGGTGCATCGGAGAACACTGTGGTCAGGTCCCGGTGTTCAGATTAAGCTGAAAATCTGAAACCAGTGACTAATGATAGCATGAATCACTGTATAATTTACTAGTCCAGCAGTGTCTGACGCTTGTGGATGTGAAAACATGACTTGAGAAATTTTGACACGATGCCAGAGAAGCTGCTGCGTGCCTACGCATACACACCATTGTTCAGTTTTGTTTTGATGTTTTACTCAATAAAAATATGTTGAATTTATTTAAATTGTTAATAGGAATGCAATAGTACCACTTTTTCCCTTCCAACACAATACCTGCTCCTTAAATATAGACTGATACCGAGTACCGACACCAATACTAAAGCTCTCCAACCAAACTAGCTTAAAAGTCCTGATATTTATACAGTTCCACTTTTTGTCTAGTCTCGCAATCCAGAATTCTACCTATTGTCAGAGAGTCTGGTGCATTTTGTCGCTTAATGTGGCCAAGATCTGCCTACTTAGACAGGAGCAGTCATTTGACTGACATGCAGAATAACCAACCACAGCCAGGTTGCTGTTTGCATTTGTGTTTGTCTTCATACTGATAAAACTTCCTGAATGGAAGTACGTACACATGGACATGTGCATAGCCGATCTAATTGCAGCTGCCAAATTATTTGTGTGGAGCATCTGAAGCTGAGACTATCCCTCGTTTAATGCTCTCAATTCAATTTATTGAGGCCTGGAGTCATGTGGCTTAGACTTTTAATATATTTAAGAATTATTTTATTCTTAAACCAAGTTTGCTTCTCACCCAGAACAGTAGACCACTTGGGAAAGTGCAACTATAGGCCTCTGGTACAAGTGCAGTAGTTGTAGTACAGTGTGCAGATATTCAGGCCACTGCAGAATGTGTATGATGATGATGTGTTGGTCTGCATTTCATTCTTTTGTACTCTTGCCTAGATTTGCATAATTCCTTTGGATATGAGCTGAGAGCTTTTGTTAGCGTGTCATTGTCAATGATGGACTGTTGCTGTTTCTGTGGTAGAGCTGCTGTGAATCTTTTCAGCCTCTTTTGGTACCGTATCCTAAAACCCAAATTTGCAGCATGAATAAATGAGTCATCATTTAACATGAGTCATCCCAACCAAGATTAGATTTATATCAGATGAATCTAATCCTATTCACGCAGTCCTCCTTTTAAACCAGATTGTATTATGCCTTAGCTGCATTATCCATATTATATAGTGTTAGTGTGCGACTGCTAGCTTTCTGTTCATGAGCCATTTTGGTCAAAGTGTTCCTTTAAGAGTTTTTATAAATCTTCCAGTGGCAGTATTGGCCTGGGTATATGACAGGATGCCAGGTTACTGAGAGGTCGGAGGTACAGCAAGTACAGCAGAGATCACCGCACTCCAGAACACTGTGATGAATCGGCTTCCTCTAAAACACACGCAGCAGTCCATCATTCCCCCTGCTGCTCAGTGGCTCTGCTCCATCACTGAAATGACATTTACAGTTCTGAGGGAGAAAAGTAGTAGAACCAGGTTTAATATAAACTAGCATTTTGACCAGTTTTTCTTCTGAATTCTGAATCGATTTAGTGATGTACTGCATGCGAACACTGAAATCACTTTTCCGGTATACGTTATTCATCATAAGAAGGCTGAGAAAATGTCTAAGCTAACAATTTAGTGATTTGCAGTGGTTTGGCTTGTGTTTGCAAGTAAGTATATTATATGATATATTGTTAAGAACATGGCTGAGAAAGCAGAGATATTGATAACTAGGCTAACTGCTTCAGCTAAGGTTAGCTAGGTCCAGAAACAATGGAAATATGTTTCTCTTACAAATAACACATCATTGGCACATCATGCATAGAGGAGAAAATACCTTATGTAGAAGACAAGCCCACTTTTGCAACCAGCGTGACACTGGGTAGCTCTGTTACCTTATTAGCTCATCTGAAGAAGCAGCCTTCGTAATTCATTCAACACAAAACTGTTTTTGGATTATAAAACTATCAGAACAATATTATCAAAATTAGTCGAAATGCACATTCCTACTTAAAATCATTTCATAATATACCATGCTCTAAGCTCAGCCATGTTGGCTTTAACCCTGGCGATAAAACCACTCAGCATCACTCGTGCAGCCTTCAGCTGGTCACTGGTGGGCGTTTCAAACAACCGCAGGCAGACAGGTAGTTCGATGGGATTGCGTGGTCATGCAAACAACATTTTTAAAGCATGGGAGCTGGTATAGCCCAGTGCTCAGCCAGCGTAGTAACATCACATGAAGCAAAAATGTTTGAAGGTAATATCAGTATTAAGAAAACAAATTCATAATATTTCACTTCTCAGTGTTTTTTTTTCAATGTATACTCCAAGGGGCAGAAATGCTTAGTAGGCTCAACCATTTTGCTCACACTTAACACACCTAATCACGAGTGACCTGCATCTGTCTCAGAAAAGCAGATTCTACATCTTTAAATATTAATTGAGCCAAATAGTGTTAGTTAACTTGGCCTATAATGCAAGTTCATTTCACGATGAGGCTATGCTAAATTATCACTTCACCAAAGTTTCATTGTTGTGGTCATCATTACAAAAAAAGAAAGCACTTTCTTCTACCACACCTGGTATTTTTCATTGAGCTTTCATACAGCACAGTAGACTCACACAGTGCTGCAGTTTTCATGTTAATACAGCTGAACAAATCTTCAACAGGAACGTTGAGCAAAAGTTCATACTTCGTCGCCCGCAGTTACGTCGCCGCTAGCTGCTGTCGCTGGCTCTCGTTTAAAATGAATGATGTCTGGCCACTTTGTCGTGTCGCATTGCTGCTGGTGCAGTTTGTCCTACCCATCGAGCGCTTCTACTGTGCATGCGTATATCTTTAATACAGAACAGTAATTAAGCTCATGTAACATTTAATTGTTTTTTTAATGTTAATTCAGTCGCCTGGGATCCCCACAATTCAGATTACATACTAGTGTGAAATATATCGGTTATTCGAATGGCTTTGCCATTTGTTCTAATAAATGAGTTTATATTATTTATATTACTTAATTATTGAATATTATTGAATGTTTGCTGCATCTTTAATTCAAATTCAAAATGTAACATTCTATAGTTTGGCTACATGACAATTAACCTAAGACCTACAAAAAAAAGTGATGAAGTTTTCTTAAGAAAATATTGAGAAGCTTCTTAAGCAAATATATGAGTGTTTTTTTTTAGAATTGCAATTAAGACCGTTTTTATGAACTGTTCTCATGACTTTGTAATGAAGTGTTTGTTTGAAGATCCTTTGTTGTATGGTTTTCTTAGGAAGGCTTTTGTGAATGCAGCCCCTGATTGGCAGCCCTGTGTTGTGGTTCATTCAAAAAGTAGTCCAGGCTGAAACAGTCATGACTTCAGTGTGAGTTGGTGGGGCTAAACAGATGTAGGCTGAATATGTGAGTATATGTTAATGCACTGGCAGGTATCACAAAACCGTAAATTCAAAATGGGACAATTTTTGCAGCTTATGTTATACATATTTGGATTGTATGGACTGGGGAGTGAATTTTACGTTTAGCTTTGCAGTGAGTTTAATAACGTTAATATACTACAAGAGTCGAAATAGTTGCTTTAGTTTTTAGTTTTTTATTCCAGACAACATGTGTTATTGTAAAACCTGATTAAGTACCTATTTAACTATTGAACTTGCTTTAGCCTCTTCTGTCTGAGTTCACCTCACACACTGTGTAAGTGGCTTTCTGTTGGTCAGCCCGTCTGCTGGATCTGATTTAACTTCCACTGTAGTGTTTAAGTGGGAGGTGATCTGTTCTCTTCTGTTCTTCATACAGTTCTGTTGTAGTGCTGCTGATTCTGGTTTACATGAGGAAATAATAAATAATATCACCACATGTGAAGTTCAGGCGCTGTCCTCTATTCACCTTCCAGCTCTCCTGAGATAACAGCCGTTTCTCATGCTCTCCTTTCTTTCTTGCTTTCTTTCTTGCTTTCTCTCTCTATTCCTTATTCTATGTGTGTCTCTCTCTCTCTCTCTCTCTCTCTCTCTCTCTCTCTGTGTGTGTGTGTGTGTGTGTGTGTGTGTGTGTGTGTGTGTGTTGTAGATGAGGTTAGCAGTCAGTGTGCTCTACAGGGATGTAGTTGTTGAGTTTTTGCTTATTTTGCAGGACAGGCTGTTGGTCTCTCTCCAGCATCTTGTGGACTGTTAACAGTTTTACCACAACACTGAGTAGATCTGACATGATAAAACTTTTGGCAGGAGTGAAACTGCTTTCCCAGTGCAAACTCGGCCTGATAGCTGTTGATAGGTTAAAGGATTTGTCATACATCTGTGCTGTAGTTGGTGACAGAAATTATAATGTGCTATCAAAATGAGTAAACGGATGCTTAAGGATTTTTTTTTGATAAATTACAGATATTTGCATTGCAGATGGTGGAAATGAACAAAAAGTAACATACAGCACATACACACACACACACACACACACACACACATTCTTCTCAAACATCCAGTCTGTCCAGTTAAATGGAGCGACATTTGATATGTTTTGGAGAAGATTCGGCAGGTGTTCACCAAACTGACAGAATATTATGCACTTCTCTGGAAGTGGAGTGAAGAATTCCCAAGAATGTCCATCCTGCCTTGGCTCCTGATAATAAACAGGTCAGTCTGGAGATTTTCTGGCCTTGAAATTGTTGAGTAGTAGACAAGTAAAGATGGCCTTTGTTGCATTTTCTCTCTCTCTCTCTCTCTCTCTCTCTCTCTTTCTCTCTCTCTCTCTCTCTCTCTCTCTCTCTCTCTCTCTCTCTCTCTCTCTCTCTCTCTCTCTCTTCAGGCCAATGGTCAGCACAGATGTTTCTCATCCTTGCCTCTAATCAGCTAATCAGGGTCTTCCTCAAAAGCCCCTAATGTGCCCCCCTCCCCATCTCTCTCTTGTCTTTGTTGATCTATTGTCCACTGAATTCTTAAAGCTCTATTCACTGTAGTGATATAGAGCTGTCTGTGTAATTGCCGCCCCATGGGTTCAGTCCTCAGGCCAGCAATAGGGCATTTAAGCCCACGGCCGACGCCCGCTGCACGGCTGCATGTGAGCGAACAGGCCCTGTTTGATATCGTCTAAAAAGGCCTTATTCATGCCAGGATACAAAAGGCAGAGGACCAGTCGATATGGAACTTCCCTGAGGCCTTCCTCCAGTCAGGCCGCCACCCTCGCATGCCCACTGGGCTTTTGTCCTCCACCAGGCCACTGGTCAAATGCTCTTCCATTGTGATGATGCTATGTTGGAATACCAATAGGATGAATCACAAAGCATGACATTTGAACATTTGAAGACCTTCTTTTCCTATAAGAAACACTTGTGCTCAGTTCAGTCTGGCATTTAGGCAGTAGTCATTGGGGAAAAACATTTAAAAAATGTGGTCTGTTCAGTTTTATTGATTGCATTCTCACATTTGTTTTAAAAATCATCTGCAAATGCAATATATTCAGCACTTCATCTTTTCAGTGGAATGGCATGAGGCTTCAGATCAATGGACGCAATATTTTAAATCATACTGTTGATTTGATTTTCAACTATGAGGCTTTTTCAGACCTTGTTTTTCCACAGTGTGATTTTGTGCTAGTGCTCTGTATGAAAGCAAAAGGGTGATAAATCGATAGCCCCACTTAGACACGCCACTGACAAAAACAGATGGGGCTGTTTGAGATGAGGCCTACTTTTTGTACAGGAGGATTTAAATAAATCTTTGATTTAACCGCCGGCACAATTTTATTCCACTTTAATTGGTTCATATGGGGGGCTGATTTTTGGATGATTAAAGAAAGAAACTGAAACACTGTGATCAGACCAAGACAAAAAGTAAATGAAGTCAGGAGAGTGAAATTAACCTCTGTGATGTGAGGGATCTGGAGGCTCTCCTCCCCCCCCCCACTGTCTCATTATATACTTGAATATTTGATGTTATGGCTGCATGAAATGGGATTTGACTCGTTCATTATTCAGATAATATTCACACACTTGGGCAGGTGTTGGTCTGTCAGAGTGGTAATAAAACCCGGCGGCTCAGTTTTGCTTGACACTGTATGATTAAGGAACTCTGCATGGAGAATTGGCATTGAAAGAGTTGTTCTGTATTGCTGATTAGATTTTTTTTTTCCCCTCAAAGTGACTCCAGACGAATTTTCTTATGGTTAACCTGAGATTTGTTTTTCCTCCTTTTTTCCATAATGCTACCTGATGTCAAACGATCGTTTTACTAAATATTAAACAGAATGTCACACCTGCTGATCAGATGACTGCAAAATATGGTCAACCTGATGCCTTGATATGAATTACTGGATATTAAAGGTGTAACGTGAGTGTTCACCCCCATATTTTCTCAGGCTGGGTGGTAGATCGCCAAAGCTACCAGTCTTGTTGTGTGACTGTGTGTGATCAAACTCATATGGGCCCTTTTTACAGTTTCTGTACATTTATTTTCCAGAAGTGCAATTGTGCTGCGTTCATATGTAATCTGCTTCTTCTGATATAAGTCAAGAATGAATGTGTGACTGAATTCCATGCGTTTTGTACTACACTAAGCCAAATTTCTATAGAAACGTATAGTGTTGCTTTTTGAACCAGCACTGAATACTGATTAGACTGTAAAGTCTATAGAAAGCCCAAAACAATCTTCTTTAGATTAGTGATTTATTGAAATGAAAAGTCTGAAAGAGAGATTTTATTTTGTGTATGTGTAAAAAAACATTTGGCCATCCGCAGCAATCATTTCTTTTATTTGAAAACTTTACAGTTTGTCTGTCATCCGTGATGTTTTTTCCCATCATTTTGAAACCTGATGCTATAGATAGTGTCGTGCTAGCAGCAGCTTTCTGCTTCTGTTTTGCTTTTTTCAGCACATTGACCGGTTTGTTGTGATTTCAAGTGGGATCAAACCTGCAGTGTAGAGATGTTCTTGTACATCCTGCTCATTCTTGATACTTGGCATGAACAGAGATTAAATATAGCTTGCTCAATGCCCCTCATAGAAACTGTGAAATAGTTTTGCGCTTAGCTCTGCTGCTGCTCAAACTGTTTGGACGTTTCTGTGCTGACTGGCAGGGGAGAGAGATTCGCTGTTTCCCTTTTTCTTATAATTATTATTCAGATTATTTGTTAAGTGCTAGATTTTGACACTTCATTGTAGCTGTCTGTTTAGTATTTACAAAATTCATTTTCCTCTTTTAGCTGAAAAACAAAAGTGCTGTTTTTTAAAACAGCAAAGATGAAACACTGCGCTTGAGCTTCGTGTCTTGTATTACCATTTTTTGAACACCACAACCTAGACCTGGGCAATTAATCGAAAAGTAATCGAAACAGACATTCAGAACCTCTAACCGACGTAATCTTGCCCATGTCGGTTATTTAGATTTTTTTTTAAATTCTGTTAATTCTTTTCTCACTCTGTGTGTTCATGTACTGTCCCCTTAAATACTTACTACGTGCGTGTAGTCACGTGACCCCGCCACGTCCAGTCTGTGACATGGAAGCTAATGTTCACACAGCAGGTAAAAGTAGCCCAAACCTGATTTTCTAACCAAATCCGATTTTGGGCTGTTCACAATATCTTTTAAACGTGATCTGTGTGACATCAGTCTGAACAGATCAGCTCCTAAGCTGACCCACAAGAACGTGTCACATTGCTTCACGTGGCTCATCCAGAGGTGAACAATCATGACTATGAATGAACGCCAGTCGCTCCCAGAGCTTTCAGTTTCATCTTCACCAGCATCACAGGAGCCATCATGAAACTTCACCGACTGACAGCTGGGCTCATCACTCAGCATGTGTTCGAGCTCGCCGTAAAAAGGGCGCAGTCACTACTTTGGTTCGTGTCCTCGGATTTTTTAAACTTTGTTTTCAGACTTTAACTGTTCTTTGACGCTGAAGCCTCGATCTCCAACAGCCGCGTTCAGCCATTTCTTTCCAAATCTCTTCAAACACGGAGCGGTTTTGGATGAGTTTCTTCTAATTTTTGTACAGAAATATCAGCCCAAATGTTTATCTCAGCAGCGTGAAATTCTGACAAACGTCGAGTTGGATAGACGTAAAAGTCGCGTGAATTCCGATCTGGCTGTTGAGACGATTTACATTAAGATATGCAGAACATATTTACAGTACAATCCTTGTCAGTGAACTATGAGGGGCAAAAAAAACAAACAAAAAAAACCCCAAACAAAATAGTCGTTCATTAATCGTAATCGAGGTCAAAAATTAATCGTGATACTGATTTGAGGGCATATCACCCAGTGATACCACACCTACCACAACCTAATAAAAACCAACCAAGCTAATTTGTCAGTTTGCAGAAAAACTCTGTTTCTTTAAGAAGAAACTAGACAGCTACAGCTAGACGCTACTCCTCTGCCACAAAGCAGCTTGCCACTGTCATATCAATGATCGCATCAATGCCGGATCATAAGACTGAATCTTTGTGTTTGAAAAAAGAAAAGTAATATCAAATCAAATCAAATCAAATTTATTTGTATAGCGCTTTTTACAACTGATGTTGTCACAAAGCAGCTGATGTTGTCACAAAGCAGCTTCACAGAAATCGATAATAGAGAATTTTACTTTGGCAAAAAAGGAAAAAATGGTTAGATTTTCTGTTCACATGCCCCCCTACTCCCCGAAAAATGTCTGTACTTGTGGCACATCCAGTCAGAGAAACAATAATTTAATGATAATTTAACGCTTCTCATATCATTGTGAAATCCAATAGCCTTATCAAACATTGCAGTTTAGGTCCATATTGTACAGCTCCTCAGTCTCTTCTGAGCAGCTCTCATTTATTTCCGTGGAAACCACTGTTAGTGACCAAAGCTAGGCGTTTGGTTTCATCCTATCAGCGTAAAGGGTGTGAGGTATATGCAATCCACATGCTCACTCAAACGACCTTACTTAAAAAAGTAATGCAAACGTATTGCCTTGAAAAAATGTATTTTAAGCTTAAACAACTTTTATATTTGAGTTATAGTTAATTTCTAATTTCTAACGATCCACATTTCTTCAGTAGGTAAAGTTAACTCAAACAGTACAACAATTTTAGTTTCAACTGAGCTGCCGGTACTCCTCTTTTTCAAGGTCTGTTTAGACTTGATTTAGTTAACTTTGCTGCAAATATTCATCTGTGTGCGGTGCATTGGTATCAACTCTGAAAGAACCCTATTATTTTAAAAGGATTGTTTCACACAGTAATAAACAAGTGGTGGCATATCCAATTTCATTTTTTTTCATGCAGTAATGAAGAAATGGATAAGAGTCACCCATTTCTGAGAACTCATTGCTTCATGCATCTTTGCCATTCTATTTAGAAACTGCCTGGGGCTGGTATTCACCACCTGATAACTTAGCTACAGGCTGAACTGTTAAACCTGAACAAAAAACGCCATCATGGTGAGAAAAACAAAAACATGTAAAAAGCATCCAAACTTACCGTTTAGCATTAGAATATGCTATGACTCAAAATGTTAATTGATCTTAACTAGCTTTACCAATGTAGCTAAAGCATTATTCAAGAAATAGTACGTTAATAGATTTGCATTAGTAGGTTTAACAGATGAGTAAAGTAAACCAAATAAATGAAGTGCAGTTGTGTTTTACAGTGTGGATACTAGTCTTGATTAAAGCACATTTTTAAACACAAGTTATTTACATAAAAATTCTGTTTGATTTGTGATTGTCTATATTAATGCTTAAATGTAGTGTATCAAATCTTTGTATGTGCTGCCTCCCTAGATGCCATCGCCATGGAACGTCTATTCAGTGCTAGTATCTCTGTGTAACAGCGTGTGATTACTGTCTCTGTATACAGAAAGCTGTCAGAGTGACTCTGTGCAGCCAAACAGGAGAATGTCTTAGTAACCTTGGCTTTAAAAATACTTGCCAAATAATTTGAGTTCTTGGATGGTAACCAGTTTCTTCTGCATGGCTTTGGAGCTGATCCACAGACAGTTAGCTGTTTATTCTGCTGCTAATGGATCTGAACGTTTAAGAATACTAATTATGCTAGTAATTGCTCGGTAGGTCTGTGGGACGATTTCACACATTCGCCCACAGGCACGTGCTTCGGAGTCCGGCAGTCACGCTTCACACTAAGCCTGTTCCGGAGGATTTCATTACTATCGGCCCAGCGGTGTTGGAGCGCTAGCTGCAGTCAGCAGGACGCCGCATCTGGAAGACAGCGTTACAGCCTGTGCATCCGCAACATTTTCTTTCCAGCTGACCGTTGCTCTTGTGTTGTCAGCCTGAACAAGCTGAAAAGGTACCTCTTTCTTTGCCTGTTAAAGGGATTAGCCTGCTTCAGGACTTTATTCAGCCCAAATAAAACAGCCCAAATAAAACATCAGAACATGATGCAAAATACTTGTAAGGTTAAGGCAGTGCTGCCAAACTCTAGTCCTGAACTGCAGGGAGGAGTCACAATGTCTCAATTCAAGTACTTCTATAAGGTAATAGCATTTTGTGCAAATAATTTGTTCACACTGGGAAATGAAATGGGATGTAATGTGGGGTAAAATGTAATATGGATATAGAGGTTCAGAGAAGAACATGCTTTTGGTCATTTTCTCATATTTCCATAAGTACAGCATTAGCCAGTTTTGACAGCAATCAGACAGATGTTTCTCAAGATGCTCCCTTTTTGGTATCTTAAAAGTTCATTTTTTCCATCCCAGGTGTTTTTTGATTACTGAGTTGAGTGTATAAGTTGCAAAATTGACACCTGTATTATTTTTCTCACCCTCTTAGTGGCTGTAATATAGCACTATTTTAAAGCATGTGACCAACTCACAGTGAGAGCTAGTCCATATCCTAAAAACACTGAGGGAAGTCAATGGGTGCATTTACATGCACTCAATAATCCAATCATAATCGGATTTCTGCAGTTATCTGATTATTCAAGTGGTCATGTAAATACCATACTCTGATCTAGAAATCCGATAAAGAGAGCTGGATTTTAGCTCAGTAATCTGATTTCTCAGTTCATCAAACTCTGATTTCTTTCTGATTTCTCAGTCTGTGCATGCAGATTTTCTGCAGTTAGCAGATTATTATTGCATGTAAACACTCTCACTGTCCTGCCATATGAATTCCACGTATTGTTTTAGAAAATTAATAAAATTAGTGAACACATTGCGCCTGAGTCTTGCTGTTCTGTGCTAAAAGAATGTCTTGAGAACCTGACATAGCTTGTTCTGATTGAACTCTTCTGCTTTTCTCAGAATAACACCAAAGATATCCTTACAAAGAATTGTGAATGTTAGCTGTTCAGAAAGCACCACAAAAAGGGAACTTGGTCAAAAACATCTTTGTTATTCCCTCTCACCACGAAATATAGTTCCTCCTGGACACAATGCTACGTTTGACAAAGAGGAACAGCAGACTAAAGTACAGACAGACACTAAAAACAAAATTATACAAATGGCTATATACTAAACTATACTATACAAATATACAATAGAATATACAACCATAGAGCACAAAATAAAAATAAAGAACTAAACAAAAGAGACAGCGCTGTTTTATGGGCTTTATATTCTGGACATAATGCTTGTTATCTGTCAAATATATCGACTAAAAGTAAAGACTAAACCAAAGACTAAAATTAGTTTTAGGAAAAAAAGTCAAAAATTACATCTGCAAAAGACTGCCATATACAATTACCACTTAATTTATTATGTGTGTGAGAGAGAAAGGAAAGAGGGAAAAAGATAAAACAATTCAGTTCTTCATTTTCTCCAGCTCGAGGGAGAGAGAGAGAGAGAGATAGACAGAGAGAAAGAGAGAGAGTGAGACGGAAGATAATGATGTCAAAAATTCTTATTTCTTCTTAGAATTGCACATGTTAGCGTTAAACCTTAAACTGACACGTTTCTGAGCTTTAAATGAGTTGGTCAGGTTTTAGAGGTTCTAAAAAAAAACCTTCAGACTGATTAGCTTAGCTGCTGCTGCTGAAGTCTGATGTAGATGTAAACCTATTTGCTGTTTCCAACCACTGTGCACGCGCCTCAGTAGGCGACTCTTTCGATAAATCTATATAACTTTAATAAATCTTGATAAATTTCTAAATTCATTTGCTGGCCTGTTTGTTTCACATGCATAATCCACTTGTCTGACACAAACCTTTACTTGTCCGGGGCAAGCAGACAAGCCTTAATATTGAGCCCTTTGTACTGGTATAGATTATATAAACCATAGTTTCAAATTCCAAGTTAAAAGTCATACTTTCAAATTTCAAATGTGTGTTTTTGTCCTTTGATAACTGTATTTCACTGCAGCATTGGTTTTTTTTAGGGTTATTTCTATGGAGTTAATTTTGCACCAATAGTTTAAAATACAATAATAAAATTCACAAGCAAAATATTAAATATCAAAATGTCCAAAATATGTTGCAAATACTTATAATGAGAGTTAAGTCAAACTTACATGTTCAACGTTGTGAGCAGTGTTTGTCATATTTATTAATGTAACACGCCGGCGTCCTGTGTCGAGCTGCGTAATATATATATATATATATATATATATATATATATATATATATATATATATATATATATATAGGAAATTGTCTTTGATGAGTTGTTTGAAAACTAAGACCAACTAATTAAATAAGTGGAACCTGCAGCCACACCAGCCCTTTGCAGATTAGATTTGACTCCATGATCTATTGGGTGAAACTCAGTTGATTATCAATAGTGTAAGGGTTGGGTTAGGTTTTGTGGAATCTTTTATGTTCAACTTAACATTGAGTTGCATTTAATAGATGTTTTGTTGAAGCTTAACAAGGTGAGTATCTACAGAACATCTACAGTGGACTCTCAAAATAAAGTGTTACCATTATTTCTGTTCAGGGCAAACTATTACTGTAGTTCAGATGATACTACACTACAAAAACCCAGGCTCTAGATCGTGAAGTGTACAGTTGAAAAATGGAATGCATAGTGAATTGAGACACAGGGATGTTTTCCATGCGCTAACACACCTGATTCTGCTCAGGAAAGACTTTGCTAATGATGTGGTTGCAGGGAAAACATGAAATTGTGCTGTGCAGGTGGACTAGAAGCCTGGAGTTGAGAAACGCTGGGCTCAGGAACAGTTTATTTTTGACAAGGAGGCGAAAGTCTTATTCATCGTCCTATAGTAAGTGTTCAGTGAAGCCTCAGCTTCCCGGTTCAAAAAGCTGTCTTATAAGGACAGAATCTGAGCAAGAGCGAGAACAATTCTCGCACGCTCTGCTATCTTGAGTGTCAGAGGGTTTATGTTTTTTTTTTGTTCCCCGGCACTGACAGGTTTTGAGGCTGCTTAGAAATCTAGGCAGCCGCCAGAAGCCAAGAGCTAACAGAAAGAGCTTCTAATCCAGTCTGCAGGCCGGGTGCTGATAAATGGCTCTAGCGTTTACGGGGTGCTGAGCTGGGCTCCTTGCAGAAGCTCTGCGCTGACCCGCCGCCCCCTAATTCAGCTCCAGCCGCAGGCACATCATTGCCGCCGCCACCGCGCCATTAGTTATGCAAAGCAATAGGCTGACTTTAATCTCAGGTAAATTAAACATTTAAACAAAGTGGACTTCACCGAGCGGAACTCCAGGCAAGAATGAATATTAAAATGAAGACTGGATGAAAATGTATCAACGTTCAATGAGGGGGCGGGGGTTTGGGTGAAGGGGGGGGGGTGTCTTGAAGTGCACTTTTGTAAGGCTTGTGTGATTTAGGCAAGTCTTCTTACTCTTGGATGTTTTCAATACATGTCTTTCAAGGAGAATAATTAGGTCTAATTACTGTATTTTATATAGTAATGTGAATACATTGAAATCAACTGACCTTCCCTACGGTCTTCTAAGATTAAGGTTTTTTTTTTTGTGCCTTTTTTTTGCCTTTTTTTCAAGTTCACACTTTGAACACATGAAGCACATTTACAGTAGTTTTCCATTTGACAAACTTGCTATGTAAATAATATTATTTTCTCTTTAATGGGCCAAACTTACATTAGTCATGCATAATTATGCTACGACATTTTGGTACAGGTGTAGCAGAAGCATTCAAATACAGTACGAATACGCATAATTCACATTGGAAAAGTGCAACAGTAATGGAAAGTGCATAACTGTAATGGATTATAATCAATTCTACTAATATTCACTGAAGTATGTGCTCATTTTGTTTCCTTGTTTTCAAACATCAGAATCCTCTAGATTCATTTTCATGTTAATATTTTCATTTAAATATTGCACTTCTTGAAAATAATTGTGTGGAGAGTATATGATATTACAGTTTATTACACTGTGCAAATACATCAGTGACATTTGTGTATTTTGTGTAGTTTCAAAAATAATTTGAATCACATCAGACCGATTTATTCGAATCATCATAGTGAAATTTAGATATTTCCTGACTTGTTTATTTATTTCCTAAACAGTCCTAATCAAACAGAAATGTAATGAGATCAGAGATTTATACCTCTGATGTAGGTTTGTCCATGCCATTGGTGGTGACCCTCTGGTATTGCTAAAATACGTTCTTCAGCCTCTATCCATGAAGAGCAGATGGTTCTCTGTCCCTCCAGTGATCCATGCTGATGTTTCCTATTTTTATAGGCCTGTCCATGATCTGGAATGCCTTTGGCCCTGATCCCTGGTCATTCATAGCATAGCAGTCCATGCAAGGATAGTCCTCGTTTTCTTCTCTCCCCTGGCAAGGAGATGAATGGAGTTGCTCTGGTGGGATGCTGCTACTCGCTTATGATTACAGTGCTTGTTTTCTACTGTAGGTCTTCAGGAGAGCCATGCATCAGTACTCTACAGTACTCTATGATTGTGTTTCAGAATAAATAAAACTGTTTACAAGAGGATTAGGGATTAATAGAGAGTGAAAAGATATGCACAAACTGGGGAATAGGTGTGTTAAGCTGTGCAGAGGTTCTTTTTTTTAGAGAGCCCCTGAGATTGCATGTGGAAGTTTAATGAATGTTTTTATTTTTTTATTTGCATCGTGCAGATTTTTTAGTTCGGCCATTCTGTGGTTTCTACCTGAGATTCATGATTGTTTAATAGTAGGTGTATTATAGGAGTCTAACAGTTTTGAACCAAAACCAAAATTCACAGTTCTACAGTCCATGGTTTTGTTCTCATTGCATATGATATTATTTGTAATTATTAGCTTATAGCCTGTATTTTTAGTGCAGTGCACCTTTTATCATTAGCAGGATAGCAATGTCGTTGTCCTTTGAGTCCTTTGGCTCTTTTTTTAAGATGCATTCAGTCGTGTCCTGTCTCCAGACAACATGGTTAAACACTGGCACCATGTGGTCTTCATTACTTGTTGAGAACACCTCAGCAAGTGTGTACTCCCTAGGTGTCCATTTCTTCACTAGCAAGTTGGCGCTCTTCAACTCCCTGCCAACAGACCTCACAGTCAGTTGACACTCCTAGGCCTTGCAAATGTCTCTCCTTGCTGTGGAAATGAATAAAATGTCAGCTCTGAAGCCCATGTTACTCTTTTTAGATTCTGGAACATATTTGGATGATGGTGGTAGAGGCTGTAATTGATTTAATTTAATGACAACTAGGACTGCCTAAAAATGTGTTTATCTAATATTTTTCCTTTGTGATACTGATATTGCACAAAGCTACAATGAGTAAATGCCTTTTAGACGCAATGGTTTTTGTTTGGTTGTTTGTTTGTTAGTTTTTTTGCTGGAACCTCCGGAGGGCCAGCCTGTAAGAGTAGCTGTAGCTGACTGACTGATTGAGTGACTGATACCCATTATTAAAATGTCCATACGCAGACAAACAACCCAACTCAAATGTGGGGCTAACATAGCATAAAAAAAATTGAAAAAGCTTTCTTTGACATAAGTCTTACAAAAACAGCAAAAGATCTCAATAACGGGGGCAGTAACACAGCAGTGAGTGCTAAGTGTTTACTTGAGCTCAAGCTGTGTTAGACTTAAGACAAAGTCTCACTATAAGCCGTGTTATTTACCAGTTATTCTCTTCTCCAGCTGAGCCATCAAGCACTAGTATATGAACACAAAGGATGTTCATATACTAGAATGTAGAGCGGAAAGGTCTCGATACACGCTGAGAGGACTCAATATGAGGTTTTAGTATTCAAGCGTACATCTAAGGCTTGCTGTTACCTGTGTTTCACTGCATGCACTTTGGCTCCTCAAAACTAAAAGACAGAGTACAAGTAGTAGTACGTTTTTTTTCTCGTTCGCTGACGCCATACCATAACCATAACCTGCTTAGATGTAAGTAGTTGTTAGTGTAAATGAGTGCAATGTACATTAACAGTTAAATCATTAAAATTTAGGTGATTTAAAATGTACATTAGCTAGCTATGCTACATTACTTGCCTTGGACTGAGTAGTGTTGCAGTGGAGAAGAGTAGATTTTGTCTACTAAAGAGTAGATATCAGAAAAGTGCTGTTCAGTCTGTACAGTATGTACAGTTGTAAGTAAAGTAACCTGTGTTTCAAAGTTTTGCTCCTCATCGGTCTCTGTAGCACAATGGCAGCTGGAATCACATCCACGAAGCTCACTTATGGAGTTTCTGTTCTTGAAGTCTTTTGTTTGTCTGGTTGAGCTGCAGTTGAATGTCCTCTAAAGCCAGACATACACTGAGATTTTAGAAATCTTATTCTTCGTTGACTCGCACTCGGACAAAGTCTACGATTTGTGTACTTACACTGTATAAAAATGCTCAGTCTATGCTACGTGAAACCTCGCCTCTCTACAGACAGCTCTGTCTATGAACAATTTCAAATAAAGCTGTTTCAATGAAAACAACATGCTGTGCAATGAGTGCACTTTACCCTGAAGCTAAAAGCCAGGCAGCGATGTATACGGTGGTACAATAAGCAAGGTATCAGGCCGATGCCCTGTACCAGTATGGCTATCGATGCATCTGCTGAAAACATTAGAATTAGCTACATAGCTAACAAATAAATCAATAAACATTGCTTAGCACTGCCCTTTAAACATGTTAGAGCACAAAGTTAAAACTTTTTGTTTTCATAAGTCCAGTTATGTCTCAATGAATGCATTTACTGCATTTTTTTTATGTTTTTTTTTTTTCAACTCGGTGACCTCAGTTCACATTTTGTTTGTTGCAGTATAATATGGCTGTGAAATCTAATGACTGTAGAAAATGACTGCTATCAGCTTAAATAATTGTGATTAGGCGATCGTTTAATAATTGTGGCAGGCCTATTTATATTTTTTACATTGTCTTTTGAAGGGAATAACAGAGTGATCCATGTTTAAACAGCTAATGTGAAATAATCCATTGCAATGGTCTTGCGACAGTATAGTGAATGTATTTTTAGTGACTGACTGAAGATCAGCGTTTTTGGGTGTTTTGATTTAGAGTTAAAATAGGGCTGATCCTGTATCAGCATTTTCACTGTGCACTGTTTTTCAAGCTACTCTCTTTTCGCTTTATAATGACAAGCAAGGTGTCATTATCCTCCCAGAGTGGTCCCCGTTCACACACTTCACAGTTGTCTTCTCAGAAAAAGACATGGTGCAAAATGCCAAGGAGTGGGTGTGCTTTTTTTTTTTTAACCCCGCAAAATGACTGACTGACACATCTTTCAGCAGTTCACGTAAATGCCAAGAAATGTAGACACAGGATTTAAATGTTTGATGTGATTTAGAGTTAAAATAGGGCTGATCCTGTATCAGCAGTCTGCTGTGGGTATGTGTGAACGTGTACCTGGTACAATCAATATATTTCGGGGGGGGGCTAGTAGGCATGCTGAAAGATTTTCAGGGAGTGTTTGAGCATCCCTAGCACCCCCCTAGCACCGTGTCTGCTTTGTACTCCTCTGGCTGACACTTGGCTTTGACCTTGGTGACCTTAGGCTTGTGTGCGGCTGCTCGTGTGCGGTTGCTCCAGAGCATCCCATTCTATTGTCAGTGCTTTTCTATGGAGATTATACAAGCTGTGTTTGCGTAATTGAACGCCTGTGTCAGCAACGAGTGCACCTTAAAATAGCTGAATTCACTATTCAGAAGGGGTTCAGCTGGATACTGGACCACATAGCATTCAGACTGGCGATTCTATATAACATGTATTGGTTCTACAGTATGGTACTAATGTTTTGTCCACTCATCTCCTTCTCAGAGTCATTTAACGGTCTCAGCATCTCAGCTTTATTTTTCTTTTCTTTCTCTGTTTCTTTATCTTTCTATTTCTTCCTTTTTTTACACCACTTTGTTTTTGTTTCTTTCTTTTACCTTTTCCTTTCTTTTTCATCTTCTCTTTCTATCCTCCTCCATTTCTTTCATCTTTTCTTCTTCTTTCATCTTTCTTTCTCATTTGGCCTTTCTTTCTTTCATGTCTTTCGATATTTCGTTCGTGTTTTGCTTTTTTCTTTTCTTTCATCTATTCCTTCATTTTTTTCTTTTTTGTCATCCGTTTTTTCGCCCTTTCTTTTTTGTCCTTTTTGTCCTTTCTTTCATCTTTTCCTTCTTTTGTCATATTTTCCCTTTTGTCCTTTCTTCCATTCGTCATTTCTTTCTTTGTCATTTCTTTTCCAAGCCTACTAATGTTGGCCCTTCACTGAATGTTACGAATCTTAATATATGAATATGTAACTAAGGGCTTCTTTTGTCCTTCCT
This sequence comes from Colossoma macropomum, assembly GCF_904425465.1. Classification (NCBI taxonomy): domain Eukaryota; kingdom Metazoa; phylum Chordata; class Actinopteri; order Characiformes; family Serrasalmidae; genus Colossoma; species Colossoma macropomum. The sequence goes on along the minus strand of NW_023494794.1, from coordinate 17,235,040 downwards.
TATTCTTTCTTTCTTTGGTCCTTTCTTTCATACTTGCTTTCATTTGTCCTTTCTTTCATCCTTCTTTCTTTCTGTAATTCTTTCTTTCTTTCTTTCCCTCAGTCCTCTATGTTCACTCAGGCCAGCTCTGGCGTGTTGGCGGAAGGGGCTGTTAGCTCTCTCCGGCTCTGCTCTCAGTACAGAGCGTCTTTGTTCACTGTGCCCACTGCCTTCGTCCACCCAGAAGGCATTTTCACTGTGCACTGTTTTTCAAGCTACTCTCTTTTCGCTTTATAGTGACAAGCAAGGTGTCATTATCCTCCCAGAGTGGTCCCCGTTCACACACTTCACAGTTGTCTTCTCAGAAAAAGACATGGTGCAAAATGCCAAGGAGTGGGTGTGCTTTTTTTTTTTTTAACCCCGAAAATGACTGACTGACACATCTTTCAGCAGTTCACGTAAATGCCAAGAAATATAGACACAGGATTTAAATGTTTGATGTGCTTAAAAGTGTAAGTAAATACTTTAGCAACCCATATTCCTCAACAGATTTTCAGTAGAAAAAAACTGCACAATCAGTCAACCTCAGTAAAAATAGACTGCAAGGATGCATCAGGAGATGAATTAGCCTGTCTGCATGGCCTCCAAGCTGGAATTAATTTCCCTAAAATATTTGAGAAATACCTATGGGTTGGTGGATAGGTGGGTTCAAATAGGCCATCTGACCAGGCAGAAAGTCCATCAACCAGACCTGCTGAAATTCTGCTGAACCTCCTGTTCAGGCTTGATATTCACATTCACCTCAAGGAATCCGATCACAAGTGGATTGCAGTGCGTATTCTCAAGATTTGCTACTTTTTAGGATTTCTTCCAAAAATCCAACCCAGGATCATTCCGAAATGTATGTTCTTGTTTCTTTTCATATTGGACCCACTGTAATCACAGTATAGCCCTACGGAAGACACAACAGTGCAGTGCCAGTTAGAGTATTAGCTAGCTAACTAATATTATTTAATTACAACAAATACCATAAGGTAAGAGTTATCTAACTCTCAATAAGTCTTACGGCAATAAACAAAGAAATGGACAATAAACTTTTTATTTTGCTTGTTGAATCGTGCTGTCTTGACATACAGCTTGTCTCTTTGCACTTAGTCTAAGCAAGAAGGCGTTCTGGCCACACTGGCCTAAAGATTTACACAATTTACATGGCCATCACTGTTTCACTGTTGTGAAATAAATACCCATGTTAACAGTTACAAAGAAAGTTCCCAGCTATTTTGCCAGACCCTACTTTTGTGAAGCTTGCTCCAGATTGGCAGGAAGAAAAGCAGCAGGCATCCTGCCCAGAGTCCTGTTGTTTATTACTTGCCTTTATCTTTGGAGACAAGATCTCTGCAGAACATCACACATTGTTGTGAATGGCATCAGCAGCAAAATGCTAGTTTTTGATTACTAGCTCAGTTGTTTAAACATCACATGGATTTATCCATCTCTTATCTCTCAAACTCAAAGGGCCAGGGATGCTGGATGGTGTTCTAAGGTGGGGGTGCTGAAATTTTAAGTAGCGTTTATGTGACGCCATACAAAACTATTTACTTATTTATTTTACTTACTTACTTACTTACTTTATTTACTTTATTTATTTATTTATTTATTTATTTATTTGTTTATTTGTTTGTTTGTTTGTTTGTTTGTTGATAATTTCAAACAGAATGAGTCATAACTTAACTAAAATGAGGCAAGTGATGACAATATATACATCTAACTGGCAGATCATTCTGGATGAGCTTTATGCAAATGAACTGAGCAGCAACCAATCGGATTGTTAATATGTGGCATGATAACAGATTATGTCACACTCACAATCTCATGGTGAGATTTAATACTGGAACACACACAGGGTGGCAGATATAACGATCCATAAAACAGTATTATGTTAGAACTTTTGTTTTTTTGTTTTTTTTTAAGGCTGCTTTGGGGTTCAGAACTGGGCTATAATTCTGCATAGACTTTCCCTCTTTGCACCTTAGTGACCCACCACCAAAGCATTGTTGAGGGAAGCAGCTTGGCTTGCTGTATGAAAAATACAACATTAACGTAAACAGTTAAGGCTACAGCAGGAAATCATATAAATATAAAAATACAAGCATCACTCTGGAAAAAAGAACATATAGGTCTTTGCCATGCTTAAATTATGCAATTCATAATTTTTAGCACTTGCATTCCTGATATTTGGAGGTGCTGTGGCACCCTCAGCACCACCACTTCCTGGAACCCTGCAAACGGCTACAGTTTTCTTTACTCTGGAAAGAAGTGCATGAAATTTGTGGTGCATTCACTGAACTGCATTTCGTGACGAGCATCAAGACACTTAGGTTCCTCCGAAAGGTTGTTCACAGCAGGTTACATGGCTTCTTCAGTTTCCACTGCATAGTTTTGTGGGTTTCAGTGACTCTTGGAAAGCTAATATTTGTTCATAGAATGTGTTGCTGAGATATGGCACTTTGCCTTTTTGTCCCTGTTTGTCAAAGCTGTTTGTTTAACATGCTTAACCATTCAGAACGAATTTGTTGAATTTTGGCGGCCATTGCGGTCCACTGAGATACAACTGAGGACTGCGTCCCAGCATTAGAAAACCAAAAAAGCCTTGTAATGAAAGCAATACATTTTTAAACACTATGGGATCTGTTTTGTTGATGTTTCACAGTAATTATGTGGTGATAAGATTTTAAGCTGATACTGGAATAGCGAAGTTATGAGGATACAAATCATTCTGTTTAATCTACAAGCATTAGCTGGATTGTAACATCGAGCATAACTAATGCCTCTGCATCCTCCCTTATCCTCATTATGGTCTATCTGATATTGCTCTGAGAAGAGGATGAATACCTAACAGATGAGCTCTCCATGGGTATCGGTCATTGGAAGGCAGTTGTATGGGCAGCTATTTTTTGGCAGGATTTGCTTCTGGGCACAGGGGCATTGCTTTCTCAGTTTTGTGGAAAGGTCTGAACTCGATTTGAAATGCCCAGAACTGTGTCCTTCAACAAAAACACAAGGACTAGCTGTACTTTACGCTGGACTCTCTCTCTCTCTCTCTCTTGATTTTAAAATGTTTTGCTACCTTTACATTAGGACAGTGAAGGATGTCAGCAAACTGGATGTTCCATATCTTTCAGAGAGCCACAACAGAAAATTCTTCCACTGCCAGTGGTAGCGTATCACAGTAGTTAGTGAAAAATGCTGTCAAGAGTTACATTGTCTCAGCTTTTGTCACCAGCTTGTGGAATAAACTGTAGCATAGTGCATACATAACACCATCTCCCCAGACATGTGCAGAATCACATTGCACGTCAGTATTACAGCGCTTTGCAGAAGTCAGAGACCACCCTTCATTTGTTTACTTACAGTAAAAATGGCCTTTCAGTGCACATTATTCATTTTGACGAGATATTTCTGAGATTAGATATGAGAGTCTGCTTACATAACGACCGAGCAAGACCAGGCAGAGCACCAAAACTTGCCCCATCAACGTAACAGCACTTAAAGCTTTCATCTTTGAGAGAGAGGAGAAAATGCATCTTGCATATTGCATATATGGAAAATTGTACAACTGTATTTATCATAGCTTTTACTTCATAACTTATATTACTGTACAAAAAGTGTATATTGAAATGGTGCAACTCGTATATAATAATGTGTATATTGTGCATATATATAGTTTCTTATATATTTTTTGTATATTTAAGCACTACAAGGGGGCTACGCACCTAAGATTTTCACTTACCTTCCCACTTGCGTAAATGTGATGTAACAATAATTGTGATTCAATTTGATTCGATTTGAAACAAAGCTACACTCCTGCTTCAGATGAATAAATCCACGGGTGAAACCAATTTGTAAGACTAAACTTTGGAGGTGTTTACAAGAAACATGCAAAAATATCCCTGTGAATTTCTTTGAAAACCTGAAAGCAAGTCTTTAGAAAAGAGTGGAAGCTGTAAAAAAAGCCAAAAGGTGGACACAATAAATACTAAAATGCTGTATGTTATATTTATTTGTTGAGGCTTCTGGGTAATTTTTTCTGCTTTTTTCCCTGACACAGAAAAATTCCATTTACATTTTGACTGGAAATTAAATAAATGGGTGGCCTTTGATTTTTTAACATATATCCATAACACCGTGGCAGTGTTTGCCATGAGTCGTGTACTGTCGCGATCGTGTACCATCACAGTTGTGCAAAGAGGCATGAACTGACTTTATTGTTTTCCTTTTAATGCCAACAAGTAAACGCAGCATTAAACCTTCTGCCAAAAGTACCGTATTCAAATGACTGGAGATCAGGGTAGGCTGTAATTTAGAGTATGAATACTGAATCAATCAAGTGGAGTGTTTCTGTGCGCTCCATTATTTGGGGGCAAAATCTGAGTGGAAGTAGCTCAGGAAAAACCTAGAGATTGTGTAAACGCATTGGCAGCCTGGCCCTAAAACACTTGGGGGAGGTGTGCCTGTTTCAGTGAGAGCTAGAAAAGACCCAAATGACAGTAAAACTCTATGAAAGTGGAAATGAGTCACAGCAGGTGTTGTTTTTAAGGAGAGATTATGGGAACGAGAGCGATAAGCAGTCTTGCCCAATATTTAGGACTAATTGTTTTCTGAGAATCTTAATGTGTTCTGGTTGGTCTTCGTTATCCTGTGAAGGAGTTTTTCGTTTTAGAGTGATGGCACCACAATTTTTACAGCAATTAGCTCTTCTTCTGTTCATTTGAACAGAAGCTTCTTTGGTTCGGACCGGGTCACATTTGCTTTTCGTTCTGTCTTTGTGTGAAGCTCGGTGATTATAGAAGACTTTTATTCAATCCCTCCAGTCATAGCAGGGGCAGCTGCTTGTTAGGTGGCGTTGTCATGGAAACATGGACCCCCTTGCACCCCCAGGGCTTTTTTGAAGGTAGCATGGAAATCATAACAGTTTTTGAACACCTCAGTGAAGCCTTGTGGGCCAGCAGAAGCTGAAAAATATCACAGGTCTAGTGGTGTCTGTAGCTTTGTGCTGTGTGTATTATCTGTATTATCTGGAAAAAGCAAGAAGCCCAGGGTTCTATGCTGGGCCGTTACTGGAACAGATAACACGATGGAGTGATGTTTCACAGGACACAGCGCGGCTCCTGCCAGACGCAGTGTGGAAGAGTATCACACGAAGGGATCTGTTTCTGTCTGTATACAATCCTCATAAATGAATGGACACAGTCATCTCTCTCTCTCTCTCTCTCTCTCTCTCTCTCTCTCTCTCTCTCTCTCTCTCTGTCTGTCTCTCTCTGTCTCTCTCTTTCTCTCTCTCCTCTCCCACTCTCTTCCTATCTTACCTGCCTCTCTCTATCTTTCTTTTCCTTTTTTTTGCTCTTTTTTATTTTCTCTCTACTTGCTCTTTCCTCTGTTTCTCTCTCACTTTCTTTTTCCCATTCTATCTGTCTCTCTTGCTCCCTCTCTCTCCCCTCTCTCTTTCTCCCTTTGTCTCTGTCTCTTGCTCTGTCTCTCTTTAATTTTCTGTCTTCTGTCTCTCTTGCTGCCTTTTCCTTTGCCTGTCTCTATCTCTCTTGTTCCATTTCACTCTCTACCTTTTTTTCCCCTAGTCTCTTTCTTATGCTTTCTTTTCTCTTCTTCCTTTTTCTTTTCTTCTTCCTTGTCTTTCCACTCCCTCTTTTGTTGTCTCTGTATCTATGCCTCTCTTTCCCACTTTCTCCCTCTCTCTCCCCCCACTCTCTTATTCACATCTCTTGATTTTTCTCTTTTGCTCTGTTTTTCTCTCTCTCTTCTGCTCTTTCCTCTATTCCCGCTGCCCCCTCTTTCTCTGCCTCTTTCTCCCTCTGCTGTCTCTCCCTCTCTCTTGCTACCTTTATGTCTCTCTCTCTCTCTCTCTCTCTCTCTCTCTCTCTCTTTCTCTTTCTCTCTCTCTCTCTCTCTGTGTGACTCTAAGCACAGTGAGGCATCATCAAAGCCCCTAAGCGAAGCTGTGGAGGATCATAGTGTCAGCTGTCAGCTCAAACAGACTGGCTGAGAGGCCTGCGGGAGTGGAAAAGTTCCACAGAGAAAATCAGCCTCTTAACACTTTACATTTTTGTCTAAATTCATACATCTTATGCCATTTCACTTTAAGTTTGTAGAAGCTTAAGAGGCATACACATAAAACTAACCCCTTAAACTTCATGGGTTCTGCATCGTTTGGCTTATATCTGGGGCTGGGATGATGAGCTGTTTTGAAAATGGATAAATTGGGATAGAATTATGAATAAATATCAGTTGTTTTTTTATTTAAAAGCACTGGTATTTTTAAATCAGTATTTACTATGTTTAGGACAGTTTCCATATCAACCACAGGGGGCGACAAAGGCTTGGTCACAACAACTAAAAAAATAATCTACTTTATCAAGTTTACAGCAGTTATTCATAATTATCAGTCAATTGATGCAGCTTTACATATTATTCTGTAACTAAATGGAAAGTAGTAAAGAATCATTGAGTTGTATGAAGTTGTAGTAGTAAAGAATGAAAGTTTTGCAGATATTTGCTTTAAAAATATGGGCATCAGACAGATGTTTAGATGTTTGCAAACGAGTATTTGATAATGTATTGATTGTGTTCTGAAAAAGTAGAACATTTAGATAGTGCTGAGTTAATGTGCTAAAATGTCTGCATTTTATTTGTTTCCTTGCATTTGTAACCCTACTGTAAAAAATAAACATGCAGATCGATTTATTTACAAACCCATTTCCAAAAAAGTTGGGACACTGTGCAAAACAAAATGCAATGATGTGCAAATCATTTAACCCCTTTATTTAACTAAAACATAGTACAAAGACAACATATCAAATGTTGGAACTGAGAAATTATATTGTTTTTTGAAACATATGTGCCTATTTTGAATTTGATGCAACAAAAGGCTGGTAAAGTTGTGTCATGCTAAAAAAGTCTTTCAGAAGTAAAGATGAGGAGGAGTTCACCACTCTGTGAAAGACTGCATGATCAAATAATGCAACAATTCAAGAATAACGTTTCTCAATGTAAAATAGCAAAGAACTATTGCTTTTCATCATCTACAGTACATAATATCTTTAAAAGTACAGAGAATCTGGAATCTCTGTATGCAAGGGACAAGGCCAAAAACCAGTACTTCCTGGCCGCGATCTTTGGGCTCTCAGGCAGCACAGCATTAAAAACAGACATGATTCTGTAGTGGAAATCACTGCATGGGCTCAGAAACACTTCTGAAAACCACTGTCTGTGAACACAGTTCATCACTGCATCCACAAATGCAAGTTAAAACTCTAAAACGCAAAGAAGAAATCATATATAAACAGGATCCACTCAGCTTGTTATCAGTGCACAGTTCAAAAGCCAGTATTCATGATGGTATAGGGGTGCATTAGTGCACATGGCATGGGTGATGTTCACATCTGTGAAGGCACCATTAATGCTGAATGATATATACATGTTTTGGCAACATAAGCTGCCATGCAGTCTTTTTCAGGGAAAGCCTTGATTATTTCAGCACTACAATGCCAAACTACATTCTGCATGTGTTACAACAGCATGATTCTGTATTAAAAGAGTCCGGGTGCTAAACTGGCCTGCCTGCAGTCCAGACCTGTCCCCACTGAAAACATGTGGCACATTATGAAATGAAAAATATGACAAACGAGCCCCCAAACTGTTGAGCAGCTGAAATCCTGTATCAAACAAGAACAGGAAAACATTTTGCTTTCAAAACTACAGCAATTGGTCCCCTTAGATCCCAAACACTTACGGAGTGTTGTTAAAAGAAGAGGTGATGAAACACAGTGGTAAACTTGCCCCCATCCCAACTTTTTTGGAACATGTTGTTGGCATCAGATTCAAAATTTCTCAATTTCTACATTTGATATGTTGTCTTTGTAGTATTTTCCTTTAAAAATATGGTTTACATGATGTACATATCGTTGCATTCTATTTTTTATTTACATTTTGCATAGCATCCCAGCTTTTTTGGAAATGGGGTTGTATTTTTTTCATCAACATCAGCAAATACGTACATTAAAATGATCAGATATCACCATTGGCCCACAGTGCATCTGTAAAATTAAATGTTGTCATAAGTTAACGAGTCATGTTTTTTTTTTCTTCAGTTAAACCTCGTGTTTGAGTGTAGGATCTTATTTTGAGCTTGTATGTAGGTGTTTATTTCTTTACGTAATGCGTTCATCACTGTAGAAGGATTTTGTTCACAGCAGTACCTTTCTGAAGCATGCCAGTGTTTTCCGGCTGTCTCATCCTGACACAAGCAGTAAAAATTGAGGATGTTCACACAGTACAAACAACTGCTTTGTTTCCTGTCTGACAATGCTTATAATTGACTTATCAGCTCAACTCAAAATCTACAAAGATTTTGCTGTCTGCTACAAAACATTGTTTTTTTTTATCCTTATCCAGTGTGGCTTACCACATTTGCTTGTTGATTTTTCTCCTGCTTGTGTTTAATGAGGCTCAGCTCCTACACTGATGTGCCATTAGGACGAAGGCCTCTCTCAAGGTTATTATCACAGGGAAAAAAGCATTGAGCCCCACCTGCAAAGCAGTAAGTAGGCCAATTACAGAGCGGCTGCAGCAGCCGCTTATGATTGTACCTACGGGGGGTACATTTGAGTGAGCTAAATTAGAGTTATTTAAGTGTGCCTGTGTGTGTGTGTGTGTGTGTGTATATATGTGTGTGTGTGTGTGAGTGTGTGTGTGTGTGTGTGTGTGGGGGGGGGAGTGGAAGGAGTAATTGCAGATATTTCACATACTTTCATGAGCCTTTTAGTCTTATGGAAAGCATGTCTCTGTGTTCTGCTTCTGTGCTTCAAAAAACAAAGTATCTTGGTTTAATTAAGCATTTGCTTGTATTGCTGGCTGCTCGTGTGCCTTAGTTCTCTATGAATCCTGCAATAATAAGACAGCATATTATACAGTACAGTTTGTTAGCACAGGACATTAGTACATTATATAGGGCACACACTCACATCACATATGAAATATCACATTACAAGCCTTATGAGGCATTATCAGAATTTATAAGCGTGCTTACAAAGCATTGTTACCACGTTACAATCAGATATAAGTGCATTTATAACTATAAAAAGCAGGCCCTCATTCTCAGTTTGGGAGTTTTGAGTAGTATTGTACTGATTGAGTAGGTGGTTACATAACAAGCATGATTACTGAGACTGATCCCCAGAAGTGCAGTACGTATTATCCAATCTTAACCCCCTGATCTACTGACAGTCTAAACATTTAATATTAACGACTTAACATCTTGAAAGATGACAGAAACACAATGTCTCGTATGAAGCGCAGTCTTTGTGTGGAGTGAAAGACCGATAATCAAAAAGATCTAAGATGAATAGAAATTGTCAAAGTGTATGGCAAGGGTCATAAGCATAGCATATAAATGTTAATGAGGAAAAAATATTTTATGCTTATTAACAAACTTATTTATTTTTGCTTTATAATTGTAAAATGCACAGAACTAGCCTAGTGATCTTTGCCTCGCTGTCATCTGCGATGTTTGTTTTTAATCTGCTGTTATCTTTGTTCATGAGAAATTCTGTGGTTCTGAGAGGTTGGAAAGTCTGAGAGCATAGTATGAAAGTGCACAGTCTTTGTTTTTGTGGGTAGACCTTGTATTGTGGGGGCTGTGGACCAAAAAAACCTGAAATCTGTTATCATCTCTCTCTCAACATCAGGTAGGATTTTATAAATCCTGTAGCGTGGGCCAGGCATAAGTGAACAGTGAAGGAATAAGGTTTTAATATGGCTCCTTCTCTCAATGCATTTGCAACAAAAGACTGTTCTGTTATCTCCAGTCCACCAGTAAATGACGACCCTTTGAATGCATGCTTATAGGGAGAGCTTGTTTATAGCTCATTGTTTACTGTAAACAATAGGGGTAGAAGAAAAATGTATACAGCATAGTATCATGATGCAAGATGTTTAAAATAGTATTGATTTACAGAGGTTTTAGTGTTTTAATCATTTCATTAATATTTAAACATGTAACAAGTCCTTTCTAATAGGATACCAAAAACGCATTGCTTTCTTAGTCCACAAGATGAAGGTTTTTTTGCTGCAGCAAGGCTTCTGTCAGAGGAGTCATTGTTAGGAGTGGGTGGATAATGCAGTGGATAACACCCTCGCTCTGTACAGGGGAGAGCGATTCCCTGTCCAGCCAGGACTATGCAAATATGCAATGCAGTAACTGGTCAAAGAATAATTTGCATATGTTTCTGTGGAAATGTACAAAAATAATGTTGATAGTTAATTAAAAACAAAATTGTGTTTTTATATTTTGTACAACCTTTTTTTGGATCAATCTTTAATACTGCTTGGACTGTCAGGTCTATAAGAAAGTCCAAAAGCCTTGTAAATTATAAGGCCTTGTAAAGAATACTGTAGGAAGTTGATTGCTTATGACGAACATTCAGCAGGGGAGCTCTTGTCGGTTTTACTTGTCAAGAAAACGAGCGATAAAACAACCTAGATGTCAATAAAACCTGAACCCTCCCTCCAAACTAATATCTAAGATTTTAAAAAAGAGAGAGAAATATCCAAAGATGCATTTTTGTTCTTTCATGAGTGCAAAAAGTCAGAGTTTAAAAAAGAATTATCCCTCTGAAGAACATTATCAGTCTAAGAAATCAGGAATCCCCCCAGACAGTTTTCATTTTTAATCAGATATATGATTAAAATATGCATTTCTCCTGGAGACTGCTTACAGTTCCCTCTTAACAGCCCTAGTGTTCCTGTGATGGAAACTTCTTTGTGCTATTCTGAGTGGGGAGCATTATCACTGACAGATGTTCAGGTTGGACTTGAATTTTCTCTGCTCTTCCCACCCTCAGAGCAAGATGAAAGGTCCTTTTTTTTAGGAGAGGGGGAAAAAAATCAACCAGGCTGAGAGGAAAAGAGGGGTTTTTCAAGCCATGGTTGTTTGATCTTCTTAAAGCGCGAGGGCTAACCAGTAAGCTACTGTCCTTTGTGCGCTGTCCTAGAACCTGTTGCTCCAGTTCACACTGTAAAGGGAAACAATGTGAAACTGATCTCAGGACAGTGCAGAAAACAGCTGACTGAGTCAGAGTGAGGAGAGGGTTACGGTGAGTGCGTAGGGGGATTTGGGGAGAAACAAGAGGGAGCGGTCAGTCTGACAGCTCAAAGGAAAAGGGCTGCTGTTTGATGTGAAACGGAGACTGTTTATTTATTTATTTATTTATTTTAACCTTTTGATGCTTGGGAGCTGGCCTGTAGAGTCCTGAGAGAACAACCACGCCTGTATGTGTCCTAGACAGTGTGTGCACCTTTTCAAAGCCTATACACCAGTTAAAGGGGAATTCTACCGATTTTTCAGAATTTTGTATGAATAAATGGTTAAGATGCAAAGTCATTAAATCACTGAGTGGTTTGATGTGAAATGCTCCGTTCTAGAAGCCAGACATCTAAAGAGTTTAATGCCTATGAAAGCTCCCTCACAAAGTTATTACATTAAAAATAAATATAAATTGTGCACTAAAATATGCAGAAAAATGACATGACTTAATGATTTCATTTTGTTTTGTTTCTCAACTTATTTTCACGTAGAAAAAAAAGAAAAGAAAGGGGTTGCTTACAACTACACAGAAGTGTAAGACAAAACAGTCCCCTAACAAAACTTGTATAGATAGGGCTGTATGAGATTGACATAAAATGTGATGTTCGAAAAAGCTGTCGGAGTATCACAGTGATATGAGAATATGAGAAGCGTGAAATCATTATTAAAATAGTATGCCTTTGACCAGATGTAACGCAAACACTGACATTTATTTTTAATGTGTAAACGGAAATACTAACAGCTACTCTTAGAACTGCATTGCATCGATAGACAGTCAACATTACCTCAACGGCTTGCTTTTTTACAAGCTTGTAGGTCAGGATAGAGTAGTTTTTGAACTGTGCACTTGTGTGTTTTGTAATTGGTTGTGTAGCCTAATGTTTAAGTCACTCGTCCCTCATGTGAGAGAGCAGAGTTCAGTCCCAGCACAGAGAAGCACTCATTAGTTTTCTATCAGTTTGCGCTGGCAATGTAATGATGTCTCTCTGGCACTGCGTGTTTGGGGTAATCTGATCTGTTATTGCAGCTCTCAATGATTTGTCTATCACAGACAATCATATTACGTTAACGATAAAAATATGATTCATCGCAGAGCCCTAGTTGTAGACATCACCACCAATTTAAAAAAATCTGATTTGGTAAGTTTCTCTACAGTGTACCATTCTACATCAAACTCTTGTGAATGACTTTCATCCATGGTTGAATTATGCAGAGATTTTGAAAAATGTACAGGGTTCCTCTTGAATTACTTCCTTAGGCTTGCAAGTAGTGATCAATAGTTAGAGGTAGTTCACAGTGCTTTATGTTCCGCTCAGAGCATTGGACCATTAAAAAAAAGAATAATAATAATGAATAATAATAATAATAATAATAATAATAACTCTAAAATTGTTTTTTTATGAAACCGTTTTGGTTCTGTTCCGTGACCACACACATCTGTAGAATGCAGCAAGACATATTAAAACATTTTACTGTTCATGGAATAATCTTGGACGGTTATGTTGGCTTACTGTTAATGGATTACTTCTCATAATGGAAAAATGGTTATTGTGATGATTATTCATAATACATTTTATATAGAGCAATTGTGCATTTATATCATATTCTATTACATGCATTTGACCCATTACTTTTCAAAGTACAAAGTAATCAATAAGGACCACTTTTTGAACAGGTTCAGGCTGCTTATTTTAGAGGGAAATCCCCTCCACCAATTCAGTTCATGTTTTTTATAGCAAAACACAAACTAGTTAGTTTTTTCACACAATGCAAACTTTACTAAATGTCTTTTGCAGTATTTCTTACTTCTTTCCCACTAAGCTAGTGAGGTAGCTATGAGTTTACAAAGTTAGTCACATGCAAAATTTGGACACCCATGTGTTTTGTTGATTTTGTAAATCAGAATAAGTACACATCCTCTACAGAGAACACATTTCTGCACATTTTAATGCACAATTACTGATTTACAAAAAAATGGCATATTTAAGTTTACTGTAGAAAATGTGGGCATAGTTTCACTTAGAAAGTCAACCAAACATCATCTGACCAGGGAACCTCAGTGGGTCAGATCAGTGATACTGTTCACTGAAAATGTTTGTTGTGTTTATTATACTATGGCTATGACAGATGCTATATGTAGATGTAAATTTTAGTTAATCAGAGACCCAGTATTCTTTTGTCAGTGAGAGAAAGTTGCTGTTTGTCAGTCAGTTCACCACTTATCCACCAAAGTATTTTTTTTTCTTTTTTTTTAAATAAATAGAACTAAGAAATATTGGATATGTGGTGCCACCCCAGTGGTATTTTGTTGTTATTTTGAATATCTACTTCAACTTTTGTTTAATAACACCCCTTACCAGTGGTAAATTTACTGTAATGCATGCCTTCTCATGGCATTTTGCTTTATTCTGTAGCTTTTTAGTTATGAGATATAAATAATCAGAGATTATTAGTCTAAGCAGTGTAAGCCGTATAATAATATCGTCTGTCTTTCTTTCTCTCTCTGTTTTGTGTCTTAGCTCAGGAGTGTGTACATGTAAAACGGGAGTGTACGGAGACAAGTGTGATGACTGCCGTCCAGGATTCTTCCTTTTCAGCAGCAAAGGATGCCAACCATGCCAGTGTAACAATCACACCAGCAACTGCGACACACAATCAGGTGAGCACACACATCTCGGCCCATTAGCCTTTCATTTCCAAAATGTATTTTTCTTACATGACAAAATAAAAAAGTCATGATGTTGGTCACGTATTTCTTACTGTAGGATAGTAGACAGGAATGACCCAGTCAGTGGGCGATTTCTTTACAGCCAGTTTGGCTAAGCAAACTGGGAGCTCATAGTGCGGTGTCTGAAGGAATACATGAAACAACTAATACATTTCCAGTATTTTCTGTAAGCCAAACTCAGAATACAAAAAACTTTATTTGCTCTTTAATCAAAATTTGTAAATGAAACATCAATTGAATCAAATAAAAAGTGAGAGGCAACTGGCTGAGTCACAATGTTCTTTAGATGTTCGTCTGGGTTCTTTTATGACCTCATGGATGAGTCGTCGATGTGCTCTTGGTGAAATTTTGGTAGGCCGGCCACTCCTGGGAGCAAGATTTCTCCAAGTTTTCTCCATTTGTGGGTAATGGCTCTCACTGTGGTTCGCTGGAGTCCCAGAGCCTTTGCAATGGCTTTGTAAACCTTTCCAGGCTGGTAGATTTTAGTGACTTTGTTTCACATCTGTATTTCAATCTTTATAGAACATGACATCATGTGCTGCTTTTTGAGACCATCTGGCCTGCTTCTCATTGCCAGACAGGTGCTAGTGATGTTTAGATTCAACAGGTCTGCCAGTAATCATGCCTGGGTGTGGCTGGTGAAATTGAAACCAGTAGTCAGTTGAATTTGGTTAACTGGTTGATTTAGTAGGTAAGAGGGCAGTTACTTTTTCACATATGGCCAGGTAGAGCTGACATTTTCCTTCAATAAATGAAATCATCATTTTGTGTTTACTTGGGTATGATGACCTGTTTTTGTTATGTAGATCTGTTGCTTGATCAAATAACAATGTTAGCTTTGTGAGCAGGCTCTGCTGACAAGTTTAGTTGATGAAAACTAAGGGTCATCTTTTATATAATATTAGGAGTATTGTGATCTGAAACATTCAAGAGTGACGTATGTAAACAACAAATGAATTTGGGAAGGAGGCACATACTTTCTCACAGCACTGTAGGTAAACAGAGTGCACGATTTTTAATGCACTGTTCAGTAAATGTCAAACCATCTATCCAACAATTAATAAATGTTAAACTAGTAGAGAGGAGCTGGTTAGCATTAGTTTAACTAGCATGCTAACAGCTCTGTTCACTAAAGAACATGTTGGATTTTGGCTAACTAAAGCACCAACACAAGTTTAGGTGATGAAAACTAAGGTGTGACAGAGCAAAAGTCAAGTGAGTGACAAAAAGCTGCAATTGAGCCTGTTCTGTGGTATTTGAGATTGTAGTGTTTTAGTTAGCAGGACAAACATGTCACACAGTACAGGCTTGGTTCCAGGATATCTCAGGACATCTGAGAGCATAAAGCCGATGGACATTGTTTTTATTGTACTCCGAACACTGTTCAGTTTCTCAGCACGTCACTCAGCATTTTGTCATCACTTTGTTAAATTAAAGCCACATCGAGACCTCAGAAAGCCATGGTAGAAAACGTGACTTAAAATTTCCACAGAGAAATGCAGTTTTTTAGATAAACAGATCTCAGCTAACATTACAGCCTAGTCAGACCTGTTAGTAATGTAGTAGACAGATACAAAGTGTGATTAATGATGGTATCTGTATATATCACAACAGACACACACAAAAGAAACCTCCTGTATGTTTAATGGACTGTCCCCCTCGTGCACAAAGCGGAAGTGACCATGACCAGCCACTGAAAGTTTAGTTTCTCCAGAATGGAAGACAGTCAGTGATGATACCTAAACAATAATTGTTAATGTATTAATATTTCATATCACAAGCACTCCTGTAACTTTCACTGGCTTCTCCAGCAAAAAAAATTTAAAACATTTAATAAAACATTTGCGGTGATGGTGAGCTCAACCCCACGGTAAGCATCACATGACCGCAATATTGCAGTTGTGTGGTCAATGTCGCAGCCCTACTTCTCAAAGCCTCTTCCTCAGTGAGAGAAGTGCATCCTGGATTAGAGCTGCATATTCAGGACATGAAGCTGTCATTGGAAACCTTGTTTGAACTCTGGACAGTCTGCAGCCTGTTAGCCCACCGGCCACAGTGCCAGCCATCCCTTATGCAATGTGCAACTGAATTGGATTTTTTTCTGCAGAGATTTGGGGTCATAATATCTGCTGATGCTATACAAGGAAGAGCTAATTCAATTTGTGCTCGCATAACGCAGAGAGTGCAAACCTAAAGGCCAGAGTGTTTAAGGAAGGAGGGATAGGAAACGTTGCACATTTGGCATCTTTACGATGAAAGTGTTTTTTGTTGACCACAGCCAAAGCTGCAGCCTTCGTCCAGCACTGACATCCAAGCGCTGAAGTCATCATTCTGACACAATGGTAGCAATAAGCACTTTCCCCTCTCTGCCTCTCCTCCTATACTAGTCTGGCAGCTCACTCAGAGCAACCGTATGCATACATTACACAGGATCCGCTAATTCCTCTTAAGTCACAACCAGCAATAACAAATTAACCCACCTACACAGAGTTTTCTGAAGACTTGTCCAGACTACATATTGTGCTTAAATCTAATTATTTCCTCATTGCTGTGTATAATAGGCATTTTGTGGACTCGCTGGAAACCTAATCTCACGCTATAAAGGCTTGTTAGCGGTTATTTAGCACAAGGCCAAGCTTAAATGCTCTGTCTGAAGTATTAAGAGCATGCTAATGTTGTTCATGATGCCTAGTTAAACTTTTTATGGCTGAATGTTTTCAACAATATATACTGGACATCTGACCAATATATTATTTGTAAATTGTTGTTAATTCTTATTGCTGTATTGGCCTTGCAATACTAATGCTTCAGAAAACTGTAATATGCGGATGCACCCTCTAACCAATCACAGTTAATTACAGTCTCAGATTAGTGTTTCTGTGGGTGTTTTGATGAATAGAGGTATTTAGACAGTCCAAATAGTATTTAATTATTTTTTATTATTTTGGTCAAAATAATGTAGGCCCAACTTTAAACATCATGGCACGGAGTCAGTGCTGGCTAGGCTGGTCAGTGATTTACTGCTTGCCTTAGATTATGGAAAAGTCTCTCCTGGAACTGCTGGATTTGGGGGCAGCTTTTGATACACTTGACCATGATTTTTTTAATGGACAGGCCTGAAAACAAGGTTCATTCTTGCCTGGTTTAGGCTTTACATGACAGGCCGTTATCAATTTGTCAGTAAGTGTGGAGTTTTCTGAACTCCACAATATGGTGTCCCACAAGGCTATGTGTTAAGGCCTTTAGTGTTCTTCCTTTATTTAGAGCACCAAAGGTACATAATCCGTAAACACAATGTTGGGTATCACTTTTATGCTGATGAGGCTCAGTTATACATGTCAGCTCTTCTAATAGAAGATGGTGTTAAAGACATAAAAGCCTGGATGACCAGGAACTTTCGCTTGTTGAACTCGAATGAAACACAAGCATTAATGTTGGACAAATGATTAGATTTGACCAATAGGCTATTGCACGTTTTATTCATTTTACTGTTTACTACTTCAAGTGCATTTAGTCCCAGGTGTTTTATAAACGCATATATGTTGACATTAGCACTGACTGTTTTGTGCATGGAATTAGCATTGTCCCACAGTTAGCATATTGCTGTATTTGTAAATTTCAGTTTATTTAAAAGATTTTTTATGCATGATGCAAAAAATCCCAACTTTGGGATGCACGATAATATCAGAATGACATTGTTATCGGAAAAAAATAATTACATTTAGAAATTTGCTGTCAGGCAGATGCTTAGATTTGACCGATATTCCAAACCAACATGTGTATTTATTGTATTCCAGAAGAGCTGAACCTTGATGTGATGCTGAACTGTGTGCTAAAATGTCTGCATTTTAGATATAATGTAGAAATGCATATGTGTTATATTTCTCCATAATGCTAATACAGGTGGATCTAGTCCCAATTTCTACATTTAATAAATGTATCATTTATGTGCATTAAAAATGGAAAATATTGGGATTGGCTCATCATTCCCATATTGGTGCATCCCCAGGTCACTATACACCAGTGTTGATAATATGACAACATGCATTAAATAAAATACATTTGTTAAAAGCTATGCATCCAAATGGTAGTGCAAGAACAGTTGCCAAGCAGCATAAGTCAAACATCATTAAATGAGCAAGACAATGTCTTTCTCATGTTAGTCTCATGTTTCTCATCTTGCTGTACTAATTCAGAGGTCAGTCGCTGTGTGTGGTTATACGTACGTATATAGAGTATTTTGCCAGGCCTTTAAACACAGCTCAGCCAGTCAGATTTTAGAACTGGAGCTGTCTGCTTTATAAGATAGAACTGTCAGTCCTGCAGGAGACACAGAAGTTGAGCTGATTATTCTGCAGCCTCAGGAGACTCTTTCATACTTTTCTAAGCACCTGATACCTTAACAGTGATACCACACACGGATAACAACCTGCACAACTGTTTTAAAAGATTTAGAGTGTTTATTTTCAGCTTTTCTTGGTATGCAGGAGCTCCAGCTGCCAAAAATGTTAAATATTTAGTTTTAACTTTTTCTTTTTTCAGGACAGGTTGAGAGAGTCTTATTTCTTGATGGAGAGTCTTAAAAAAGATTAATAGGGTGTTTATTGAAAAGAGTGTCTGTCTTTTTCTCTTTTTCTGCCTCTGCTTCTCTCTTTTCCTCTCTCTCTCTCTCTCTCTCTCTCTCTCTCTCTCTCTCTCTCTCTCATTCCACTCATTTTTGTTTTCATTATCTCTTTTTTCTTCTCCCACTACTGCTTTCTCTCTCTCTCTCTCTCTCTCTCTCTCTCTCTCATTCCACTCATTTTTGTTTTCATTATCTCTTTTTTTCTTCTCCCACTACTGCTTTCTCTCTCTCTCTCGCCATCATCATAAAGCTTCTTATCATCAACTCTTTTTGAAGAGCTGATATGTCAGTAAAGGAATTTCTAGTTGGCGTAGTCATTGTGTCATTTTCATGGCACATGGTACGTTTCTGGTCATTGGCTGAATCGCTGTAGTTTGTCTTTTTAGACAGCAGTGTTGGAGGAAGCTTTTTCCTTTTACTCATGTTTTTTTTTCCTACTTCATGTTCTATTGGAAATCTTGCTCCCAGGTGGGTGCTTTCTGTGGTGTTTTCCAATGGACAGTATTTTTCTGCCCAGTAATGTTCCAGGCAGTTAGGGGTATGACATAATTTACAGTGCAGTTTTGTTGCTGTGGCCTTTGAAAGCTAGTGCTGCTCGTACACAGAAACACACAGACACTGAACAGAGTGCCACAGCGTGGAGTCGCTCAGTCCAGATCGATGCTGTAGATGTAATGGAACAGACTTTGCTGGCTCCCCTCTCTCTCCCTCTCTGCCTGTCCTTGTGTAAGTAAAACGGGTGCTTTTACACCAGTGCAGCACAATTTGAGCTATAATCAAAGAAGGACATGACTTTGCTAGTGAAACCTTTTTTTTCTTTTTTTTTTTTTAATGTTAAACGGCTTTGTGTTCAGTTCGATCTGAGGAGATACGTCCCCATTTCCAAAAAAGTTGGGATGCTGTGCAAAATATAAATAAAACCAGAATGATGTGCACATCATTTAAATCCTAAATTTAATTGAAAATACTACAAAGACAGCATATCAAATGTGGAAATTGAGAAACTTTATTGTTTATTGAAAAATACATGCCCATTTTGAATTTGATGCAAACAACACATTTTAAAAATTTGGGACAGGGCAACAAAAGACTGGTAAAGTTAGTGAAACATCTCACAACTAATTAAGTTAACTGGCAACATGTCAGTAACATAGTTGGGTATAAAAAGAGCATCCCAGAGAGTCTTTCAGAAGAATAACATCACTGAACATAAAACAGCAAAGAACTTTGCAATTTCATTGCCTACAGTACATAATGTCATTGAAAGATTCAGAGAATCCAGAGAAATTTCTGTATGCAAGGTACGAGGCAGAAAACCAATACTGGTTGGCCCTCATCTTCGGGCCTTATGTCTGCATTAAACAGACATGATTCTGTAGTAGAAATCACTGCATGGGCTCAGGAACACTTCCAGAAGAATGGTCTGTGAACACAGTTTTTTGCTGTGTCCACAAATGCAAGTTAATACTCTACCATGCAAAGAAAAACACATATATAAACAGGATCCAGAAACGCTGCTGCCTTCTCTGGGCCCAAGCTTATTGAAGATGGACTGAGAAGTAGAAAAGTGTCCTGTGGTCCGACACTTTAAAATTTGAAATTCTTTTTGGAAGTCGTGGGCACTGCGTCCGCTGGGCTAAAGAGGAGAAAGACCATCTGCCTTGTTAATAGCGCACAGTTTAAAAGCCAGCATCCGTGATGGTATGGGGGTACATTAGCGTACATGGCACAGCTGTGAGGACACCATTAATGCTGAACAATATATGCAGTTAATTAAATACTGTAGTACTTGTGCACTTCCCTAATACAGGTGTAGTACATATATGTATTACCTTATGACTTGGATAGTGTTGTGGCCTATACCGTTACCAACAGTAACCAGTAATTTAATTTTGTTTCATTTCATAAATGAAGTACAGTAAATGTAAGACATTGATTAATTTGGTATCATGTAGATAAATCAGATATAACATTTATTGTAAGCATTTCACAGATACTTTTGTCCAGAGCCACTTAAAATGCTAGGCGAAAATAACATTGGAAGTCCAGCACTCTTTCTGCTGTACATATAACCGTCTAGTTTACTATTAAAATGTTACCGTGTTCTCTGTGAGAAAAAATAATCTCTCTACAGGGTTCACACAGATTCTTAAAGTCTTATAAAATCTTACAACAGATTTTATAAATGCCTGAAAATGTCTTGTTAGCCCGCTGTTTCATTTTTGTGAACCGTCGCAGGCAACGGGAACTTACTTGACCCAGTCGCTGTTGTCTATGATCTTGGCTTGGCAACAACCAAGATAACTGATCTTTTATGTCCCATCCCATAGAACGTTTTGACAAAAGTAAAAAGGATTTGTTTGTCTTATGCTTCTTCACGTGTGGAGCTGCATCTCCAGGATCTGTTCAAGCTGAGTCACACACATCCGCTATCTGTGAAAGCACTCAAAAGCATTCCTGATTGAAACTCTGTTTTCCTTTTGCTTTTCCAAAATGCAAAGTGACTTACTCAGTGTGACCATTTTTGTGAAAAGCAAAGGATTTTAAAAAGTAAATACTTTATAAACAGTTTTGTTAATTGGTCGTAATTACCAGCTTTAATTCCAGTGTTGACTCTTTGATAATAGTTACATTTTTCCATTTATCAGCGAATAATGTCAGCCACTGATATACTGTGCGCCTGAGGCTGATGAAAGGGCAGTACGATTACTGAGGCTGTCCAACTCTGTGGCTGCCCGCTGATGTACTGTACTCCAGCCGCTCTGCTTCAACTCATGCTGTGCTCTATATCATCTCTGCTGTCTGCCTCACTCCTGTTGAGTGTTTCTGACACACTGCAGAATGTATTTTTTTTTTTTTTTAATTCTAAAGACACTGACTTTTGTGTGTTTGTGTACCAGAGGTGGACAAAATGACAATATATTCTTATCATTATTACGTCACAATGTTTTTCTCTCAGTATATCGTGGATATTATTGGTACTTAAGCATGTTTCACTACAAAGAGATGACTCAATACCACTTTTTCTGTTCCGATACTAACACTAAACCATGAGTACTGGCCAATGCTGATGGTGGTGCGGAGGCTTACTTTCTTTACAACACTGCAGCATTACTGCCTTTGTCACAGCCCCCCCCCCACACACACACACACACACACACACACACACACACACACACACACACACCAGGCTAGCAAAGCTGTCTGGCCTCATACACCTCTTGCAACCAAAAAAATCTAACAAATCTGGTCATTATATTAATTGCATTAATAGTGTAGGTGAATAGCTATAATTGCTAACTAACAAGGGGGAAAAAAACATTCTAAGAAGAAGACAGTGTCTGATGTCTTCAAGACAACTTTGCTAGGTAACGTGAGTACTCTTTTAGCTAACACTCAGCCATTTTTCAGCCCTTTGGTCTTTTGGTACAATTTGGTTTTACTAGGTACCAAAATCACAGAATAATTAACATTTATGGTGTTAGCAGGGAAGGGGAATGCTTTACTTTGCTCAGTCTGGTTATTCTTTCTTATTTTCTCAGCTTCTCCAGCTCAGCTTGCTCTCTCTCTGCTCTCCCTCTTTGAACCCTGAACCTAGTTCACATAATAGCCAAATTGGAAGCAAGGTGTGTTGTTTGTTTCCTAAGAACAGGGTAATAAAATGCAAACAATCATTAAAAATGATGAAATATACTTGGCCAGCCGTCCCCAAGTTGGACGCTATTTCTTGCTTCAGTGCCCTGACAAGAAAGCAGATAACATTTTTTTACACACTGGTTTAGCAATATTTAGGGATAGCAATGCAAAGAGTGCACTGATATTTAAGTTGAATATTTCTGATAGAAATATTTTCTGAAAAAGAACGTTTTTGCTCTCTTCTGTATCTTTGGACAGCAGTGATATATTTATATACCATGCTAGACCTACTCAAATACTCTACTTCCCCACCCTGCTGTTATTGCATTATTGTTACTGTGTGCTGACACACCTTTTTTCTTGATTAAAGTCATAGTTACACAAACCCTGACTGACACATTAACACAAGCTGCATTTCCCCCTTGCTGTTTTAATAAAGCACAAACAGCGGGACCAGCAGGAGCTGAAGGTTAAGCTCTTCCATTCTCCTGAATTGGAGCCAGTTTTTTCCTTATCTTCAGACACACTACACTGATCTGAGATCAGCCACAAACAGTTCCGCATTACCAGCCACAGACAGTGAGTGACATTTTTACAGCAGTCTGTCAGAGAGCTTAAATTACACAGACTGAATCTGGCAACTGAAGGGTATAAATATGCATTGTGATGCCCTAAACTTATGGATGCATGATATATTAGTGACCAATGTATTACTTGCCAATAAATGAAAAATGTAATTATAGTGCTAATATCATGTTAACGTTATATTATTCCCTTATCATATTTTCTTAGTTTGACCCTTCAACCCTTCCATAGTGTGCTGTTTTTTGCTATATTGACTCCATGACTGTAGCTCTCTTATTCAAATTCTGAAGTTCCTCTGATAGTTCTCTTGATAAAATTATATCCAGCTACTGCAGTGCTTCTGAAGTACACACACTGCTGATGCTATGGATAAATGAACAAGCAGCAAACTGACAAAAGCAACAGCTAAATGGAAGCTAAAGTTCCCTTCAAAGCCTCCACTGTAACAGGAATCACGTTGCATGAACGAGAGCAAGAATGAGAAGCAATGAGAACAATATGGAGGAGTTGGAACCAACCAGTAGGTGGTCTTCAATGAAGTTGCAGTGCTTCAGGACAAGATGAGGAATGGAAACTTAAGCATTAACTTTCAATGGCTTAACATATACATAACAGACTGTCAAACCATGTCTTTATGGAGCTTGCTTTGTGCACAGAAGGACAGTCATGCTGAAAAAAGAAAGGGCCTTCCTCAAACTGTTGCACTAACATTACCCTTCACTGGAACTAAGGGTCCTAGTCCAAACCTTAAAACAGCATCAATTATCCCTCCTCTACCAAACTTTACTGTTGGTATTAGGTATTCTGGTAGGCAGCGTTCTGCTCCACTAAACCGAGATTCATCCATCAGACTGCTAGATAGCGAAGTGTGATTCATGACACTCCAGAGGGTGTGGTCTTCCACATCGTGGCTGAGCTTATTCCATTTCACAATAATAGTACTTACAGTTGACCAGGGCAGATTTAGCAGGGCAGAAATTCCCCGGCAAAAGTGGCATCCTGTGATAGTGCCACATTTGAAGTTCAGTACAACTCATTCTACTGCCAGTGTTTGTCTATTTATCGCATGGCTATGTTCTAGATTTGATACAACTATAAGCAATGAGTGTGGCTGAAACACCTGAACTCAATAATTAGGAGGTGTCCACATATTTGTGTAGATGGATGCATACCTACACACACAAATAGACACATACATATGGCAAAGACGGCTTGAAAAAGTATACAAAGATGATAAAAATGCTGCAAATATGCAAATGTAAGTATAATGTTACAGATGACTTTATATAGTGGGAATAATACATTGTATCAAATAAACACTAATTTGGCTAATTAACTAACTGAATGTGTTGCATGCAGCTTTATCAATTGCTTCGTGTAACATGTAACCTCACAACATGCAAACAGTTGCATGAAAGTGTCACCATATAAAACCAGCTTAAGGTTTCATTATATATTGAATGGTTTCTGAAAGAATCATAATCAAATGAGGTCAGAGATTTAGACCCCTATTAGATGCACAGTGACCCGTTTGTGTGGGTCAGTGTGTTGACTGTTGCATAGGAACGTATGTTTTATGTCGTGTCACTGCTTGACCATGTACGCACTCACACATGGTCCGTTCCCTGATGAACATGCTTACTCACGATCTCCAGCTTGTGTGTGTAGACCCAGCATCAGCTCCGCGCTGCCGGGTGTGTATATTTACACAGGCAGCGGACACTCATCCATCCTCTGACACAAGGGACAGAACACTAATGATTCTGCTTCTGCTTTGTTCTCCATCTCAGGACACACAGCAGGGGAACACGCATGCACACACACACACACACACACACCCGTCTTTGATCTTTGTTCTTGGGCTGCGAGTGCAGTCTCTCCTGAGTGTTCTCCTTGTCTCTGGCTGATGGAATTACACTTTTCATTTCATCTCTAAAGCCGCTCTTTCATGTCCTGCTTTTGTGTCAACAATGGCAGAGTCAAACGCAGTCGGTTATATTTTTCCACAGTCCTCGCCGAGGTATAAGCAAGCCAATGAGGGTCATTCGCAGCAAAATAGCAGTTGAAATGAAAATATATGGTACATGACAGAAAAAAGCATCATAATCATTTTAAATTCATCTTCTTCCACTTTCCTGTTAAGCTTCCTTACAGTTCAGCGAAGGGAAACTATTTAGAAGCTGTTGTTTTTGTTATTCAATATTTGAAGGGTATATATCCACTTATATGATGCTGTTTGTCTTTGTACTTATGATTATGTGCAAAAAAGTACGCATTCATAAGCATAAACAAAGATATTGTTTTAAAAAAAGACTGATGGGGAGAAGAAAAGTGTTCAGACACCAACATTAGTAACATTAGTACTCTGCTGCTGTTTGCAATTAAACCTTTAAGTAATTACCTTTCTGCAGTATTGTGGTTCGGTTTTGGCCCATTCCTTTTGGCAAACCATCTTCATTTCCCCAAACTTAAGAGGGTCTGATAGACCTTCATACATTTTCAGTTGTACTGAAGTCAGGAGATTGGCTGAGTCACAGAAGCACCTTCACCTTTTTTTACAGAAACCAGTGTTGAAATGTTTTGGCTGTAAGTTTGTGGTCATTGTCTTGTTGACACGTCTTCTCTGCTTTCTTGGCCAATGAGATTAAATTCTCCTCTGTGCCCTGGTATATCGTTCCATTCACATTTACTTGGTGTAATACTGCAGAGCAAAACAGCCCCAAATCATGAAGAACACCACCTTCGTACTTCACTGTGCATATAGGGTGTTCTTGGGATCATACGCACAACCGTTCTTTCTCCAAACATGACAAGCTGAATTATTGCCAACTAGTCTTATTTTTGTTTCATTACTGCCAAAAAGTTCTGTTTCATTTCAAGATTCAGAAGACAATTAGGTAAACTGTAGTTAGATTTAAATGGTTTAAATAAATAGTATTGTGTGCATTGATGCTTTTTCAATTTCTGAATTTATTTACTATGTAGACATTCCATTAGTATATCAAAATTAACCTGTGATTATTTATTCATTATGTTTTTGCTCATGTTTTAGCTTGAATATTGAAATACAGCAGCTTATAGTCTCTTTCCAAAAGCCTGCATAAGAAGAGATTTTACATTTTAACACCATTTCAGTCCATCACTGGGCATATAAAGACGCCAAAATCCCTTTATAAAAACCCCAAATGTGTTACATTTTCCGCTTCCTCTTCCAAAGATGTGCCAGGATGCGAATGAACATAAGCTTAAATCAATTTATATTACAATAATAAACATCCTGTGAGAATTTCCACCAAAGCAGCGCACTTTAGTCAATGAAATTGAATTTTTTAAATGAATGTTCTTTGTCTACAGTGCATCCTCTGACATTTGTTTGGCTTTAATTGGCTACATGAATCTCCCCCAGTCTGAGCTAATTGCTCACAATGAGCACCTGCTAGGAGAGAGAGCTGGGCCAGAAGTGCTGTTATAGCATAGAAAAAATGATTTCTTATGAAAAATCAATCGTCCTGCAGAACGACGTGCTCGGTCGTCCGTATCGCAGGTGTTCTTCAGCCTGTGAATGACTGTGGCTGTCTTAGAGACAGAGGGAGAGAATCGTCACATCCGTCCCAATGCTACTATAACAAGCCTTTCTCTGCCTGCCAGCCTGCACATTCTCCAAACTCTCTCTCTCGTTTGCTTTCATTCTCTCTCTTGTTCTCTACCTCGTTCTCACTTGCTCTCTCTCTCTCGTTCTCTCATTCCCTCTCCTCATTCTCATTCTCTTTGTTTTCTTTCCTGCTTGCTCCCATTCTGTTTCTCTGATTCCCTCTCTTTTTCTCTGATATGTTTTCTTGAAACAGCACTCTTGTCAATTATGTAATCCCTCATTAGACTGCTCCTATTTTCTCAAATACAGCATTTAATACAAGTCAAAAGTGGTATGAAAGCCTGACCCCAGAGCCCAGAGTGAATTCATCCAGAGTTTTACAGACATGCTTTGCATTGTGCACACTCTTCCACCGTAATCAGACTTTACCATATCTCCCTGTGTGACTTTGTGCTCTGTCTTTGATGTTATGTAATATTACAACTAAGCCTGTCACTATTACTCTATTAAAAAATACAATTATTAAAAAGTAACTTATATTTTATTATATTTTACCATGTCATGTGATAAAACAATACAACTGTTTTGTGCAATGTTTAAGCCAATATATAACCAGACTTTTATTCATTTGTCCAGCGAATTGAATCATTCCTGGACACCAGGACCTCTGGTCTGGTTTGCTCTTTGTTATTGGAGTGTATGTGGATCAAAAAAGGCTCTCTCTCATTGGAGCAAGACTAAAGTTTGCTAATAAATGTCTAGGCAACGATCAGGACTTCTGGAACATTGTGCTATGGAGAGACAAGTCAAAGATAGACTTGTTTGGACACAGTACCTGAAGCCAAGTTTGGTGAAAACCAAAGACAGCATTTGATTAGAAGAACCTCATACTAACTGTAAAGCATGATGGTGGACATGTTATGCTTTGCGGGCTGCTTTGCTGCCTCAGGACCTTGCCAGCTTGCAATCACATAATTGATTAATTCTCTTTCATACTAGAGCATGCTTGAGGAGAATATAAGGCCATCTGTAAAAAAGTTTAAGCTAAAGAAGTAGATCTTCCAACAAGATAACGATCCCAAACATACAAGTAAATCCACCAAAGAATGGCTCAAAAGGAAGAAGAGGAGTGTTATGGAATGGTCTAATCAAAGCCAATAAAGTATCTATACATACTGATTAACTGAATATCTAATACTGATATGTCCGCATATTAAAAAAAAAAAAACATTTCATGAATGCATGAGTGCTTTTACTTCTTTACATGACTGTATGTGTTTGTTATTTAGGAGCTTTGGAAGATTTTGTAGACACTTTTATTAGTTTCTGTAAAATCTAACACATTGGAATTTTGTCAGCTTGAAAGGTATGCAGTGATCAATCCACTTGTCATGCTAGTCTTTGTGTCTTCGTCTTTTTTTCCGCAGTCTTTCTGGTCCACCTGCACGTTTGTAGCTGCAGTAATTGTCTTGTGACAGGCTATGTTCAGGTTGCAGCTTGCCTGCCAACATGATGGTGGGGTGTTCTTAATGATGTCATCAATGCTAATTCTAGCTACTCAGTGAAACTCTAGTGACCAACTTTGTGTCTTTATGATGAAAATCTAACTGAATAATAGATTTGTGGCAGTTTACTAAAATGGGCTTTTTGTCCCCAATGTCAAGGGGGGACTTCTTACCTCAGAGGGCCAACTTTACACTTTCACTTTAAAAAGGAAAAAAATCTTTGCTTGCTCTCCTAACCAAATGTACTGCTCTCTGCATTAGTCTCTGCAAATGTATTGCTCACAGCAATAGTTACATATTTTCAACTATTCTTATACATATTGTTATAAATGCATAGAACATAATCACAAAAACATAGATCAGCTGACTCCAGATATTTTCCCAGGAGATTAATCCCAGGAATGCAATGATCTAGATGGAATTTTGGGATTAATTAGATATAGATGTTCAGTAAATGTGTTTACATTAGATATGATATTAGATATGATCAGGAGAGGATGTGAGGTTGAGATTTATTTGTGTTGTGATATGATCAGGAGAGAAAATGAGGGTGAGGGAGGGGGAGTCTTACTCTGGGGGCTTCTTTCCCGAACTTGCATTATGTAATGTTTGTTTTTTTTGTTTTTAGTGAAGTCTTCTTAAAAACTTTGATGTTTTTATCTTTTCCCAAGATTTTCAGTTGTTTGAAAGTCTATGCATGAATTGTTATTGGTCAGTTAAATGCATTATGGCGTGGGCTTTTTTTATGCTCTGATCTGATTAATCACCAAAAATAATTGTTAAATTGCTGGATTACTGATATAACTGTTAATGACAGCCATAATTACTACCAGTCCTGCATCAGGTCTTCAGGCTGTTTTCATGTGCATGCTTTTAGACAGCCAGCTTCTCTCACTAGTTCTTATTCCTGTTTTTTATGTCGTGCACTTGCACTCACTTGTTGGGGCTTTCGGTTTAATTTCCTTTTTCCGTTAGGTGCAGTCGTGTGTGTTTTGTCAGCTGTGTTAGTGATGAACTTTGCTCTAGCCTCTGCAACAGCCTCACTGGAGCAAAGTCCTGTCAGTCAGACCAGTGAGAGTGTTTACTCAACTCTTTCTCTCTCTCACTCTCTCTCACTCTCTCTCTCTCTCTCTCTCTTTCTCTCTCTCTCTCTCTCCCTCCCTTTTTTCCCAGGCATATGTTTGAACTGCCAGGGAAACACCAGAGGTCCTAACTGCGAGGAGTGCAAGTATAACTTCTACAGAGAACCGGGCTCTGCCCTAACTGAAGTCTGCCTGCCCTGCCCCTGCTCCAGCGTCACCTCCACGGGTAGCTGCACTCTCGGTGAGTCCTTAAAACCACACACATTAGCCTTGCCGGCTATCCTGTTCTCCCTCATTTGCCTAAACCTAGCCTAGCCTGCTGTAAGCCATCCAGCATCACGTCCCCGGGAAGCTGCACCCTTGGCGAGTCCATAGAACTCCCACGATAGCCTAGCCTAACCAGCTAACCTGTTCTCTGCGAGTCATGTTAACCTAGCCTAGCATAGCCTACTCTGTACTCTGGTGGGCTGCTGTGTGAACCCAGGCTGAGACGGGACGTCCCCCTGTAGTCTGGTCCTGATTACACGTCCTGTCTCGCTAATGGAGGCGGTGGTGGTCGGGTTTCGGAAAGAGGTGCATTTTCAGGAACTCGAAACCAAACGTTCTCTTTCTCTCCCTCCTTACCAGCCTACGCTGGACCAGGGGTTTATTTTTGTCTGCTGAAAGAAAGAAGCCCTTGCAGGGTTTGTTTATGAAATATGAAAGGCAGGAAAGAGAAGGAGGAGGAGTTTGTGCTCTTGTTCAGGCTGGTCAGTCCTTCTCCCATCTTCTTAACCCCTCAAACTCTAAAGCAGGGGTACCCAAATGTTTTCTATTAGAGGGACAAAGTGCAGAGTTTGTGTTTGAGGGCAAGAAAGACAATAAAATAAAGGCAGTCGGTAGGTTTAAAATTGAGTTGTTATAAATGTATTTTTAAAAACCAAAATACGTCAACAAAACTTCAGAAAACACTTCATTATTACACAAATATTAGTCTTATAGTTAAACTACGGTTAGTAACTGAATAATAAGCCTAGGTTCAAGGAGTTCAAGGAGTCTCCTTTCGTGCTTTTTCTCTGCTTCTGTTTCTAGTCTATTTCTCTCTTTCTATTTCTTTGGTATCTTCTCTCTCTCCTGTTTCTTTCCCTTCTCACCCACTTGTTCGGTCTCTTTTTCTCTCTCTGGCTGCTTTTTCTGTCCTTTTTCTATTTTTTTCTTTCTCATCTTATTTTCTTTCATTTTCTGTTTTGTTTGTTTCATTTTCTCTTTTTCTCTCCTTTTTTCTGATGCTCTTTTTTCTTGTTCTCTCTTCTCTCTTTCATTTTCTGTCTTGGTCTGTTTTTCTGTCTCTACTTCTTTCTCTTGCACCTTTTCTCTCTCCCTGTCTGTCTCTTTCTCTTTATTGGAGTGGGTGAGGTTTGCTGACAGAGGCACTGTAGAGCAGCTGTGGTGTGGTACAGACCTGTGGTGTGTGTTTGAGTTGTATTTGTTTATCTCTCTCTCTCTCTCTCTCTCTCTCTCTCTCTCTCTCTCTCTATCAGTGGGTGGGTGGGGTGTGCTGACAGCAGCAGTGTGAAACAGCTGCGTGTTCAGGTACAGACTCAGAGCGGAAACCCTGCAGACCAGCGAAAGGGCAGAGACTCATACAGTGTGTTCATTTGCACTCAGTCATAGTGAAACCGTTCACTGTTCTAACAGAGGGAAGTGTAACGTGCCTGTAGACATGGTCTGAGATGGATTATATGACTAAGTGTGACAATATGACTTCAAATGTGTTTCCTTTTTTTCTTTTTTTCACTTTGTACTTTTTTACACTTAGTTTTATGGGTGTAATGTGTTGGTACCTTAACAACACTGTTCTGATATTTACATGTAAGTATACATACTAGTAATTATAGTCGAGATTGTAGTATTTATATCTCAAGTTCAAGTTTGTGTGTAGTATATACATATTTTTTTTTTTATGTTAAAGGAACTTTTAGCTGCAAGTTAGGCAGCTAGTTGGCTAGATAGCTGAATAGTTTGGAATAGCCAACACAGATAAATACAACAGATAAAGCATATTTTTGTTAGCAAAAATAAACTGTTTGGAGAGTAGAGTGCTACCCTTCATTTATTAATATTTCAACCAAATGACTTTTAAGTGCAAGTTATTCACCTTTCAAAAGATATTTCTGAGGACAATGAATACAAAATCAAATAAAGAAGGAGAAAGTCAAATAAAAAAGTGGAAAAAACAGGAGTTTCTAAAAGTGGAGTTCAAAAAATGCTTAAAGGTTACAGAGAAACTGGGACAACTATGCAAGACCTGGTAGGCCATCCAGGCTGTCACCATCAGATAAACAGCACTTAAAGCTTTCATCTTTGAGAAAGTGGAGAAAATCAAGCTCCACATTTTCTTCAGATCTGGAAAAATAATACACAGGTGTTTCTTTCACTGTGGAAAAAAACAGCTCAGCGCTTTGGGTCTGAAAGTGTAACAGCAAGAAGCTGTTACTGAGAAAAGGAAATAGATAAAAAAAGAACAAAATTTGCAAATCAAAGAAGCTGCTGGTGTTCTTAGAACAATAGACTGGCCACCTCAGCATCCAGACCTAAACACTGACTATGTTTGGAATAACTTGGACAATGAGAAGCAGAAAATGCAACCAACTTCTAAGTCTGAACATGGGAGATATGGAAAGATATCCCTGAAGATTTCTTTGAAAAACTTTGAAAGTCCCCTGAACAGAATGAAATCTGTAAACTTCTGTAATAAAGAATGGAAGCTGTAATATAAACACTCAAAAAAAGTTGTACATTACATATGTTTTCTCTTTTCTTCTTAAAGCTCAACAATGGAAAAACGTGTGCTTAATGGCTGCCTTGACTGGAAATTAAATACATGAAGCATAGTCACTGACTTTCGCACAGGTGTAGTTACATGACTATGTTCGCTAGCTGACTAGCTGTCATTGTTTGGAAAGCCTTATTTTATTTTAAAGAAGATATTAAGCTACTTTAGTAGCTCAGCTAATGTAGTTGGGAAAAGCCAAAATGCCCCCCATCACCCTTTCAACCACTGATTATATCAACAAATAAGATATTAATCAGATTCCTGAATATGGTTTTGCCTGTATTTTCTCTTATATAATGTAGATCATGTAGTAGGGGTTGCATGGTTGTGTGACTGTGAGTATCTGATCCTGAATCAGTGCTCTGTGTAGGCCTCACTGATTTCTGCCCTTTTAATATTAACTTTGTCAGTAGAAATCTGGACACTTGATTTTCTTATGCTGTTAGTACTACTGTGTACTCAGTGTGAGGGAGTTTTTCTCAGTTGAACATAGAGGCTCAGTCCTGTGTCACTGCCTTCACATGTCTTAATTGCTCAGTGTTCCATGACGTTGTTGTGCTGTGCACTTTAGGGAAATAGCATTTACATATGCCCTCGATCACAGGACATGCTGCGGTATGTTTACAGTTTTATGAACAGGTGTCTGCTGAAGCATCTCGTTCTTTACCATGTCCTTGCTTGAGTATGGCCAGTGCTTGAAATGTTGGTCAGTGATAACCTCCAGTGACCTTAAAGAAAATTTGAAGTTTTCTAAGAAGCATTGTGGTGCATCTTTTTGGCCTTTTTTTTTTGGATAAAGTACTGGGCTGGCTGCCTGTATCTTTTAGGATAGATGTTAAAGTTCTTTTACTAGATTTTAAAGCTCTAAATGGCTTTAAAGCAACCTTACAGAATGTCTGTCTAGTTATGTTCCAACATCTTAGATCTGCAGATACTGGCCTTCTGCGAACACCTTCTGTAAAATACAGATAACGCAGAGAGGCCTTTCTGTTGTTAGGCTTTTAAACTGTGGAACTCAATTCCACCTTTTTTCAGGTAGTCAAGCTTGGTGCACACATTTAGGAAATCTTTCATTTAGCCTTTAATTAACATTCTACCCCTCTTTTTGTATTTATCAGTGTTGTTGCTTTATAGGGTTAACACTAATGCTCTTTTATTTCCTTGTATTGCTGTTATCAAACAGTAATTGTAACAGAAGAAAATCTAACTCAACTTTAATTTCTTCTTTTACTGGTAAACTTAAGCTGTATTTAAACTCTCTGTAGAGCTACCGCTGAAAAAAAGAGTGCTCTATAAATAAAGTTGCTATTATTTTTATTGTTATTATTTGGAGACTGTATGTGATTAAGCACAAGGACCTTTAGAGCTTTATTTAAAAAAAAAAAATCACCTACTGTTCTTGTTTTACGCTTTGTGCAAACCACAGAGTGTATCTGTGTCCAAGCATGGTAAACCTTTAGAACTGCCTAAATAATGACTGTCACACCTCTCTGCCAATCACTGCAGTCTCTAAACTCCATTTCCTCTATCAAGCAAAGGAAAAACAAAAAAAAAACCTCCTCGCAACAAACATACAATGAAACAGAGGTGGCAGTGAATTGGTCTGAATTATTAAGACGTGTCAAGAGGTGTTACTGGTGAAAGTGTAATACAAACATACACTATCCTGATCATGGAGGATGGTGTTTTATTTCATTCCTGAAGCTGTAAAAGTTGTCGATCCATGTGTGTAAAACTCAGTGGCAAAACTATGAACAAGCTAAACTTCATCTTCATTACTGTGCTTATTAGCACTCATTTTAACGTGATATTTAGCGATAAATAATGTTGCAGAACAACATTCAGATTAGTTTACTTAGCTCTGGTGTTAGCTTTAGTGTTAGCGCTAGTGTCAGCTCATCTGAAGGGTAGGCCTCATCACTCAACCTCCTCTTTATAAGATGTTGTTAGATCACAGTTTGTTAGGAACCTTGCAGTAAATCTGACTCATGTATTGATGAAAATGTTTATTTGTAAATATGGATGGCCACCGGGGGTGACAGCCTGGCGCTTATGCTGCCGAGTAGAATGAGTTCTCTGCCAAAGTAGTGAGAAGTACAGGCTTTATACAGATACAGATCGAACAAAAGCATCGTGG
The DNA here is from genome assembly GCF_904425465.1 of Colossoma macropomum. Taxonomy (NCBI): domain Eukaryota; kingdom Metazoa; phylum Chordata; class Actinopteri; order Characiformes; family Serrasalmidae; genus Colossoma; species Colossoma macropomum. The sequence goes on along the minus strand of NW_023494794.1, from coordinate 17,201,202 downwards.
CTAGGTGTGACCTCAAGCACCAGACCGTCTAGATGACTAAACAGTGAATGTGGATTCAAGGGCCTGTGATGGGAGGACAAATGGCATATTTCCAAATGTTTGATGGGATTGTTAGATTTCCAGTATAGCAGACTTCAAAAATATCATATATCTAAATGACCTATACGAAAATGTCTGCATAAGCCGAAAAAATACAGAATTTAACAGACTTGAAAGTCTGCCAATCCAGTGACTGAAGATCCTTTAAACTGACCCACATTCCTATTTTAAATCCTCAAAAACTATGTCTGCACTGAACATCTTGTTAAACCAAATTAGTTTCTGAATAATAAAATGTTTCCCCTGTGCGCTTCTGAATTCTCCTTTGTGCTACTGAACTCTTTAGTCTGTTAGTACATGAGCTACAGATGTTACTAGCTGGCCTGACCTAAAAGTTTGACATAGCAACAAAAACAAATTGAGGTGGGACTGTAAATGGTCAATTATACGGCCATAATACAAAAAGTCTATTTTAAGTCTAATGTTAGTCTTTTGCTATACATTCTATGTGTATTATAGAATTTGTAAATGTTATTACATAGTTATATAGAATGTTACACTATATTAACAGTAGGTTTACACTCAGTTCAGTTCTAAAACAATTTAAAAGGCTATTATAAAATTACAGTTTTTGTGATTGCCAGTGGTAAGTGTAGCGATGGACAGGTTATCCGTCTCCACTGTGTAGATGCAGCACCTCTGTGAGTTATTGAATATGTAAATGAGATGCTAATCTCCTGTGCTGACAGGACAGCAGCCGATTAGCCAACAGACCTGATCTCGTTGTCTATGTGAATGACTGATAGGGCGGCCTGATTAGGTGCAGGGGAGCAGACGAGTGTTAAATTAATTCTTCTTTTCCCATCAGGCCTTTGCTCTTCATTAACGAGGCTTGCTTGGCTCCAGTGTCAGCCAAACAAGGAGACCTCAGCCATTCCCCTGGAGAATACACTGTAATAGTCAGCTTGAGATGACCACTCACTCTCTTTTATGGACATAAAGTGGTGAAAGTCCCTTAGAGTTTTCCTTTTTCAGTGAATTGGATGAAAGGACATTCACAATTATACATGAAGCAGGAACACAAGCAAGACTGTAAGTCTTACAGGCAATAAGCAATACTTCTTTTCTGTTGTCTTATGTGTAAACCTGTCCTTCATCTATCCTAATACCCCTCACAGTGGCCAAGGGGAGAGAGGGTTCTTCTTTTGAGTCTTGGTTTCTCTCATTTCTTCCTTCGAGTTGCTCGTTCTGGACCTGAATTTCTGTAGGGCTGCTTTGAGACAATATCTGTTGTAACAATCACTATAGAAGGCTGTAACTGTCTAAGAAGGGCTGGGCAATATGGCTGTTATCTAGGCCTGTCACAGTCATGAAATTTTAGCTGGCAATTAATTGTTGTTTTTTTTTTTGGTTCATTATATGCAAATCTAAAGGTGTAAGATTGGCTAGCTTGTTTACTAGCTGTTGATACTTAGTAGCTCTCAACTGAACACAGAAGCAGCCTGAGGTCAAATAAACAAACATTACTCACCACGCCCTCTAAACATATTGACACCAGTCAGAAGTTAAAAGTCTGTTGTTTGCGTAAGATATAACATCTCAGTAAACATGCTTTGTGCTTTCTTTTATTTAGATGTATTTGCCTCAACCTAACAAAGCAAAATGCATCATTGTGTTTCAGTGTGAACATAATGGTTGTGAAAGCTAATAACCTTGGAAAAATAACTGCAATCACACAGGCACACCCTAATCTTGATAATGTCACATTATGTCACAATATGCTTTGTCATGGATGTTGTCAGTACGCTGACCAACTTCATGTTAGTTTACAAAGAGTACCTAATTGCTCCTGTTTAATTCAGTTTGATTCAGTGCAGTGCAGGATGTGCAACATTGAATATCACTGTTCTCATAGTTTTTGATAGTTTTGACTTGGCCACAATTAACTTTGAGGGGGAAAAATCGCTATTGAATTTTATTTCTTTCTGAAGTCAGTTATTATAAAATCAAGATAAATTATAAATGGGAAGCAAGAGGGATCATTAGAACATAGAAAATCATAGAAAGAGTCACATCTTTTTACCTAGTTTGTCTTTATCCCAGCATGTTAGGCCTAAGAAGTCAGTTATCAATGGTTTTACAAATGCATGGTGTAACTTATATAAATCTTTTCTCACTCATAACATTGAAAAAAGCAGAGAAATTATGTAGAAAATGCAGATTCGAGACTTTATACCACATTTGTAACTAGAAGCATGTTAAGATAGTAAATTGAGATGAACTTGATGAAAAATGATAGTACAGTATTGTTTTGCAGAACGAAAAATGATAGTACAGTATTGTTTTGCAGAACGAAAACTGTTCCTTACATGTTTGCCATGTTTTTTCATTGTCATTTTTTGGCATCGACATAAATGGGGGGGGGCCCAAACTGTGTAATTAAATATGCATATGCAATTACTTATAAATAGTACATGAAAGTACTTTTCTACCTCTAAGAGTTATCCGCCACCAAATTTACTACAATAAAATCCCTGCACTGAGAAAATGAGTATATTTATTATTTAGTATTTGTCTGGCCATAGCCGAGGTGGCATTTCAGAGCGAATCTACCAGTTTTCACACTCATACATGGTACTGTAGGCCTATTCATTGAAATGTAAGACTTGTGTGAAGGCTGGCTACGTGCCTCGCCGGAGCAGGACTCTGCGGGATTGGAGATTATAGAGAGAGAAGGAAAGCATTACACAGCTCATTAAGCAGCTCTGATTTGATCCAGTCCCCCCACCACAGCCCACCCTCACTGCTGTGCCTGCACTCTTCAGTGCTTTCCACCCCAGCGTCAGTCACCCAGTGGCCCATCCTGTCCCTCAGCAGCAGTGAAATGTGGGTCACGCTCTTAACATCCAATCCAAATGACCCCCCTCCTTTCTTTTGTTTCCATCATTCAGAAAAGCCCTGCAGCATTTAAGCCTGAATAGCATGGTTAGTAGAAATGGTCATTTTCTCGTTACTAATTTATTATCAGTAATTCAGTAGTAACAAGTGTTTGTACTATGGTAACAGCAGTTATGTGTCTTAATTTAACACATATAACTACTAGGACTGCCATTAATGATAACATAAATAATAACTGAATCTATCAACTCCATGCAGTACAGATCAGTGAATTAAAAATAACTTTGTATTACTTATTTATTCATTTATTGGCTATTTTGTTATATTTTATTTGTTATTGTTATGTTAACTTTGTCTTATATTAAGTCTTATTTTCTTGGTTCTATGTGTTTAATCATTTTTGTCTTTTCCATTTTTGTCCCTGTTTATATGATTGGGTGGGGCATCTGATATATTATCAGCTGAAATTTCTGCATTAAACATTACTTTGTTTATAGCTGGCATAAACACCTGGTGCATTTGTGAGTTTATGGCTGGATTTTATAGATTTTAAGTGTTAATGTGTGAAGCTTCACCATCCCCAAAGCATTCTAAAACCGATTTAACATCATTTTAACCACAGTCACACTAGAAATTTGCAATTTGCATCACCTTGCATAGCTGAGACTGGACCAGAAGACAGGTGACAAAAAAACATCCTCTATGTTGGTGCAGTTAGCAAGCTAGATAAGTCATTAACAGTAACGACACAAAAGTGAACAAAATTATATACTCACAAGAGTATTAGGCTGCAAAGTCATCTGTAGCAAAACAATGTAGATAACTGTTGTGGTTTGCAGCAGTGGGATGACTTGTGTGCAGCTGTGGTTAACCAAACACAGCAGTGTGCAAGCTGACCAACTCACATACCATAGCCAGTAAAAACACAACAGATAACAATTATATCAGATAAATAGATATGTGCCACAGGTATAGGCTAATTTGTAGTGGAAAAAAGGGTAGGTAACTGGTGTCGTTGGTGGCAGCGGGATAACCAATGAGCTAACATCACTGTTAGCAAGCTGCCTTACTCACCTACCACAGAGATCAGTGAGCACTATTAGTTGAAGATGCAAATTCATGTGTCAGAGGTCATCAAAGTTAACGCAACATTTCACACATTAATTTTTTTCATGTTTAGGACAGAAAATCATTCATCATGGCGAATTCTGTTGAAATGAACTAATTTCCGCTTGCATAGTTTCGCTGGAAAACACTAGTCTGACAGGGCCTGGAGTCTGGATCCATTTCATTACTAAATCGTGGCCTTAGTATGGCATTCATTTTGCTATAATCTTACTTAACATCACTGAAATCTTCTTCTTCATGAGACATTCTGCATTCTATTAGTTCTGACTTATCCACTACCGGGGAGAGCTGAAGCCTCTGAAGCTTTTCTTTATGTCCTGCCATCATTCAAAGTTCTGTCTGTGCCACAAAGGACAGAAGCAAGAGGCAACTTTTCCCCATGTGTTCAGAATATATGGCACTCTGTCAATATATATATATATATATATATATGTATATATATATAAATATATATATATATAAATATTTACTAATATTGTAAAATATTAGTAAATGATTTTTTTAGTTTTTGTCAGTTTAAGATAATTCAACACATCTTTTACTTTTCACTCTGCAGTCAAAGTCAAAATTTACTGCAATTTCAAACAAGACAGTGACTTTTAGTCTACAAAATAACAATAAATAACACTCAACTTTTTCTTTAGTTTCTAATAGTCCATTTCTCATGCTTATCCCTAGTGGCTACAGTACCCCCAGGGAAGTATATGTGTTTGTTTTGGTCACATTGAGTTAATTCCCTCACCAGTACTGTGCAGTTCATTTGGGATGCACACTTCTTAAGTCAGCTATTTGCCCCATAATGGATCCGATTTGTTTTGTGTGAATAATTCATCATTGCTTGTAGTAATGCCTAAATAATGTATTGCCTGCAAAAGAGCATTGTCTTAGTGATTATGTAGGATCAGTTAGCCCACAGTAACTATAACCAGTTCTTCCTATTGCTCTGTTAATATGGACGTCCTTCTGTTTCAGTGCACTACAAGGAACAATTCTATCACTTCTGTTCCGCATTGTGCTTCTTCCTTATCATTAAATCTAAAGCCTCTGGGATACTTAAGACAAAAGCTTCATTATGCACGCGCTGAGACTATAACAGACATTCATTTAATTGAATTGACAGGCAAAAAAGAAGACTTCACATCTGTCATTATGACTTATAATTGAGTCACATTGTTTGAATTGTTGTTTTAATTATTACATGCCCCTTTTTGATTTCCGTATTCACTATTCCCAGTTTTGTGGTTCAGTTTAAGGCTATTGGAATTTTCTGTATTCTGAACTGTACTGTCAGTTAAGTTGTTTGCAGAGTTTTTTTTGAGATCCCCCTCTCTACAGCGCATCTCATGAATAAATGCAAATGTTCTTTTCAAATAAACATCTTTTCGCCAGCCATCTCTAAACGAAGCATCAAATTCTCCGCTATATTTGGATAGCCATTTGTACGGTTCTCTTCTTTACCAGAAAAAAGGCCTTGACTCATCATCATATCACACTTCTTTGAGCATATTTTGAAATCTAATTAAAAGTTTCTGAATCAAAACAAAGTTTTTGAGTGTAGTGATGAACAGTATGTGAATTGCTTGGTATGATTGTGATCAGTGGGCCTAGGCCTACCCACTTTTATCATTTGCCCACCCAAAATAACAGATCTTTTATATTAAATCTTATGAATAAATAAACAAAAAATACAAAACACTCAATAAACAAATGACATTGAAATTCCATTATTGAAATCAACCTAGCAAAATCCCAGTTCAAAGCCGCGCTATGCCAGTTTTGGGGATTTGGAGACCTCTCTGGTGGAGATGTGTAATTGCATGCAATGCTTGGAAGAACATTATGTAATGTTGGTTGTGCTTCTCACCCCTTCACTGAGTGGATGAACCTGACGATTGCGAGGGTATTTGAAGAGTATTCAGAGAGGAATCAGTCAAAATGTGGTGCAGGATGTGTCTTCTGGAGATGTGAGAGAATTATCTGCTATTGTCGTCATTTCTTCACCAGTATAATGTTGATTTTGCTTGTGAGAAACATTGAACCGGACCTTCTTTTTCAGTCTGTGCATGTGATATTAACAAGTAAAGATGTATGACATGGTCTGAAAAACGTCTGTGAACTCCAATGTCCAAAAATGACTCAGTGTATGGATACCATATTTTCATATGTTTTTTTCTGTCTCGGTAATGGTACTTCTTCATTTTAACCAAAAAAAAAAATCTTTTTCAGTCTTTTTTAGCAGTTTCTACCGATGAGCATAACTATGAGGTGTTTACTAAGCGTCGCCCCTTTCCGAGCCAACAACATTCTCTCAAACGCCCAGCTACTGTTTACAGCACTGAATCTACACACTAAAACTCATTGTGTGATAAATGTGGGGAGGACCGTTATATGGGTGATTGGAAGCGCAGGAACAAGGCCTATTTTAAACACGAAAGATAAAGATAAAATACAGTTAATACAGATAAATACAGTAACTGCAGATGTTCATTTGCCTCTGAATGCGGTCCCCCTTATCAGCCTGCTAATGATGGTAGTGCGAAGACATATCGGTGTTATGTGTTCTGGTGGACTAGCAAGCTGGTGTCTCCTCCTGCAGTTTTTTGTACTGCAGTGTTGCAAAGATCTCAGTTACGATTTATACATTGTTAGATGTAGCCTATATTACCTTGTTTGTGGGAGTGAAATTCAAAGTTCAGCCCAAATTCGTCTGGTGCTGTTACCGATTTATGGGAATGCAAATGGAACATTTAAGAGAGTGGAAAATGGCCACTAGTGGAGTTGGTGTCGATCAAAACATTGATTAAATTGTAGATTCCTCTGTTCTGTCTGATAGACTGAAAAATGATTCAGAAACCTTTTTGGTTGTGGATTGTCCTTTAAGTCACAGATCTGTAACAGCGACTGAATCATGAAAGAAAGAGCAAGGTTTCTGAAGAATAAACTGCAAAGAAAAACAGAAGCTGTTCCTCCAGCAGGATATCTCTTAAGAAATCTCCAGTGAGAGGGAAGCAGGCATGTCATGAGCATTCATTCAGTCAGTTCTTCATTTCTGTAATAGTCTCAACTCTCTGACGTAGCACTAGCTGAATAGAGCCTCTGTTCCTGCCTGCGCCGTTTAAAGGGAAATTCCCCCGAGAAGACCTCTGGCATATTTGATTTGAATATTCAGGCTTAATTTGCTTCCAGCTCAGCCTTATAGGGGTCACCTTTGTGTCTCACCTGTTGTGCAGTGTCAGATGCGTTAATTACAGAAAAGTCTCCTCCACCGCCGGGCACAGTGTAGTCCATTCTTTCTTCACTACTTTCCTGCAGTGTTTTTGCAGTCATTTTTATCTCGCTTGCTTGTTGCCCACATGTGAAAGAGCGGAAGACAATAGGATGAAACAAAGGGAATGTGAAAGGAGATGTGTAAAGAGAAGACTGAAATGGTGAGGTGTACTTATTGTACTATCATACTCTTGACTGCTTTGTCATGATCAAGTTGACACTAAGAAGTCTTGGGTTATTACTGTAGTTTTCCTGTACATTTTATATAAATTGCATATTTATGTTGCCGCTGTTGTAACAAAATATAGCATTTCAAATGGTAGCTTTATAGCTGAAGGAAATACAGTCCTATACTTTCATGTATGTTAATGTAAAGAGATTTTATTCCAAGTCATTTTGTACCATTTCTGTTGTTCATTCTTTAAACAGTTCATAAAATATATAGGGCAGAAGGGGAGACTTGATTTGACTGCGGCAATATGAAATGACGATTACATAGTTAATAATGAAATACATTTACATTTGATGTACATTCTTTATCAACAGGTTTGAGTCTATACTTTTGTCTTCACATTTTTCTGTTTGTTTCAGTGTTTTTCTGAAAGACTGATATTTATCAATAATCCTGTCCTGATTTAATGATTTTTCAAAATTGCTTATTGTCTCAGTTTTACCACACAACACAGCCTTTCATCAGATTCATGTGTTAAATGTGGTTTATTTAAAAGTTTAGAATTTCCACTTTTGACAGAATTTCAGTGTCAAATCATAGTTTTGGTCTTGCTCAGCGAGTATTATAACGCCCACCGCATGTCTGTGCCTGTAGCAGTGTTTGTACAGGGAACAGTGAGACATGACTGCATAACAAATATATAATGTTTCCGCTGACAAAAGGTAACGATTAACTAACCTACATCCCTACAGCAGTTTCACAAAGCAAAACCCGAATCTCCTCCAATGCTGATCCACACACTAAGAAGGAGCTGCTGAAACCTGAGGGAAACACAGTAGCTCTCACAGCTGCAGTATGAAGAGGCACATTGCCCGTTGTGAACTGAACCTTTACAAAGTGAGCCTGAACAAAGACTGTTTGTGTTTGGGTGTGATTCTGTGTACATGTGCCTTGAGTCACTTGATATATGTAATTAGTTAGCATTAGATTGCTCTAATGTAAACCAGAGCATTCTACAGCAGGGATATTCAGCTAAAGCCTGTGAAGGTTCAGTTACATCCAAGTTGCCATAGCTGTGGTATCCCAGGTGGTTGCCAAGATGTTGCTATAGTAACCCTAAAGGTGCATATATGCCAACTTTACTCTGACTAAACTATGGGGCCTAAATGTGAATATGGTAATTTTTTAAAAATTTGCCTTTGTAAAATAGGCTACAGAGAGACTGTGTTTTCCTTCCCAAGTACATTAACGCCTAGTTTTAGTTTCACTGCACAGTGTAGCACGAGTTAGCAAAGCTGTTGTATCACAGTTTCTCAGTGTTTCTGCTCAGTGGAAGCGCAGCACGTTTTTTTTTTTTATGAAACGGCTTTATTGATGATTGTTCGTAGACAGAGCTGTCCATAGGGGCTGCGTTTCACCTTGCATGTCAGTCAGGCCGAGCAAACAGTGTGAGCATATAAATCATAGGATTTGTCTGCACATGATGGTCTTTTTAAATGTACAGGTTGAAATTTCTAAAATTGCTCAGTGTATTCTGGCTTTAGCGGACATGCAACTACAACTCAATCAGCCACACAAAAGACTCCAACACGACATACAATTAGAGAAGTGAGCTCCTCAGATTAGCCTCCGATGTGATTCCTGTTGTCACTGTGCTAGTGACTATTGTTGAAAGAGACAGATAAGGATCAAAACTATGAAATGTACTTACAGCTGTACAGAAGTGCTTTTCTGATGTGAAAGAAAACCCACTCTTCTCCACTGCAACACTACTCAATTCAAGGTAATATTCAAGGTCTATATAAAATGGTACTGATGCATCCCTAGTGTGAACATGTGGTGAGGAGTGGGTGATATGGCAGAAATATCATATGTTATGTAAAGTGTGCGTATTAACATGACAAAATTTAGTAGCTTCAGGCTTTCTGCAGCGAGGCTTATTAAAATGGGCTGCGCAGTGCCTGTGTGTCTAATGGTGCTCATTAGCCTAATACTTACCTGAGAAATAAGGATGAAGAGAATTGGTTCCCTCAGCATGGTGGTCCCTCAGCAAGCTCCCCTCCATTTGAAGTATTTAGATTCTGTCAGACACTGTATGCTGGAGTGTATTGATCGTGTGTTGCACTGACTCAATAACTTTGAGTAGTTGGACTCTCTTCAAGTTCACTGAGTTTATTAGAAAGACCTTCCCTGTACCTACATTCATTGGTCATTATATCAGAAACACTTAGGATATAGGTTAAGGTACAATTACAGGCTGTAGCCTGTTGCTGCACAGTTTATCAGCCCCCTTCTACCCTGTATATTACTGTGCACCATAAGACCACACTGACCAGATAATTGAGTTATGGACCATTCTCAGTGTACCAGTAATACTAACATGGTAGTGGCACGTTAAAGTGTGTTGCGCTGGTATGACTGTTTTGACACTGTAAATGCAGCACTTTATTAGACACATCTACCTTCTAATTGTACGGTTGGAGTGTATAGCTCATCTTTTTCCACGGTTTGTATTAGGTTGCCTTAACTCTTCATCAATGTTCGGGGTAGTGGGTTGGATATTGGCTGGATACTTTAGGGTGTGTAAAGGCCACAGCAACACCACGGCGCTAGTACATTTACTAACACAACACACACAACCACTGTCAGTCTTACTGCCGTGCTGGGAATGATCCACTGTTTAAATGATATCTCACAGTGGTGGGGGGTTGATATTGCATTCGTCAACAGGGTCCAATTGACAACAAGCCTCTTGTTAAACCACGTGTGTACTCCACTAAAGCAAGTAGATGCGTAATTTTTGCTGAGAACACATTATGTGCGGTAAAAAGAGGAAAACAGTTCCGTTAAACCAGACTATACTTAGTTTGAGATGTTATAATGTTAGTAAACAATAGTGCAACACTAGCTAGCTTGTTTTGTTAGCTAGCTTGTTTTGCTTGGGTTGCCGGAAGAAAAGCACAAGCTAGAGGAATTTGGGGCGGGTTTTAGAAGGGAGATGTCATTGTTAGCAATCCAACCCAATCCAGCACCAAATGTTTTTAAAAAGTTGTCCCCAGACATTTATTCTTGTTAAGAGATCACATCTGGCCCTGCAAGACTAGGTGTGGAGTAGCTGATAAAACAGCCAAGCGTAGGTACAGGGCAGGTTTACCTGATAAACTGACAACTGAGTGTACATTTCAGCACCTAAATGGTCATTTCAGATAAGACAATATGTGCAACAGCAGCATGACAAGACTGTTTAATTGCACTTTATTGATTATAGTCGAGTGAGAATGTAACATCCGAGTGTCATTTTCTGTTTTTCTCTTTTTTTTCTTTTTTTCCTCGCCAATGTCTTCTATTTCATCTTGCTGCAGTGGTACAGGTTGTAAGATTAGTTGTTTTCCTCCATGCTAATTAACGTCTTTTTATGTCTCTTTCAATCTCTGTCTTTCCTAAAATGCTCTGTCCTTTGCAGGATCTGTGTTTATGTTGTTTTAACATGTCTACCACAGCTTGCTGCTGTATTCAGGTTAACATTGTGTTTGGCACAATCAGCGCCAGTGTTTTATCTGACTGAAGCGCGCTGTGGGTAAAGTGGGCCACAATTGATTGAGCCACAATCCTGTTACAACTTCCACGGTTATCAGTCACTCTTCCGATTGGTGCAGAAAATCCTCCGTTACTGCACTTCAGGGACAGATGGAAAAACCTTCAGAAGCTTATAAAATTGGTCTTTTTCTTGGTCCTGCTTGATGGAAAAGGATATAAATTGACCCAGAAATTGGCACTGGGTCATGGCAATTACTACATAAATAACTAGGTTATTGATTTAATGAAGCTTTCTCTTATGACAAGCCTTACACAGCAGGAAATCCATCCACTGTTAAATATAAAATTGAGGGTCAATTAGTGTAGTTTACCTGTAAACCCAGTTCTTCATAGAGAGACACAAAAGCACCTTAGTGTTTTCTTGTATGACTAGATTACATCCTCACCCTCTGGACTTTCTTTATGCGCAATCAAGCTGAATCTGGATCGGACACATTCCAGTTTGGATCCAGCATCTGTTTCGATGGATAAGTCTGACTGACTGAGTGAATGTCTGAATGACCGATAAGGTGACTTCATTTGGAATTTTTCCTTCAATTTCATGTATAAGCAGCCTTTTTTGGCCAGGTGAGGGTAACCAAGCGCTAGGACAACCACTAGGTGCAGCACAGTGTAAACCGGAATGCTATTTTGATGGGTTAATTGCTATTTTTAGAATCATCACTTTGTAAGGAGTTAAGGTTACCTAGCTCAGAAACCATAATGCAAGTTCTATTAGCAAATATGCCAACAGCTGAAGAACGTGGTTTTCGCTCATGTTTTTACACTCTCAAGAGAAAATGTACTTTTTTTGACTCTGCATGATTCTAAATACCTGAAGACATTTGTGTGAGTAGAAATCATCTTGATATCTTATAGATTATAGATGCTATTATGCTAATAACCATCTGTTGTTATCATTTAAACCTCGCTAAATAGCTAGCCAAATCTGCCTTCATGGGTTCACACAGTAGTAGACACACCATATCAGAATCGAGAAATGAATTATCATGAAGGCAACTGTATCTGCTCTCCTCTGCCTGCATACGATGCCTGCATGTAGCAATTACTTAGTATAGAGCCCCTTTTAAAATGACTGAACTTTTTATCTATTATTATTTTATCATTAACAGTAGTAGTATGATTGAAAATTTAAAATTGATTGATTGTGCATTGTGCAAAGTGTTTTAGTAATAGAGTGGCTGGTAAAATTTGGGGTTTCACAAGACACCGCAGGAAGCTGGACTACAGTGTTAATTTTTCACTCAGTACAAAAGAGTTTTAATCCTGTATCTTTAACACTTGTATGACAAATGCCTTACAGCCAGTGGCAGTCCAGCACAACTAGTCTTGCTTAGTCTTGTTTTGTTATTCCAGTTTTCTCCTAAATCAGTTGTTGCCGCTTTTCAGGACCCATACCACATCATCATCATCCCTCAGCCAGATTCCACACCTCATGAATTACTTATTAAACACTGCTTCCCCTCCGCACAATGTTCTGCAAATACAAGAATTAATATGTAATTCAGAAATCCTGCCTTTATGCTCTCTCCATCTCACCACTGAATCATCCATTTCTTTATGTAGAGCTAACCTGTCACAAAGTGAAGCGAAACATTTTAATATGGACACTTGGCCGTTCTGTGCTGCCAGCAGTAGAGATTTTAGTGATGCGTATTAGCGTAGCTAATTTAAATAGTTACAGAAGTAATAGTTAGATAGTTAAAGTAATTGTGAACCTACAAAGTGCATTACTATGTGTAAATACAAGGTAGGTGTAGACAAACTAGACACATAACTAGATTATGTGTGTACACTCTGTCCATAGACCATTTTCTGTTAAGATATGTTTTGAAGAAAAGGCACATTCAACCAAAATACTGGTTCAAAACTACATATAGGCCTATAATGTAGCTAGCTAATTGTAATGCAGACATATTAACATAAGCTAGGAAAATTATAATTAATTTATTCCCATAAATTGAAGTGTTGTTCACTTTTTATTTTAGGACTATTTTTCTATTTTAGGACTTCATTTTTTGATGGAATAACTTAATAAGATGAGGGTCCAGTTTCCCAGACCCAAATTAAGCCCAAGTATAGACTAAAAAGCATTTCCAGTGGTAATTCATCAAGTCTATGATTAATCCATGCTCGGGGAACCTGCCCTTCAAATATCAGCAAACACTTTAGCTGACTGATATAGCTTCATTTCAATAGTGTTGAAATGCAAAATTGTGGTTTGGTATTGTGGGGGTGTTTTACTCCATGAGGTCAACTCTCCTGGTGGGGAAGATGCTCAGAATACATTAACACAGCTAGTAAAGTAAATGTAAAAGAGAAAATCTGATGTTAAATTAAGCTGTTTGGAATAATGATAATGGAAGTAGTGTACTTGCACTCTGCATTGCGAGTAGCCATATTATTATGATATATTATTATGGTCCTGCCATCTAGTGGCTCAGTAGTAAATCAGGACTGCATTAACTAGCCAGCCAGAAATTCAAGTTCAACAAAGCATGCTTTACAAGCATTTCATTAGCCACAGTACAATATGAATGTTTGTAATCCTCCCTCTTTTGTCTGTGCTTTGGCAGACCATAAGGGCCAGCCAGTGTGTGACCAGTGCAAGCCAGAGTACCAGGGTACCAACTGTGAGCAGTGCCGCGATGGTTTCTACAACGCTGACAGCATCTGCGTCCCGTGCAACTGCAGCGGAAATGCCGAGCCAAGCAGCGTGCCCCGCATCTGCCACCCGGACACGGGCCACTGTCTGAGGTGCAGCCACAACACAGCAGGACCTCACTGTGAGCGCTGCGCGGAGGGCTTCACCGGGGACGCCTTGTTTAGAAACTGCACGCCCTTAGGTAAGGCAGGCAGGGGGAGTGTTCAGGAATGGTAGCTGTCCGGAAGCCGGTGCTGAAATGTTTCATTTTGGCTAACTGATCTCACAACAATCTCATAACAATTCATATTCAGTGGATCACAAAATCTCACATTTCATCACATTTAAATTTTTATGGAATTATTTAAAAAAACACACTGACTATTATGGCTACAGGATGAATGATATTTTTATTTTTATCGCAATATAAGTTTTCATGATAAACACATCATTAAGGACTGCGACAACAGAACGGATCAAATTACGCCACATGCAGCACCAGAGGATGTATTAGATTGGCAGCATTGTAGAGTCAGAGCCAATTAAGCTTGAACTATTACGGCAAAACTATTAAGCCCAGTTACAGAATGCACAGATCAAGGTCTACTCTATCCTGAACATCTAGCCTGTAAAAATGCTTTAAATGTGATGATTATTCTCACTTCCAGAGTGAATGTGTGAGCAGTAATGGCTGCTGTCACAACAAACCTGCATCATCATTCGGAGCTTTTTAAGAAATTAAATGTGTATTTGTTTTTGTAGACCTGATATCCAACAGCTTTATCAAATCTCACATTTTATGACCACATCATGCAGCCCTACTGACCACACAAATGTGACAAGAGGAGCTCGCTTTTAACATTCTGAAGTCAAAATCGCCACCTTCAGAGCGCTGCATCATGTTTCATCGAGGCTTTTTATATCCCTCCAATTTAAAATGTAATCACTTGGAATAAACACCAATGAAGCTGTTTTGTGTTAACAAAAGGGCCAGTGTGCTGACTGATTCTCCAAAAAGGAAAGCAGGGAAGCAGTACTGGTTGCCCATAGGAGTGAGCCAAGTGTATAACAGTGTATGGAATCATGAGCAGTAAATCACAGATACAGATTTACGTTCATTTACACAGACTTATGCAGATTACTTTCAGGCAGCTGTTTCATGTTCAGAATGAAGGCCCCTAGTGGACTGAGCTGACCCTGATGACTACTGCTGCTTTAAAATCTTGGTAGGGCAGAAAGTGAATCTCTCTTAAAACCGGCAGTTTTGAAGTGCTGTCCACTCAAAGCTATTCATTCTAACAGCACAATAGGGGATACTGTAAAGAAGCCAGTCGCTAAATTCCTATAGGCAGGCAAACATGGACTGCCAAGCTATGAGTGAGTAGTACAAGACAAATAAGAGAGAGGAATGGAGATGGAGAGTATTAGAATAAGAGGGAGCAGAGTACACTGTGTAAGAATTTATCCTTTAAAATAGAGAACATAATACAGAAGCTTAGAAAACTGTTTCATAAAAAACAAGCCAGTTTGTTTGAAACAGTGAAAAACTGTGGTGGATTCAGATCCTTGGAGCAGTGTGTTCTGGTGAACAGATGAACGTTCAGCCATGCAGCTGTGTCTGGTGCATCTGCTTCTTACATTATACTAAATTCATCCAGCACATGCACTCTCTCTCGCTCTCTCTCTCTTATAGTTTTATGTTTGTCATTGCTTGCTAAGGTCCATGATTGTAATGGCAAAAAGCAGAAAACAAATAAGATGCTGTGAAAACGTATTTGCCTCCTTTCCAATTTCGTGTTTTTTTTGCATATTTGGTTGATTTGGTCCAGGGGCGTCCATTCTTACCTGCAAAGGGCCGGAGTGGTTGCTGGTTTTCACTCCAACATAGGAGGAGATCACCTGATTGAATTTTTGAAGACTGAGATCAGCTGATTAAACAAGTGGAGTCAGGTGTGCTCCAACTTGTTTGGAATGAAAATGTGTAGCCACACCGGCCCTCTACGGATAAGACTGGACACCCCTATACTAAATCAACCACTTAACCAAATTCAATTGACTATTGGATTCAAATTCACCAGCCACACCCAGGCATGATTACTGCCAGACCTTTTGAATCTAAACATCACGTAAATAGATTGAGAAGCAGTCTGCCAATGAGAAGTAGGCTAGAAGGTCTTAAAAAGCAGCACATGATGCCATCTACAGAAATATAAACAGAGATGCGAAACAGTCATTGAAAGCTACCAGTCTGGAAAGGGTTACAAAGCCATTGCTAAGGCTCTGGGACTCCAGTAAATTTGTTTTCCACAAATGGAGAAAAATTGGAGCAGTGGTGAACCTTCCCAGGAGTGACCGGCCTACCAAAATTTCACCAAGAGCGCATTGACAACTCATTCAGGAGGTCACAAAAGAACTCACACAAACATCTAAACATCTACAGGCCTCATTTGCCCCAGTTAAGGTCAATGTGCAGGAATCCACAATAAGAAAGACACTGGGCAAAAATGGCATCCATTGAAGAGTATTGTTTGCAAGGGGCAAACTGCTGACCAAAAAGAACACAAAGGCTCGTCCAGCATTTGCCAAAAAAAAAAAAAAAAATCTAGATGAATGTCTATTTAAAAGCTGCATTTTGTGTCTACTTATGTTGTCTGTATCTTATATTAAAGTTAGTTGGATGATCTGAAACACTGAAACGTGATAAATTAGCAAAAATAGCAGAAAGCAGGTGAGGGGCAAATACTTTTTCACAGCACTATATTTAAAAGATAATTACACTAAGGCCTCAACATCTAAATATAATTTCAACATTTTCAGCATTCAGTATGTCCACACTTTGCCTTTATTACAGCTTTCATCTTTTTGGGAGACCTGCTTTCAGTTTTCCAAAGAAATCTGCAGGATATTTTTCTTCACCTCCCAAGTTCAGGCTTAGAAGTTGGTTGCATTTCTGTTTTTCACAATTCAAGTAATCCCGAACACATTAAGTGGTGTTAAGGCCAGCAGCTACTTTTTTTTAATCTATTTCCTTTTCTCCATCATGGTTTCTTTAAACGCATCCTTTCAGACTCATGGTGTTGAGTTTTGTTCTTACAGTGTAAAGATGAACAGAAACACCTGCAGATGTTTTTCGGATCTGAAGCAAGAGTGGATATTGATTTTCTCCTATATCTCAAAGATGAAAGCTTTCAGCACTGTTTATCTGATGGTGACCATTTTGGTGGTTTACAAGGAGTCCTATTTAATAATAATAATTTAATTGGTTGAACTTGTGGAAACTCCGTTTGATTTGATTTGACGTTCCCCTTCTTTATGCAGGTCAGGTATCTTACATCTAATCTCCTATTGTACTTGATGGTGTCATTTTGACTGGAAATTACATAATTGTAGAGTAGTTTTATACATGTATAACAGATACATCACATAAGTTGATACATCAGGGTTCCCACACGTCCTGGAAAAACTGGAAATTTATAGACCAGTATTCCAGACACATTTAGATTTTACTGTTTGTAATCTAATACTAGAATACTAATTCATATTCTCTATCTCTCTCTCTCTTTCTCTCAGTATTACCCACTCTTCCCTGGACATCTACGATGACCCCCAGTCCCAATGGCACCGTACAGCTCCCCACTTTCTCCACCGCACTCATCTCCAGCTTGGCAAGCCCCACAGCCAACGGCACATCCGCCACTGCTGCTGAGGTTTCCTGGGCCCAATTCAACGTCATTGTGCTTGCTGTCATCATTGTGGTGCTGGTGGCCCTCATGGGTGTAGCAGGTGGAGTGTACACTTACAGAGAGTACCAGAACCGCAAGCTCAATGCCCCCTTCTGGACCATCGAGCTGAAGGAGGACAACATCAGCTTCAGCAGCTACCATGACAGCATCCCTAACGCTGACGTCTCGGGCCTACTGGAGGACGAGATGAGCGAAGTGGCTTCCAATGGACAGTTAACACTCAGCAGCCCAGGAAATTTGTACAAGGCATGACAGGCAGTATGCTGCACTGGGCAGAAACAGGGCCAGCAGCAGCCCTACAACGGGCCCAAAGTGGCCAGAGGCAGGACCCTTGTTCTCCGGACAGCTTCATTTGTTTAATTTTCAACTTATGGCAGGAGAAAAACAGAAAAGATATGCACTGATGCTTTTGTTCTTCCAGGATGAATATACGCACACACACACACACACACACACACACACACACACATACACACACACACACACTCACACCTAAAGAAAAAGGGGTTGCACAAAGGAGAATGAGACAAAAAGCAGCTTGAGGAACATTTTCTGATGCCGCTTAAATGTTGAGCCATGTGGTTAGACAGGAAGATGTGATAACTAGCAGGTACAGAAGCCAGACATTCATTTTAACAGCCGTACTTGGACAGCAAATGTCCTTTCAATGGCGTTGGAGCTGGTGAAAGCGCAGACATACAAATGACAAGCAGTGTTGACTGAGACAAATGTATGTCTGCATTACCAAGTTTACTAATAATAATGCCACAGATTGACACAAGGCATTCTCACATGCACAAAAACACAAAAAAAACACCTTACAATAGCATAGAAAACATGCACATTACACATTTAGATCAACACCTCAACCTTCAAAATAATACTGATTTGCATTTGTATTTTTGCTATGTATCACCTCTGGTCAGCATGGATTACTTTCAAAATCCAGTAAAAAAAAATCAGTATATTATGCAAACAGCTTTTTTCAATCACTCCCTACCACCCCTCCCAAAACCTGGAAGCATGTGATTGTACATGCGTGCCTGTAGGGGGCAGTGTTTGAACAGCAACTGAAATCTCGACCGCTGGTCATTGCTGACGCTGCCTGATGCCTGTCCAGATGATCTCTCAGAAGATGCACTACACAACGTCCTTAATATAGACCTAAGAGGAGGACAGCTCCTTTCTGTGTGCCACAATGGAGGACCACATTATGACGCTGCATTTTTTAAATTTTTTTTTTAAAGCACAGAATTATATTTAATTTATTTAAGTGAACCTCATGGCTGACTAATGAATGGTCATTACAGGACATTAGCAGTGTTTTCCTGCAGCGACATCCACTTTGAAAAAGCACACAGATGCATTTCAGAGAACTCACAACAAGAGTGCATAACAAGGAGATGAGAGGAGCTTAGCTTTGCGAATGCTTTTCACACCTGTTCCAGACTGACAGGAACCAACCACTACAATAGCTTTCACACCATCGCCACCCATCAAAAACGTAGATTGGGCAAACCAGAGTGCTGAGCATGTAGGTGGATGCATTTGCATGGAAGAGTGCTCGTCAGCCCTCTGGCACCTGTAAGCTGGGCCCAGCCAAACGTATTCTTGCTCCTGAGAGTGTGAGTGAGTGAACAGAGAAGTAGTGATTGCGTGAAAGCGAGTAGGGAAGTGACAGAATGAGCGATAGGTCATCAGAGGTAGTAATCAAAGAGGGAAAATCTCTAAAGGAAGGCTTACTGCGTGAATTAGCTAAATTACTAACTCAAGGCAAGTGCAGGGAGAGACTGGAAAATGCTTTGTCAGTGTATAAGCAAGAAAAAAGTCGGCAAGTGTGCTTAAGAAAACAGTTCAGTATCAATGCAGCACGACTCACCTGGGTGCTGGTTTGAGCAGACTAAATTAACCCTGTTAACTGACACAGTATTTGAAGCAGTGAGCAGTATCTGTCCTGAATAATCAATCACTTTGTATCTTCTACTACTTTTCCACTAGCTCTCTCTTCTCACATTCAGGTACTCCCCCACATGGGGCATGTTCATACTTGTAAATAATGGTTGTACAGAGAAATGAAGTTGTAAATAAAGAAGCTGCTATTGTATAGGTACAGTGGGGGAGATACCAATACACACACACACACACACACAGATGTCAAACTGACCAGAGAAGACATTTCAAAATTTTCAAGCTGGCCTTAAGCATTGTCTTAAATTACAGTTTGGGCACCGTACCCCCGATCACAACAAAAGTCTGGGAATGATTTCAATAAAAATCAATTTTAACCTACTTTGCCATGTACAGTGATCACTTTACCTTGCATGCAGTGCCATATTGAGTACCATTCTGCCTGCCCATACTGCCTCGGTTCTTCTTTTGGTTATAACTAGAACCCAACAAATTTCATGACCTACACCAATATTAAGGAGCTTAAAATTCAGATAAGCAACAACACTGGCCAATATAATGTAATGTAGCCAGACAGACTACACTAGTTTTAGTTTAACAGTGTTTTACTGCATATTATCATATTACTGTCAGGTGTCAGCTTTGCCTATGATGTCAGTTCTCTGTGATGTTCTAGCACAGGAGGTAGAGTTTCTCAGAATTCTTAGTGGTTTTGTTGGGTTCTGCTCTTAAAGTACTGTGCAAAAGTCAGAGACCAGCCTTCATTTATTAAATGTCTTGTCTTGTCAAAACAGTCATTAAGCACAAGTTATTCCTTTTTCCAAATACACAGGGTGATTCAAAAAGAATCATCCGATTTCAAAAGGATTTATTTCACTTGTAAATCATTACAGAACAATGCAATAAGTTGTAACTGGTTTATGTGAGCATGAAGTTTATTACGTAATTTTACAAGCTCTTAATATGAACCCCCTCCAGCTGTACAGACAACATTAACGCGATAGTCAAAGTCATCTCATACTCGATTGAGCGTGTCAGGTGTCACTGTACTCACAGCTCTTTCAATGCGATTTCGGAGATCATCCAGTGTTGTGGAACCAACAACAAATGCTCTGAGCTGTTGGAGGTTCCCGACGAAAATTATGTTACACAGTTATGAAGCATTCATATTCTTATTGACATGGAGAACGCAAAGCTTTCTCCTCAGGGGTTGCCATCTCCTCGCAGACTGAAGGGAGCCATTTTCCGGTGATAGAAACTCTATTGAATTGAAACTCTTTCAATTGGTATGTGATTGGTTCCTAGGCACTTCACGGCTGTTAAAAAATATGGTAAATCGGATGAATCTTTTTGAATTACCCTGTACTTATGAGATTAGATAAGATACATGAGTGGGGGGAATAAAAGGACAATAAATGGGAAAAGAAACAGTAGGATTCAAAAAACGTTTAAAACATACAAAGAAAATGGGATTCCTAACAACTGTTCAAGAGCTGGTAGACCACCAAAACTCGCCCTCCGATAAACAGTTCTTAAAGCTTTTATCTTTGAGAAAGAGGAGAAAATCAATCTTAAATCTTGCTTCAGATCTGAAAAACATCTACTGGTGTTTCTGGCCATCCTTTCACTGTGAGAAAACAGCTCATCACTATAGGTAGCAAGCAAGCAAGCAAAGTTTATTTACATAGCACTTTTTACAACAGGTGTTGTCACAAAGCAGCTTTACAAAAAACAAAAAAAATCAGCATTACAGAAAGAAATCCGGGTCCAAACCCCCAAGCCAGTGGCGACAGTGGCAAGGAAAAACTCCCCAAGAGGCAGGAAGAAACCTTGAGAGGAACCAAGACTCCTTTGGTCGACACCGGATAGTAAAAATTGTTAGTACAAAAACGGGGAAAACAGGTGGAGCAAATGATTAATTTGATTAGTTTAGTTTAGGCAGCAGCAGCAGCATCAGTGGGGTCAGGATGTGAGGGTGAGGTTGCACGGCGTTGGTGACAGGTCTGATGTGTAGTTGGCCAGAAAAGAGAAAATTTTACATCAACTAAAGAAGCTACTACTTGCTTTTGGAACTAGACAGGCCACCCCAGAGTCCTGAGCTCAACATCACAATGTGTTTGGATTACTTGGATCATGAGAGAGAGCAGAAAATGTAACCAGTTTCTAAGACTGAACTTTGGAGGTGTAGAAAAATATATCTTTAAAAAAACTAAATGCAAGCGCAAGGTTTTTTTTTTGGCGATAGATTTACTGCTTTTTTCTGAATAATGTAACTTGTTCTTCATGGCCATTTTGACTGTAATTTAAATAAAGGGAGGATGATGTCTGACCTCAGTATCAGCCGATTGGTATATCCATTGGGCCCTAGCTATAACTATTTCCTTTCATGAGTTTCAATCGATAGGTTAGAAACACATCATCCTACTAAAGTACTTGGACATGTAGTTTAAAACAAGCCTGCTTCATTGTCAAAATTTGCATAGATACTCTTCGTCTGAATCAGTTTCTGCAAGCATTAAATCTTTATTGATGGCGTAGCTATCCACTATACCCTTATGCAACAATGAACATGTGACTCACTGGTTAGGAGTGCACAGTTGATTTTAGATTTTGCTAAAAGCTTGTACTGACAAATTGTCCCAAATTACATCCTATATTTGTAAATTTCTGGAAGTCCATTACCTGTAAGCAAATTCTACTTCCCCAATGTGAATACTGATAAGTATTACTTTGTTCATCAGTCTACTTAAAAGATAACCTAATTTTCATATTTCCCAGAAAGGTCATTTATCATGAAGAACATATTCAGTGTCAGCATTTAGCATTTTGAGTATATAGCATTGAGTCTGTGCTGCTGTAGGTACAGCGATAAGGATGCTGCGGTGTGCGCCAGAAAGCCACAGTATAGAGTCATCATACAAAAGTGAGAAAGTGCGGAAAGCTGCGAGACACACGTCTACACCACCAGGTATCACAGTAGCAATATGAACACATTTGACCAAAACCTGCTCATAGCAAGCCATATCATCGCTGTCCCATTGGACCATTTCTATTGGTCTATTCATCATGAAACTTTCAAATAATGCAATAGCTCGAATGAAGAAATGTTCCAGTGAGGAAATGTTCGAGTGATGTAGTAAAATAAAAATAGAAAAAAACATGTTTCATGTTTTTTTGGACAGCAGTAGTTAAAGCTTAATTTAAACACATTTTAAAACAAAGATGTGGGCCCTGCGAAGTTTTGCGGTTGGCACGGTACACAGTGCTGCCCCACACCTTTTTCCTAGCACAGTTTATTGTGAAATACTTCAAAGGGCTTAGATATGTATGTATGAGCCGACATCCCATGCTACAGAAAATGGTCTACGGTGTCATTTTTACATCTAAAACAATGACTGGAATGTGTGTGTGTGTGTGTGTGTGTGTATATATATATATAGATGTATACAGGCATAACATGAGCACCTCCTTGTTTCTACGCTCACTGTCCATTTTATCAGCTCCGCTTACTATATAGGTGCACTTTGTAGTTCTACAATTAGACTGTAGTCCATCTGTTTCTCTGCATATTTTGTTAGCCCCCTTTTCAGGACCCCCATGGACCCTCACAGAGCAGATACTATTTGGGTGGTGGATCATTCTCAGCACTGCAGTAACACTGATGTGGTGGTGGTGATGTTAGTGTATGTTACGCTGGTCTGAGTGAATCAAACACAGCAGTGCTGCTGGAGTTTTTAAACACCTCAGTGTCACTGCTGGACTGAGAATAGTCCACCAACCAAAAATATCCAGCCAACAGCGTCGTGTGGGCTTATATCTATTAGGTGAACTGACAAGGTAGGCGTGTCTAATAGAGTGAACAGTGAGTGGACACTCACAAAAACTGCAGCAGCACTGTTATGTCTGATCCACTCATACCAGCACAACACACACTAACACACCACCACCACATCAGTGTTACTGCAGTGCTGAGAATGATCCACCACCCAAATAGTCCCTGCTCTGTGAGGGTCCAAGGGGGTCCTGACCACTGAAGAACAGGGTAAAAGGGGGCTAACAAAGTATGCAGAGAAACAGATGGACTACAGTCTGTAATTGTAGAACTACAAAGTGCACCAATATAGTAAGTGGAGCTGATAAAATGGACAATGAGCCTAGAAACAAGGAGGTTGTTATGCCTGTATACATGTGTGTGTGTACATATATATATATATATACAGACACACACACACACTTCAAAGCAAATGTTGGGACACTAATCCAAATGCATAACACCAGAGATCTTAAACACAATGTCTAATATACCTATCTCTAAATTTCATTAACATTGAGTGATCAAGTTAGACAACTAAGAAAACTTCCATATTGAGTTACATTACTGACAAAAAAATGACTGTCCCTTGGTTAAAAAAAGTCAGAAAAATAATAAATAACAAACTTTTCAGAGTGTCGCAAGACTACGTTTG